>NC_135369.1:144303978-144614156 GCF_049243985.1 Paroedura picta
TGCTTGTGCCATGGCCACTGCTTCTCTGCTAGCAAAAAGATGGTGAAAGGAAGAGAGGACCTCTGGACCGAGACTTCCTCCCCGCATCATCCCAGGTGTTCAGCATTGTCAGAACAGACTACCATGCTGATCACTGTCCATTTGTCAGTGTTTTTCGGCAATGCAGGGGCAGCACTGGAGAGATTATCTCATGGTAACACTCACTTCCATCATTCCCAATAGGGAAGCCTGCAAGCAGAAACTTCTTGATGTGCATGGATGTCATAGCCTGAGTAAGCTGGATGGTAGTGTTCATTTTGCTTTTTTAAAAAACTATTTTGATATATAAAATTCTTAAAAGAGAAAAAAAAAACTAATCAAAATAGAAATTACCAACAGGAGATTTTCAACTTCGAATGACTAACAGAAGCTGCAGCTGTGTGTGGTTTTTGCACACACAAGATAAAAAGGACAAACCTGAGTGTGTGTCTCAGATCACAGTATGGCCTTGGTTAAATGCATATCTACGACATTTTCCTGAAATGTCTTCAGACACCGGCTGCCTTCAAATGCCAAGAACAAACCTTTGTTTGTTTTAGGGCAGGTGCCAGTGCAGTTTGTCACCCTCTGTACAGACTCCCTCATTCCTCTTACACACAGAGAACACAGAAGGCTTCTGCTTGGAGCGCTTTCATCCAGCTCCAGTTAGCTGGGGTATCTAATGGGAGTTGCCTGGACAAATGTTAATGCTTCCTCCCCACAAAGTGGGATTCGAAACCCCGGTTTGTGGGAGAGATGCAAACCCTAATTAAGCTAACTGCTTGCATGAGGACACCACCACAAAACGGAGAGTGCCGAAAGAGAAAGAATTTGCACGGCCTCGCACTGTGTAAGGAAGGTGGGAGGCAGCAGGCAACACTAGCAAGCTGGGGTCAAGAAAGACATCTGCAGAGAGCCATAAGAAGAGAATGACTTAATGGCTTGAGAATTGCATAAAAATACTAGAACACAATGATATGTAAAAACAACCCTTTTTTAAAAAAGGAAAGCATTAGACAATGAAAGTGATTCAAATGTACATCTATCCACTTCCTATTAAAAGTTTCAAAATGGCAAAAAATATTTGCAAGAAATATCATACTTAGAACAGATAAAAATATATCTAAATGATGTGAGTGAACAAATATATTTCCACAAAATATATAAAATTTTCTGAGAAATTCAAGTAAATGAACCATTATATAATATTGCTCAGTACCTTATTAAGGTTTGTTCAGCTAGCTAAAATCCAAAATATACACACAGCACCAAGTAATATATCACACCAATTGATCTGTATAGTTTCCTAAATGGAACATTTATACAGAATCTAATTACTGTAACTTCCATGAAAATACAGCACTTCTTAAAATCTTACAGTAAAGTCTAAAATAAATTCTAAGTTAATTATACTGGGAAGATTTTCAATTAAATTTGGAATCACCGGAGAAATTCAAATAAGACAAATTGAACAATTTAAAGGGGAAAATATCCCTGCCAAAGATTCTATAACAGCTGACCGACACAATGTCCTCCTATAAGGAAAATATATAGAGACAGTGTCTTGGCTAGACTGGATCCTGTTACTTCATCAAAATGTTGCTGCACCTTCTTAAAGGAGAGGTTTATATAATCTTAATGAAGATAAAGTTTCATTTGCAGGGACTTTAGTGATTTCTGACAAGTCTTCCACAGTTCAAATGCCTTAATATTTAATTCCTTGCTTTTGTGTTTTAAAAAAAATATCTAAAACCTTGGGAGGTATAGGTCATCCTGCCATCTGACTTTTCTTACATAGGTCCAAGTTGTGCTGGACTGCAAGTGTAGCACTGAAGAGAAACTGGTTGGGCTTTCTAGAGCAGGTAACAGATGGGTTCATTGCTAAGCACTTACATCTGCCCAAGGGCCAGCATGGAAAGGAATGGGAAGAAAAAGCTATTCCGCCACACTTATGTGAGAACAAATCATGCCCTAAATCAGGGGTAGTCAAACTGTGGCCCTTCAGATGTCCATGGACTACAATTCCCAGGAGCCCCTGCCAGTGAATGCTGGCAGGGGCTCCTGGGAATTGTAGTCCATGGACATCTGGAGGGCCGCAGTTTGACTACCCCTGCCCTAAATGAAGCTTTGGCATGCAGAAGGTCTCAGAACTAATCTCTAGCAGGTGTGAAGACTTTGGAGAGCTGCTACCACTTGGTGTAGACAATACTACACTAGATAGACCAATTGCCTGATTTGATATAAGGAAGTTCCATAGATGTTTAGTTTTTCTAAATATATAATTCTCACACTTGTGAATACAGACTTTGAGGATCTAAATGCCAAGAACAAACGCCAGAACTGTGGAACGTGGCTAAAAGTCACATCAAGGAGCTCTAACATCATTCAGTAAAGGAATGATTGCATTTGTAAACTTGCTGCAGCTTCCATTCCTCGAAACAGTTTTGACCGATCAACATTTCTGCCAGGAATAGCCTCAGGAAAGACCATTGTTTCCTAGACTGATTTTGACTGTAAAGAACTAGAGTTCTACATGGCAGAACTTCCCCATTACTAATGCTCTACTTACAGCTGACATAACGTTCACTGTGTATTATCTTATTCTCAAGGGAAGCAAAACATCCGTTTGCCCCAGCAAGTGGCAAACTAAAAGGCTACATACTGATGCCACTGTGCATTTTCCTGAGTTATGAAACTTACTTTTGCTATGATAATCATATTTGATTGCTATTAGTGAGAGGGGCAAAGGCAGACACCAGGTGGGCGCATATCAGCTACAAATGCTGGAAATGGATCTTTCCTGCCTTCCTGCAGCAGTCTAAGTAAAGTCACTGCTACAGAGCAGTGGAGCCCAATGGATGCTCCCCCACCCCCCGACAAAGTATGAAGGATGTAGCAAGGAGGCAGAATTATGGGCAAAATTGCATTCCAATTCCCTTTTGTCCTTATGGAGCCTCTTATACAAGAGGATGCTCTGCTAGAAGATGAGGGAAGAGGGGTGATTCTCATGTTTTCTCCTCCTCAGTGAAGTCTCATGTACCATATGGTTTTTGGTGCACAAGGGTCCACTGATCATTGGAAACACTGTTTTTGAGCTGCTATGGGAAGACAAAGGCAAGGGAAGAAACATTTCCTGATCCTGCCCTGCTGTTTATCAAGGTACTTGCTGGCCCTTTGGTACTTATCACATTACATACTTCTCATCAGTCAGGACCTCTCCACACACAATATCCTAAATATCAAGGGTAACTTAGGAGGTGAAAATACGAAGCCTGCAATTATACTTTTGTAAGTCACAGGACTAAAATCAGCAAGAGGTTAACAAGGACATCATGACACAAGAAAATAACATTTCATAAAGAAAAGTAGTCTAAAATCTTAAACATATGGAATGCACTTAAAGAAAAACTCTGAGAAAAATGGCTCCACTGAGATACCCTGAAAAAAAATAACTACACAATGTAGTGTATGTAGACAAAAAACCCCACCAAGTATTTTAAAGCTTAAATTTGAAAGTAAGTGTTGGATTGGAAGGGCCGGATGAGGAAGGGCTAAAACAGGAATCACAATGTCTTCAAAGAGAAGATTTTCATTTCCTGGCTGTCCGTGGTTGAGTCTGAGAAGCATGATAATAGCAGTCTGCTGGGTTGCACCTTCCAGTTTGTCCAGGAGGGCCTTGTGAACCTGGTACTCCTGCAGTTCCGGGTGGACCTGGCCTACCTGTGACTGAATCAAAGAGTAAGAAAATAATAATAATAATAATAAACAAAAAACAAAACAATAATCGAAAACCCTGCAATTAAGATCTATCCCTGATATATTTAATTATTTGATCAATTTATAATGTTGCCTTTCTTTCCCACTAAGATGCCCCAAAGTGGTTCACAATTAAAATCACAAATTAACCACCACCATCGTATATCACCATATTAACTGGAGTAGCTGTAAATTTATGCTCGCTTGGAAATAAGACTGGCACCATTTTTATCTTGGGAGAGATCATCCCACAGTTTGGGAAGAGGGCCACTGAAAACAGCCTCTCCAGAATTCCCCAGCTGTCAAATCCCATATAATGCTATTTCCCATAAGCAGTCCTTCCCCATTAATCCAAAAGTTCAGGTGTTTGATCATTTGGACCCAAGTCATTTAGAACTTTATAAGTCACACAGCATTTGTAATTGAATGCAGAAACTTAGGGGCTTTCCGCACCGGGATCCTTATAGCAAATTGTTTGCTGAACGAAAAATCGCCATTTAAAATAGTGGAATTCGTCATTATGCATACCTGACTTTGTAGTGGAATCCAGTTGCGTTTCTATCGTTTCCCAAAGGCTTCCGGTCTCAGCAAAAATCGCTAGAAAGGAAGCGCTATTGCCAAGCTCGTCCCGCCCCTGGCCGTCAAGCAGCCAATGGGCAGCCGTTAGCATGCTCCCAAACAGCCCCTTTCCCTTTAAGAAAGGTTTTTTTAAAAAAAAAAAACACACACCCATTGCAACGAATATGTGTTGATTCGTTGCAACGGAGAGACCCATCCAGCTGGCAGGTGTGTTTGAGCTGTCGTTTAATCGTTGCCACGCTCCTCCTGAGTGGAAAAAAAAAATTCCCCCCCCCCTCACGGGCCCGATTTTCGGCCGAAAACAGTGTAAAAAATAAAGGGAAAATACATCAGCAAACGGGCTTCTCTGTGCTTAGTGACTAAACAGCTCTGGGGAGGGACTGAAGCCGGGGAAGCCTCTAAACAGAGGCTCGCTGGTGGGTTGAGCCCCGCTCGCTCGGAGAAAAAAAAATGGCGATCGCTTCGCCGGAAGATCAGAGGAGAGAGCCAGGGGGACGGACTTTGTAGAAACCACAACAATGGTAACGCACAGAACTTTCCCTCTAGTGTTGCAGATTGGTTGCAGGAGTGTAGCGCTTTCCGGAGGGTGAATCCACTTTTGGGGATTTCCCTGAAAGTGCTACAAGGAAGCGCTTTTTGCGGATCGGTTTCAGGTGTGTGGCAGATTGTCAACGACGTTGTGCATAATGGCAAATCAGTAGCGTTTTCAATTGGCAACCATTGTGCGATTTTGAAGGCGTGCGAAAAGCCCCTTAGTATTAAAAATATTGAACCTAGGATGTTTCAAAAGTGAACGCTTCACAGGTGATAAAAATCCTAAGGAATTTTACTTTTTCTCTGGTTTATGTCATCTATGGCAGGGTTAGTCAACCTGTGGTCCTGGCAAGGGCTCATGGGAATTGTAGTCCATGGACATCTGGAGGACCACAGGTTGACTATCCCTGATCTATGGTATAAAGTTTGGTGTCTTACCTGATGGGCCAGGTGGACCTGGTTCACCTGGCAGCCCAATTCCAGGCTCCCCTCGTTCACCTTTCTGTCCTCTGTAGCCTAGAGAAAGAAAGATACAAAGAAAAGAAATAAGAGTGCCTGGTAATTTCAAGATTATCTTCTTCAAGCTACCTTCATAGAATACAGCAATCAAAAAATGCCATTACCATTAAGGGTGCCAGCCATTTAATTAATACTTTACCTTTAATTTATCAGCTGAAATTTTTCTATCAGAAATGAACAGATCTTAGACTAAAGTCATTTCAGATAGATCTACTACCTCCTGGTTTATATTTACAATCATTAAGAGAGATAAGAAATCCCTTTTGGATCACAAAAGCATGCATTACCATAGCACATATATATATTCACATCCTCGACACTTGTTTGCCTCCCTAATAAGTTTGATGAGGAGCTGCCAGGGAATGACCATAGTCTATGGGGAGGGAGGGTCATGCAACACAGGAGATGGAAAAGAATGGCAATATGTGCTTTGCAGTCTATGAGTTTACAGCATTTTGGCATATCCAAGCAAAAATCAGAAAAGAATAAAAAGCTTTAACTGACTATAGAAAGAGCATGTGGGAGCCAGTATGACCGTTTATGCACTGGAGGTTTTATGCCGGGCTGCAGGATGGAGTTTTAGTCGTGGCAGGTTGCCCCACCTCTTCCTGCACCCACATGGGAGAGCATTTGGCCCAGTGCACCTCATTTGCCCCCGACTTGGGTTCTTGCATGGAAGCTGGGGCAGTGAAGTTCCCAGTGCATAAACGATCTATCATACTGTAATTGAACACAGTCTCATGTCCCGACGCCTGCTCAGTCCATGCATCACTAAAGGCCAAAGAAGAAATTGCAACCCTTGCATGGAAGCTTGGGGGAAGCGCACGACATTTCTACATGGGGGCTGTTATCATGCCCTGCTTGCCAGCTGGGATTTTAAACATCACAAAGAATGTCATGCTGCATACAGACCCACGATGTGATGCAGACAATCCACATGATGTGGGAGGAGGGGGTCTTGTGTATTTATTATTTATTGTAAACTTCTCTGAGCCTGCTTGTGGGGGGGGGGAGCGGTACATATATAAAAATAAATAAATAGTAAACAAACAAATAAATGTGGCACTACCGAATAGGGGGGTTCATTGCAATCCTTTGAGACTTTATGTCAGCCTTTCTCAACTTTTTTACCATTGAGAAATCCCTGAAGCATTCTTCAGGCTTTGAGAAACCTGAGAAGTGGTGTGATTGTGCAGAACATGGCTGGGATGCATAGTTGTGTACACACTCACCTGGGGCCCTCCTCTCTCCACCCCTCCAGGCCCATCACTGGCCATTTTGGAAGGGGTGGGTGGATTGACAGGATGACATATGATCATATTGCCCAATAAATGTTCAACAAATTAAAAATATCCAAAATAGTTGCCATGTGGACCTGGCAGCCATTGCTGTAAGTGCTGCCACCCACCTATGCCAACTTCTGCTCGACCTCCCCACCCTGAATGTTCTGTGTGCCAGACTTCCTGGTTGCAGTCCTTGCCATCCTTGCTGGCCACGGTACCCCCCGGGGGGGGGGGGAGGATCACCTAACCCTAACCCTAACTCCTCAACATGTGGCAGAGAGAAATTATGAAAGGGAACTGGTGGCTCCAACACAGGAGAGGGCCCTTTGCTCAAAATGTGCTTATGTTCTTTATGCTCTTTGGTTCCTTGAATGTTCCTTATATGTTCTGTATGTCTTCCTTGAGATTCCTGGATTCTCCCTTATATGTTCCTTATGAGTTCTGTGCAGAGCAGGTGCAGCTCTTGCCCTGAGTGGGGTTTGCAGCCTCAGCCTATGCTGATTCTAAATGGGAGCAAGGTGAATCATCCCATTTAAAAAGGGGAGTGGGGGGACAGGTCTGTGGTTGCTTGTTCTGATAGCCATGTGGGACACTCAGGCTTAGAGGCAGAAGGGCCCTTAAGTGCCAGATGTTGGAGAGCACTTAGCAGAGATGGGCTGGTTTTTGTTTTTATTACCCATTTTAATTTTTTTTTATTTGAATGTGGGGGCATGGCAGGGGATGTGGCTCACTGACATTACTTCTGTGGTACCCCAAAGACTGAAAAATATTTCAGGTGTCTCTTCACAGTCAAAAGGTTGGAAAGGCTACTCTAATGAAGTTCAGCAGAATTGCACTGTTACTGAGAAATGAGGATTTCTCAGCTATACTAGAAACAAACCTTTTCCTAATAATTATGGATGAGGAAATGAACTTAGACCCCATTAAGGTGACAAGAAGGAATAGGTCTGCCAAAAGGAATATTATTTTATCGGCATCACAGACAGTGTTCAATATTGTATTCAAATATTTGTAGTCTATGTATAATTCTTCCATTTATTTTATTTCACTTTGTAATAGCAACCTTTTAGCTATATTTTATAACTTTTAACTGATTTCATTTTCTCTATGCCTTGTGGACAAAGTGAGACTGTAGTTATTTGTTACCTGGAGTGATGTGTATTTTATGCTTGTTATGGCTTCTGCTTCAACAATAAACTATTGATACACTGTTAATGTTCTCTGAAGTGGAACAATCTTTTTTAAAAGAAAAAGAATTTTAAAAGGAGAGGAATGAAGGAACTTGCCATCTAAGATCATCATGGATCCGTCATGCAAAACACTTCTCTGGTCTCAATGAACAGGAAAAAAATGTTTAAAATATAGTGGCAGGCATGATTCATTCAAACTCTTGCATAGGTCATAATTTAAGTCCTATCGCTTTAGAGAATTTGAACAGAACAATTCCTGTGGCAGTTCTCCTAAGATCTGCATCTAATTTTGGAAGTAGCTATGTGTAAGTGGACCATCTGTGAAGACTGTTGAATCTGGAAACATCTGGAAAAGCAAAGCTGAAATGGAAACCTCTGTTTCAGGTTATGACAATGAAACTAACACATATTCATTCAAGATGGGTGCGTAGGGAGGTTGGCTGAAGTTCATAATTGTTCTGCAAATGCTCTAGTTCCATATAGCATCATGCATTCCTTGGTAAGGTTAAGCTTAACCTCTGTGGCACTTGACAGAGGGCTAGAAGATATTTTAGAAGGGGACACGTTCTATAATTACAAGAAGAAGAGCCCTGAAGCAACATTTAGTTGACAGCACTCAGTACTAAGCCTTTGCTATTGCTTACACCAGACTACCTGTAGCGCCTTGTTACACTGAGCTAACTGGAAACAAGCAGCTAAGCAAAATGTTAGCATGGCAGGCACCACGTTGGACTCCAGAAGCCAGCAGGCACAGGCAAGCCTGTAGAACATGATCATGATCAGAACGGCAAAGGGGCCTAACAGACCAAGATATTCCTGACAAGGGAGAACACTTTCTTTGCATCTGTTCTAGCCTGTTCCCAGTGTTAGGCAGGACATTCTTTCCTAGGGCTGTTGTACTCTGGCTGAGACAATTAGAGGAACACAAATGCAAAAGACAAACTCATAATAGCTTTTGCTAATATGATCTTAATTCTAGTAGGGTCAGCTGGGAGGGGGGGATGGGAACAAGTCATTTCACATGGGAATTGTTCTCCACACCATTCTCAGGGCCAAACCTCAGGAAACTGAAAGCAAGAAAGTAGCACAACTTTGAACAAAACTGAGATCTAACGAGAAATGAAGCACAAAATGCACACAGTCTTCCTATTAATTAACCAGTTGGTAGTAGCGGGATAGTCATTTATTGTTGTCACTGTGTGGACCCTGAAGCACGAAACCCACAGTTGTTTGTTGTTAATGTCCTAACCATCTGGCTTGGAAGGACTTTGTCATCAGAGCGGAGAAAAAGGAAATGCAGCTTGGTACAATACACATACAGGGAAACATGCATGGCATGGCATGACAGAGCAGGCTTTCATTTGAAAAAACACACAAGCAAGCAGGCACTGAGATTGGCAAGAGATTCTCTGTAAAGTTAAGAAAAGCATGTTAGTTGTGAAAGGTGTGTCCTATTAAGTAGAAATGTAAATTGTTATTTAGTGATCTTCAGTTACCATGATGCATTCTTTATATGACTGTCAGCCAGAAATGTTAAGCAATTTGTTTTCATTGCTTGTTGTAACTGTGCTTGCCCCCCGTAACCAGGGCACCTATTACGTTTCCCACTTGCTGTGCCACCTCTGTTCACCTTACAATAGGAAACATTGATCAAAGCTAATACATTCACAAGAGGATCATCCGGCTAATCACTTATCTTTTGAATTCCTATCTGCACCATCCATAAAGAAAGGAAACAATGTTCATAACAAATCACCTTCAGAACTCCTGTTCCAAACCATATGTACAGAATGAACATCCCAGACACAGAATCAATACAGATTTGGGGCACAAGACTGAAATTCAAGTCATTCAAGAAATTTAATAGTACAACAGTCAATCTACTCACATTTTATGGTTATGAATACTGTAAACAACACTTAGGTATATCTGAATAATACACAGACAAATATTTTGTATGCTATTGAGTAACAATGCAGCAAACATGTAATAACACATTTCATCAATGGCTTTCAAAGCATCCATTTTATTTTACATAATCAGAACAGTAAGAAAAACATTTAAATGTTGTATGCAAACATCATTCAAGAACAACCCAAAATAGATGTCTAGCAATAACACAATTTTACATGAGGTATATGTTATTAAGAAGTGCCATGATTAAACTTCTGGAGTTTAATTTCACAGTCTACCTGAGCGCATTTCAGGGAACCTCGTCTACGTGAGGTGAAAGAGCTATAGCTCTAGAACCAGGCTGTTAGTCAATTAAAAGACCACGTCCTTTGGTTTCTACTGGCTGGTTAGAGCAAGAATGGCTGCACTACATAAGGCTACCACAAGGGTGGGATGAGGCTCACGAGAGTCACGGCTTCGTAAACTCCTGTCTCTGAAAGCTTATTAGAAATCAAGGAGGGAACAATGGAGCCTCATCACACCAATGAGCAGTGCTTACTATCTCCAAGTGGTGATATACTTTGGGATGTTTACTTTATATTTGTACCACCCTTTTCAGCCAGGGTGGACTCCTAAAGCAGCTGCAGTTCATCAAAAGAGAGACCGTCTACTACAGTGTTAGGAACACATGGTTGGGTGTGTATTCCTGGTGGGGAGAGAAGAAACGTCTCCAGTTTACATTATTTCTTCCATTTTGTTTTTGTTGTATGAAATCAGCAACTGGTCTTAATTCAAAATGCAGAGATTTTGTGCCGGCTCTTGGAGAGGATGGTGGAAGGAGCATATCTGAGATATCTGCCTGTTTTCTGGAGACAGATAGCGCTGGGAAACTGGAGCATGTCTGGAAGTGGGGTGCATTGCTAATAAAAGGTAAACATGTCTCTGAGGTATGTTTAGAAGAAGCCTTAGAGAATGGGACAATAGTCAGAAACTGAGTCATTACTGGGATCATGAGAGACAGTGTTGTATATTTGAAGACAAAGAAGAGTTTGTTTTTATACCCCGCATTTCACTACCCAAAGGAGACCTGAAGCAGCTTACAATCACTTTCCCTACCTTTCTGCACAACAGATACCCTGTGAGGTAGGTGGAGCTAAGAGAGTTCTGAAATAACTGCTCTGTGAGAACAGCTTTATCAGTGCTGTGGCGAGCCCCAGGTCACCCAGCTGGCTGCCTGTGGAAGAGCAGGGAATCAAACCCAGCTTGCCAGATTAGAGGCTGCTTCTTTTAACCACTACACCAAGGTGGCTCTCAATTTTTGTTTTACTTTGTTCAGATTCAGGAAACCTTTATTAGCATAGATGTTTTCCTTTTTTTATATTTCTGTGTTTTCTCTGTAAACTGCTTTGAATCTCCGGTAGGGAGAAAAAAAAATTTTTTTGGGGGGGGGGGGGAATCCAGTGACAGCAGATAAATGCATTAACCTTTTTTTCCTCCCTACATAAGGAACAGCTTTTACCAAATATTATAGCATTTGTTAGAATCTGGCAGAACACTAAGAACCTGCTTGTGCCATTCATTGGCTGGCACGAGGAGCACATCACTCCAATACGCTACCCCCAAGCTGTCAATAGCTGCTAACTTCTGGGCTGTAGGCATCCTTGCCCATGGATTAGAGATTCCGCTCAATAAAATGAACCAGACAACGCAGTTGGCCTTTTGTGTGGAGATTTGGCAGCTATTCCGGCACTCAGGAATAGATGAAGAACTTTAGCATGAGCTATTTTCACAAAGACAGCCCAGTTTTTTCTGTACTTGTGAAAGTTTTTAACAAAGGGGGCAGCTGAAATCACAGAAATGGCTGCAGCTGTCCCCACAAAAGTAGCCAGTTTGCACTTGCACACTTGAGTATGTGATAACAATAAGAAAACAAACATTGCCTCTTTGCTTTTGTGAGCTTTGGTTATGCCTTTAGAAAGGTGAAATGGATATTGAGTTCCTCTACATGGAGCTGACTGAAATGGCCACAAAGATGTCTAAAAGCTTCTTTTGAACCGTGTTGAAGGCATAGAACCTAATTTGTGGCCTATGAAGGGTCCCTATATCTCTGAAACCAGAGTGTCAATCTGCCTTTTCCTGTCTTCCAGACACAGAGGCCAATTTAGCACAGGCAGAAAAGGCTGAGAAGGAGCTCATATGGAAGTGGGGCTAATCCACATGATGCCAACACCAGACCCTCCCGGCCCTGCCCCAGATTGGGCCCTTGTTTGCCCCACCTGAAGGGAACATGATAGAATTCATGTTTTCTTTTTAAAAGTTGAGGCCAACGGGGCCTATCTAGCGGAAGGCCCGTATGGACGGGGAAGAGCCTGGCTCCTCCCCATCCTACAGTGGCACAGAGGGGGCAAAAAATGCCCTGGTCGGTTTTGCTGTGCTTTGCCCACTGTGGGGCAGATCAGGACTTTTGTTTTGTAATTTGTAGAAAGGTGGGATTGCACTCCTTCTTGCAGTATAGCCCTCCCTGCCCCACCCCCCACATGGCAGAACCTGTTCACTACAGCTCCATTTCCTGGGGAGACTCATTTCAGCAGGGGACCAGGGGTCTGGCTGAAATGTGTCTCCTGTGGGGACACACTTCAGTGCAGGAGCAGATCTGGCACTGAAACGTATCCCCCATGGGGGCACAGAAAGCTGCAGAGCATAAAGGTCCACAGGACCGCACTAGCCAGAGCCTGGCGCAGCCACCACTGTGTAAACTTGGCTAGAAAGAGGCAAACACCCTTTCCCTGCACTATGCCAAAAGAGAGCTAACATTCTCTTACTGTTTGATATACAGGACAGATTGCCAATACATTTTACTCATAACTGGTAACATACCCCTCCTGCTGCCCTATACCATGTTAAGGGAGCATGTATAGATCTTGAGGGATTTCAAAAGGAGGCCAGCATAAACTACCACAGAGACACAGGAGTTTTTGTTTAAAATCAGAGTCTGACAGTGCAGTCTTAAACAAGAGTCATACCTTTAGCCTGGAGAGAAGACAACTAAGAAGTACTTGAAACACTGTAACATAGAGGATGGAGAAGAGTTGTTTTCCCAGAGGGGCAGACCAGAACCAATCGGATTAAATTAATTCAAAAGAATTTTTGGCTAAACATCCTGAAGAAGTCCCTGACAGAGTGGTTCCTCAATAGAACAGGCTTCCTCGTGAGGTAGTGAGTTCTCCTTCTTTGGAAGTTTTTAAGCAGAGGCTAGATAGACAGAAATGCTGATTTTATGAACTTAGGCAGATTGTGAGTGAGTGGGCAGGAAGGGATGTATCAGTGATTGTCTCTTGTGGCCCTTTCCTTGCATATCCAGGAAATTGCTAATTGCCCCTGTGGATAAGTGAATTTCCTCCAGGCCAGGCTGCATTCTGGAGATTTTTGGTAGGGGGATCACTTGGGTATGAAATTGGGGTATGAAATTTGGGTCACCGTGGATGGGCAGGTAGTTGTGAGTTCCTGCTTTATACAGGGGGTTGGACTAGATGATCCTGGAGGTACCTTCCAACTCTATGATTCTATGATTCTTAGCTCATTAGGATTGCACTGCCAGAAGCTCCAGGCCTTCCTCTACCTCACACCTTGACAAAAATTAACCCAGCTTTTCTCATATATCCATCTTTGTATTGGATAACTCACAAATGCAGGACATTAATGATGCAAGCTATCTTAAGAATGCTTGGCAAAAATACTTTTTTATCCTGTAAGCATATAAATCTTGGAGGCATATTTTCTGCATGAAGCCAGTTCACAACCACATCATTAATCTGTAAACCAGCTATTCTGGTAACACAATTCACAGATAATGTCCCTAAAGCTCCAGGGTTAGTTGACACAAAATTATCTTCTCCATACAATGAAGGGACATAGTAGTAATGTTTAAGCTCACTAAATAGGAACAAGTAAAGCTGACCCACTCCCTCCAACTTGAGATGGTTACGTTTCTAGCATTTTCTAAACTTCTCCAGAATCACACATTAAATTAGGGCCAGTGGAGCGAGGGTGCACATGTGGAGGGTACTTTAATGCAAGAAGGCATCTGAAAACTTTGGATCCCCCTATGATTTCCTGGATTATGTGGGAGTGCCAAGTGCTACAACTTGACAATGTGTACCCAACTATCTGTGCAGAGCTGTTTTCTGCACTCTTCTGTTAGGTTTCCAAAAAGATCACTGATTGGGTCACAGAATTCACAGAGGAACAGCCATGAAGGGCAGAGACAAGAAAATGAAACCACTTTCTTTCCTCAACAGTGTGTTTTCCATCTGGATCACTCTGGCTACATCAGATCAAATATGTCTTGGCAATATTAAACTTGTATGTATATAAATTGTATGTAAATACAAGAATTCTGCCAAAGTTAATTATATGTAGCTTAGTGGTAGAGTTAGGTACATGCATAGCTCTCATAGACTAATTTTAATATTAATAGGAAAGGTTAACTGTGTTTGTATCAAGCCCGTGCGTCCCTGAACAAGGTAAATAGTCATGTGCATTCATGTTCAGTTGCTACCATGAATCCCTGAAGTGCTGGTTCTTTAATACTAAAACTGAAAGTGACAAGAATTCTGCATCTCTCTCTTTTCATTGTTTGCTATGGACGAATGGATGCCAGCAGATAACATGGAGAAGGGCCATAAGGCTCCTTCAGTGCACGTCTATTGATTAGTATACTAGATTAATCCATCTGGAATTTTTCAGTTGCAGATGTAAGGTCCAATTTCCAGGTTATACACTAGTATTAAATACACAATTACAACTCCAGAGCTGGTAGCAGGAGTAGCTATGTTAGTCTGATGCAGTAAAAACTGGTGAAGAGTGTTGTGGCACCTGAAAGATATATGGAACGGTGGCATGTTCAAGATAGGCTTGAACCACCTTTGAGAGAAGTAGGAAGCATACAACAAGCGCTGGGTCTTTGCTGCTGTACATTTATCGGCATTAACGGGTGAGGTACCACAAAACTCTGTTAGGTTTACACTGATATGAGAGTACTTTCTTCACTAAGCTCTGAACTCTGATAATACTTTTTACAAGGAAACGGAAAAGCTCATCCGCCCCTCCATAGCTGATTAGACAAAAATAGCCCTCTTCTGAATTACTGAAGATAATTAAAGAACTGCCTTGTTCTGCATTTAAGGAAGAGCAACTAATGAATGGCATTTCCCCCCACAGAAATGGGCCTTACAGGTTGTGTGTCTACAAAGAACCAAATCCCTCCAAATCCAGTTGGGACTTCAGTTGCAGCTTGAGATTTTAATTGCTGACTCACATCTCACAAAGGTGCACTTGCTTTTAACAATGTATTACAGACATGTTTTAAAATGTACCCTTTATGTGGAGAAAAAACAAATGGGAATATGCTGTATAAAGTGTAAGTGGATCTACGTTTAGTTGGCCTGACTTTTGTTCAGTCACATTAAAACCACAGTGATTTTGAAGGTATTTTATGTTCAGCTGCGCAGGACTGCTCTTGTCATGGACTAAAGCACTACAAGCAGCTTCCATTATTCCTCCCTCTAAAGCACAGTTCACAGTCATCATTTGGGCAAACATGCGGCCGGGAAGGGATTCACATTAGCGTAGCTTAAGCTATCCACCGTGTGCATTCTTATTAGACAATCTGGAAGAATCATTCAAGTTGACCATTTTACAGCACGTTGAATATTCAGACGCTGAGCAAACCACTCAATGTTTAAAAACTCTAGTCCCTTTTAATGCTCTCCTCGGTCCTTTAGTCTGGTTCTTCTCTTCCTGAGCTCATCACACTGTTCAGTCAAGGATTTGCTCTTATCAGTCTCTCTAGCCTTTATTCTTCTCCTCACAGCTTTCCGTTCCGCCCCTCTTCAGGTTGCTTTCTTGTTTCTTCGTTCCAGTCTCACTTGCTCTGACTCCAGAGCAGACCAAACTAACAAAAGATAATAATTAAGAACTACCTATATACACACATGGTTCATTATTTACTACTCCAATAACCTTCTTTTTTTTTTACAATAATCTTTATGGCATGTACTCTAATTATTCCCTCCTATAAATGTAAAATGACAATAAAATCTGATCCCAAAGATACATATAGTAAAACAAGGAGGAAGAATGATTTATTGGCAGCTGCATTTTTATTTTAAAAATGGGGGGGGGGAGTAAATCAATGTATTGTCTAATACAAAGTACAAATTAACATATAGTCCCCTTTGCAGGCATTACATTTCACTACTCAGGTAGAAATAAGCACTATGTACATCTCCCAAATTTTGTCTAAAAGGGGCAACATATGTATATTTAGTCTTGGTACATGTGTCACCCTTCCAGACAAAATGGGTATTCAATACTGGGAGGATTGTATGTAGTGCATTCTCTCCATATACGTGGCGAAATCTAGTGACTGAAAGGCTAAGTATGTTGCAAATCTAATTAAAAGGGAAGGATAGATTTCACTAGAGTCACAGTATAGTTTCATCATTTGCTTGCTAGAAAGTGATTTTTTTCCTTAGCAGATTGGAGACACAAGGTCTCAGGCCCAGCAGTCAAAATCTGTAGGATAATTTCCTCATTGCTAGAAAGTTGTTGGGCCTGATCACTGGGACTGAAGGCAAATCTAGAACTTCAGCAGGCTTAAGAGTATCAGTAACCTAATGTTATCAGTTATTAGGATTATTATGCATTGATTAGAAGTGTTTAATGTACAAAAACACACATCTATCAAGGGTTAATATATCGGTCTAGTCTGTAAAACAGTAGTTTCGATTTAAAAGTTAATTATTAGGAAGCTACATATTTAATTCTACCCAGCTTTGACAGTGTTTGGAAACTTTAAACATCAAATACATATAAAATGTATGTCTGGAAGTCCTACCTGGGGGTCCAGGTTCTCCAGGTGGCCCAGGTAATCCATCTTTTCCTGGAAGACCCGGTTTTCCGTGAGCTTGGGAAGCTAACATGGCAGCTGGCAACTTGAGCTGAGAAACAAACTGAGCCATTCTCTCTGCAACAATGAGAGATTTTTTTAAAAAAAAAATGCATAAATAGTCTTTGGGTTTTCATAAAATGAAAAAGTGGCCACCACTGAACTCTATGTTTTTGAACTAGTTGAAATTTGAATCTTCCAAATTACTGCTAGTCATTCAGTCATCTGGCAAACCAAAACAAGTTTAACAAATTTTAATATCTCTCCTGATCATTAAATAGCTTGATGAGTTACGACACAGTTACGACACAGATATTGCAGTTACATAAGGAAAAATGTCTCCAAGGGAATAATGACAAAAAGGTTGAAAATTCTGAAGTCTCTCTCAAAATTAAGGAATAAGATATGACACATTAAAAGTCAACCCTAAACAGTCTCTGGATATCCTAAAATGCTTTAGCCATAGAGCAAGTCTAGCAATATTTCTCCTTTATCTTCATCCTATTAACACAACATAATTGTATCTGAGTGCAGAAAGCCCCAATTTGACTAGTGGTCCATCTCCAACATCCTATCTTACACTATGGCAAACCAGTTATTGTGGGTGGGTAACAACTGGGCATAGAGGCCAAACCCCCCCCCCCCAATGTTGTCTCCTAACTGCTATTCAGAAGTTTTCTGCAAACTCTGTATCTGTCTATTAAAACCTACTGGTGATGTAGTAGAGGTATTCAGCCACTTCCTGACTGCTGTGGTTAAAAGGCTGAAAATTAACACATTGAAACTGAACTCTGGAAAAACAAAGGTAATGCTGGTTAAAAAGGCAGAAATTTTGATGGACACTGTGTTTCTATCCTTTGCTGGGATTCAGCTGATCTTTGTGGACTAAATTAAGAGCCTATACGTTAATAGGCTTTTTTCCCCGAGAAGAGCCCCTATCTTGACTTGGCCAATCTGGCCACCTAGAACCATGCTACAGTAACATTGAGACTTGGCTACTGTAATGCATTTTACCCTTCAAAATCAACTCAGAGATTCCAGCTGGTGCAGAATGCTATAGCTTTGTTCTTATCAGGAGCTAGGCAGAGCAGAGGTATTACACTCGTTCTGCAGTCTCTTCATTAGCTACTTATCAAGCTTCACTCAAGATATTTGGCTATCACATACAAAGTCTTTCATGGCCTTGGATCATCATATTTGCAAGACCGCCTCTCCACTTAGGTTGTGCCATAATGAATTTGCTCATGTGTTGGGGGCCAAGACCAATAGCTGCTCATACACATGCCTCCTTTGTAGTGGCCCTCAGTTTGACCCATTATGCACGGGGGTTTTAGCGCACATTCGGGGTGGAATGGCGGCGACTAAAATCACGGATAACGCACGGAGCCGACTGCAACCGGCTGCAGCTTCGGTGCATGCCGCCGAAAAAGCCGCGTCAGTGAAACGCGGAAGAAAGCGCAGCTTCCGGGTGAGCGGGGCGCAACCAGAAGCGGCGCCCGGATCGGCGCGTGCATAATCGGTTACTCTGGGTTTTGCCGCCGTCGCGCCCTGCCCCGTGTATAACCGGTATGCGTCGCGTATGCGTCGCGTCTTCCCCCTCCGCGTTTTCCATGTGACCCGAAATCGCTGTTTCGGCGGCCGTGCATAATGGGCCTTGGTGAAGGTCAAGAAGGCGCCTATGCTCCTGGTGTTTTGCCAACTCTGTAAAACAGAATTGTTACAGAGGGCATTTATAGAAAGGGAAGAGGGCTATATTGTTAGAGATTGGCCCAGGAAATATATACAGTGTTCTTTCTGATGTAATACCATGTTCTAAATTGGTTTAATAATTATGCTTTGTTCAGAAAACAGCTCCATTTCAAATTTCTGCTATTCCTAGCCCTATTGCATTATTTATTAGACATATCATTCCATAGACTCAATGCTTTTTGAGTCTCAGTGAGACTATAAATGGCAAATAATACATAGAATTGCATAGCATATTTTGTGGTCCGAAGCTCTAAACTCTTTTTGTCAACCTCATTTATTGACATGCAGCATTAATTGCCCAGAATAAGATCAGTTGGGAGAGGAACTGGAAAAATCACATGTGCCTGCACACTGCCTTATATGTCCCAAGGCAGGCTGCACATAAATCCTGAACTCTTAGCCTTGGTCAGTTCTTCAAGGCAAAGATGTCAGCTGCATACCCAGAAACAGATATAATTTGGTCATGTAAATTATTACATCAGGCCTGCCTAACCTGTGACTCACCAAGCTGAACACAGCCTACCAGCTACATATAACCCCAGCAGCCTCAGTTTTGCTACCTGCTTGGAACTTCAAGGACAGAAGCATCTTCAAAAAACTAGCAAGCCAAAAAATATGGCTGGCAATTAGCTAACTTTCATTAACTGAAATTATAGATGTGCCTTATGTCAGGGGTAGTCAAACGCTGGCAGGGGCTCATGGGAATTGTAGTCCATGGACATCTGGAGGACCACAGGTTGACTACCCCTGCCTTAGGTGATCTTTCAAGACCTTACAATTTTTACTATCCAGCTTGGTGTTGTGACGAGCTGGGTTTGATTCCCCACTCCCCTACATGCAGCCAGCTGGGTGATATTGGGCTCCCTACAGCACTGATAAAACTGTTCTGACAGAACAGTACTATCAGGGCTCTCTCAGCCCCACCTCCCTCACAGGGTGTCTGTTGTGAGGAGAAGGGAAGATGATTGTAAGCTGCTTTGAGGCTCCTGGTAAAGGAACATATAAAAAAACAACTCTTCTTCTTCTGCTGCTTCTGCTTTCTCTGCTTCTGCTTCTTCTGCTTCTTCTAATTTCTCCCTTGCATTTAACAGTCTTTTGAATGCTAAGTTATTGAAGACTATTACTACACTAACAATATCATTCAGATTTGCATTTTAAAAAGGCTAACTTTTCTGTCCATTTCTGCATTAAAATCCACCTATTACACACACAATCCTAAATTGCCCTCTGAGTTACCACGTGTTTTGGGAATTCCAGGTTACAGTGATTTAATCTGCCAAGGTAGAATCTTTTTTGGGCTGCCCAATGAGGAAATTTGTGCATTTGTTTTTTACCCATGACCACCATTTTGAATTATTTATGCATACCCCTTTCCTCATCACCATCCTCCCTCTCCCCTCCCTCCCTCATTCAAAAAAATCTGCCCTTGCTTTTTTAAAAAGGGTGATCGCATTACAATGCTGTTTCTTAGTATATAAAAAATCAGTTTTGCACAGCAGCATTATAACACAATAACCTATGTTTTTTTTGTAAAAAAATTACATTCAGTACACTATGGAGGGAAGGAGTGCAGAATGGTGGAATTATGGGGCACAACAAAAAGAAAGATGCAAGCAGGCACCATTATGCAAAAATAAAAGAAAGAAAGAAAGAAAGAAAGAAAGAAAGAAAGAAAGAAAGAAAGAAAGAAAGAAAGAAAGAAAGAAAGAAAGAAAGAAAGAAAGAAAAGGGGAAGGGAGGCTGTCTCTGTCAGACAAAGAAGTGGAAAGCATATTATGAATTTCAGCCTGGGAAATGAGGGGAGGAAATCCTAAATAAGGAAAACCCAGAATCAACTCATAGCACCCAAAAGAAATCCAAGTAAGGCTAAAACAAGGTATGACTCCTAATGTGGAAACAGTTTGAGTATGATCCATACACTTCTAGAATACTTAGGGATCAATACTATTCACACTTAGAGGGGCATAGGCTTTTCTGAACACAATAGAATTTATTTCTGCGTAGACATGCATAGGATCATCATAGTCTGGCAACTAAGGCTACAATCCTAAGCATTCTTACTTGTATATCTCGTATATCTCGTGGAATTCAATGGGATTTACACTGGAATTTACATGTTTGGGATTGCACAACATGAATTAGCCTTTCTCTTTTTTTTCTACCTTCAGTCTTTTTTCTAGACTGCAGTCCTAAACCCACTTGCTACAGAGTAAATCCCAAGGAATATGAACAGGACTATAGTGTGCATGTTAAATAAACCCAGAAAAAGATGCTTTCAAATGTTACATTCTAGAAGTGAAATAAAGAATTAAGTGAACATTTACAACTCTAGTAAAATGATTACATTTTGCTTTCCTCACCTTCAAAAACTCTAAGAACTTCTTGTCTGATATATTTTTTCATTTCTTCAAATGAAATGGAATCAGCCTGATGAATTAATTTAAAAATGGTAAATATAAGGATAGATGTTTTTAGTATCAAAAAAAATCAAAGCAAGATTATAAGTAAGACTTATAAGTGTTTGGCTATCAGATCAATATTTATAAATATAACAATGAAAAGACGAAAATTACAATGACAGTAGATGCAGTAGATTTAAACTTTAGTTTTGATTTAAAAATTAGGTCCTTTAGGCTTCTTCCTGGGCCCGCTGCCTTACCGGTAAACCCGGGACACCTGGATGGCCCTGAGGACCTGGTGATCCAGGGTTGCCCTTGTCCCCACGTGGCCCCATAGATCCTAGGGATCCTTTGTCTCCTGGTACGCCAGGTTTTCCTCTTTCGCCTTGTGGCCCCCTGTCTCCTGGTATGCCTTGATCCCCCTGTTCAAAAAAAAGAGAAGGATTTTTGTTGTTGTTGTTGCAGTAGCTGTTTGACTCTCATTTGTCTTCCATTTGTTGAAATCTGAGTCAGGGATGCTGAGAACTATTTCATTAAACTGCTGCACAAGTACAAAGAGAAGTTACCGACAGGCTACAATGCTACGCTCCTGTAGCCACACTAGCAGAATTATCTGAGCTCTACAAAAAAGAAAATATATGAATATATGAGGCTAGAATGACAATGACAATCAAGTCTTGGTTTTCTAGACAGATGGAAACAAACAATCAGCTTCTTCAGGTTTGTTTCTAATCAAAATTCTTGCTATTTTCTGTAATGATGGTGCCAGAGGTCATGGAAGATTTTAAGAATGTGGAAAAAGTACTTTAAAAGCAGCAGAATAACAATAGCAACTGAATGACTTGAAAAGGGGTACATGGGTTAAGTATACAAAATGCTGCAAGAATCTCACAAAATGCTATATAATGCGGCTCTTTAAATTCTAGTGAGCTACAGAATGGTGACATTACTTTTGTCCTTAGCTGAGCAGCGGCAACATGATGGGGAGGAGAAACTGGATGAAAAAAAAAGTGGCAATCCTAACTGTGCCATTTGATGAGACAGATTTTACCATCTCTTAACAAATGTGAACTCTGAAGCAGTGATGATGTGCAAGCACAAAATATAGCCTAGTTCCACCAATAACTGGCATCCCATGAATAAATATGCTGCTGAGTTGACATGTAGCTCCCATAGAATAAATTTTCAACCTGAAACTGAGACAGAAAGAACAGGAAACCTTATGTGGATCCATCCTTCTTCCAAGAAACCTTTCCTTTATTAGAGGAAAAGCCAATTAAGTTGGTGGAAGGCTCCATAGTATGGAGGAGGGCTTCAAACATACAGTGGGGTGATAGGATACTATTAGGATTCACTCCATGGAAAGCAACGGCTAGTATAGTTACTAGCATACAGGATATGGATGTCAAGAAAAACAGTCATAGATGTCAAGAAAACACAGCTATGAGGTTCTATTTTGGCCAAAGAATACTACCCAACGAAGCTGTTCAGCCTTAATGGTAAAGTTCTGTTCTATTTGTGGCAGATATGTGAAATAAAATGTCTCAGCAATTTAAACAGTAACAGTTTTCATAACTTCAGGTGGGTACCCATGTTGGTCTGAAGCAGCAAAAAAGAAAAAAAGTTTGAGTCCAGTGGCATCTTTAAGACCAACAAAGTTTAATTCTAGATAGAATCATAGAGTTGGAAGGGGCCATACAGGCCATCTAGTCCAACCCCCTGCTCAACACAGGATCAGCCCAAAGCATCCTAAAGCATCCAAGAAAAGTGTGTATCCAACCTTTGCTTGAAGACTGCCAGTGAGGGGGAGCTCACCACCTCCTTAGGCAGCCTATTCCACTGCTGAACTACTCTGACTGTGAAATTTTTTTCCTAACAGAATTTTAAGAATATTCTCTCTTATACCCACATTCGCTGAATTTTCAAAAATTATTTTATATAAGCCAATCTACATTTTTCAGGTATATTAACTGAAAAATTATTTCCCAATCTATATAAATATTACTTTTCTTCTTCACATTTGTCATTAAAACATAAATGGTTGCCACAAGCCATTTCCATTTTTGTGGCTGTACAAAAATTAACTCATTTACTAAAAAGTTTTAAAAAATTATTTGAGATTGTTTAACTGGTAGAACCCCCTTCAAGGATTGCTGCCTTGTTGTGGCAAGGGGGCTTGCGTAGTTCAGTGAAGCTATGAGCTATACCGTGCAGGGCCACCCAAGACGGACAGGTCATAGCTGAGAGCTCTGACAAAAGGTGATCCACTGGAGAAGGAAATGGCAAACCACTCCAGTATCTTTGCCATGAAAACTCTATGGACAGTTCCAATAGGCATAACGATATGACGGAAGGTGTCCAATATGCTACTGGGGATGAGCAGACGGCTAGTACGAGTAGCGCCAGAATGAATGAAGCGACTGGGCCAAAGCCGAAAGGACGCTCAGTTGTGGAAGTAACTGGTGGCGAAAAGACAGTCCGATGCTGTAAAGATTTTTATTCCATAGGAACCTGGAACGTCAGATCCATGAATCAAGGTAAGCTGGACGTGGTCAAACAAGAAATGACAAGACTGAACATCGACATTTTAGGAATCAGTGAACTAAAATGGACAGGAATGGGTGAATTCAATTCAGATGACCATCAGGTATACTACTGTGGACAAGAATCTCGCAGAAGAAATGGAGTAGCCTTCATAATCAATAAGAGAGTAGGAAAAGCAGTCTTGGGATACAATCCCCAAAATGACAGAATGATCTCAGTTCGAATCCAAGGCAAACCATTCAACATCACAGTGATCCAGGTCTATGCCCCAACCACTGCTGCTGAAGAGGATGAAGTTGATCAGTTCTATGAAGCCCTACAACACCTTCTAGAAGCAACGCCAAAAAATGATGTGCTTATCATCATGGGGGATTGGAATGCTAAAGTAGGAAGCCAAAAGATAACCGGGATAACAGGCAGGTTTGGCCTTGGAGTACAAAATGAAGCAGGACACAGGCTGGTAGAATTTTGTCAAGAGAATACAATGGTCATAGCAAACACTCTTTTCCAACAACCCAACTCTACACATGGACATCACCAGACGGTCAACACAGAAATCAGATTGACTATGTGCTCTGCAGCCAAAGATGGAAAAGTTCTATCCAGTCAATAAAAACAAGACCAGGAGCTGATTGTGGTTCAGATCATGAGCTTCTTGTTGCAAAATTTAGGCTTAAATTGAAGAAAGTAGGGAAAAGCACTAGGCCTCTCAGGTATGAACTAAATCATATCCCCGACGAATACACAGTAGAGGTGACAAATAGATTTAAGGAATTAGATCTGATAGACAGAGTGCCTGAAGAACTATGGACGGAGGTTCGCAACATTGTACAAGAGGTAGCAACTAAAACCATCCCAAAGAAAAAGAAATGCAAGAAATCAAAATGGCTGTCTGAGGAAGCTTTACAAATAGCTAAGGAGAGAAGGGAAGTGAAAGGCAAGGGAGAAAGAGAAAGATACACCCAACTGAATGCAGAATTCCAGAGAAAAGCTAGAAGAGATAAGAATGCCTTCTTAAATGAACAGTGCAAACAAATAGAAGAAAACAATAGAATGGGGAGGACCAGAGATCTTTTCAAGAAAATTGGAGATATGAAGAGAACGTTTCATGCAAAGTTGGGTATGATAAGAGACCAAAATGGTAGGGACCTCACAGAAGCAGAAGAGATTAAACAAAGGTGGCAAAATTATACAGAACAACTATACAAGAGTGAGCTTAACATCCCTGATGACCACAGTGGGGTAGTTACTGACCTGGAGCCAGACATCCTGGAATGTGAAGTCAAATGGGCCTTAGAAAGTCTGAGCAACAATAAAGCTAGTGGTGGTGACAGCATTCCAGTTAAACTATTCAAAATCCTAAAGGACGATGCAGTAAAAGTGCTACACTCAATATGCCAGCAAATTTGGAAAACTCAACAATGGCCACAGGATTGGAAAAGGTCAGTTTACATTCCAATCCCAAAGAAGGGCAATGCCAAAGAATGTTCAAACTACCGCACCATTGCACTAATTTCTCATGCTAGCAAAGTTATGCTCAAAATCCTACAAGCTAGGCTCCAGCAATATGTGGACCGAGAACTTCCAGAAGTACAGGCAGGATTTCGAAGAGGCAGAGGAACTAGAGATCAAATTGCCAACATACACTGGATCATGGAGAAAACTAGGGAGTACCAGAAGACCATCTACTTCTGCTTCATTGACTATGCCTTTGATTGTGTGGAGCACAACAAATTGTGGCAAGTTCTTAAAGAGATGGGAATACCAGAGCATCTTATTTGTCTCTTGAGAAATTTATATGCAGGTCAAGAAGCAACAGTGAGAACTGAACATGGAATCACTGACTGGTTCAAAATTGAGAAAAGAGTTCGGCAAGGCTGTATACTGTCGCCTTGCCTATTTAACTTGTATGCAGAGCACATCATGAGAAATGCGGGATTAGAGGAGTCACAAATTGGGATCAAGATTGCAGGGAGAAATATCAACAACCTCAGATATGCAGATGATACCACTCTAATGGCAGAAAGTGAAGAGGAACTAAAGAGCCTGTTGATGCGGGTGAAGGAGGAGAGTGCAAAAGTTGGCTTGAAACTCAACATCAAGAAAATAAAGATCATGGCATCCGGCCCTCTCAATTCCTGGCAAATAGATGGGGAAGAAATGGAGATAGTGACAGATTTTATTTTCCTGGGCTCCAAGATCACTGCAGATGGGGACTGCAGCAAAGAAATTAAAAGACGCTTGCTCCTGGGGAGGAAAGCTATGGCAAATCTAGACAGCATCCTAAAAAGCAGAGACATCACCCTGCCAACAAAAGTGCGTTTAGTCAAGGCTATGGTATTCCCAGTTGCAATGTATGGCTGCGAGAGTTGGACCATAAGGAAGGCCGAGCGTCAAAGAATTGAGGCTTTTGAACTCTGGTGCTGGAGAAGACTCTTGCGAGTCCCTTGGACTGCAAGGCGAACAAACCGGTCAGTCCTAGAGGAGATCAGGCCTGACTGCTCTTTAGAAGGCCAGATCCTGAAGATGAAACTCAAATACTTTGGCCACCTCATGAGAAGGAAGGACTCCCTGGAGAAGAGCCTAATGCTGGGAGCGATCGAGGGCAAAAGAAGAAGGGGACGACAGAGAATGAGGTGGCTGGATGGAGTCACTGAAGCAGTAGGTGCAAACTTAAATGGACTCCGGGGAATGGTAGAGGACAGGAAGGCCTGGAGGATCATTGTCCATGGGGTCGCGATGGGTCGGACACGACTTCGCACATAACAACTGGTAGAAAGTTCTTAATTTGAAGATACTGACAAAATTGTAGAGCTAAATCACTATTTTATTATAATTCTGAGAAGTGCATAATGGTATGCTTCTTAAACAATCCTCAACTGGATTGTATCCAAAAATTGCTTTGCTAATGTGTTTCTGCACGATGCAAAACCAGCATGCAGGGAGATACTTGCAGACCTAGCCTTATTATATATTTAAATTTTTTTTGCTTTACAAAAAACATTTTCAGTTGGCCACCTCAGTAAATTCCTTTAGTGCTTGCACAAGAGCTGTTCATCAGTGCCTTTGTTGTACCATCTTTATCCAACTCAGTCAGTGGGGATTGTTTAAAAGATAAACAGACTGCATTGTTTGACCTGAACAGCTAGACAAATTTATGAGGAACCAAATTCCCGCTATAAAGATATAACTTACTCGTTCTCCTTTGGGGCCTCTGTCACCAGGTCTTCCCATCGAACCCTAGAAAAGGGAAGACATTGCAAAAACAGCAGTTATGTGGTTAAAAGAATATCTGAATTAATCTTCAACGGTGGCCCAAAGCAGTAGTTTGAAATGAAGAATTACAAACTTTATGTAAATCCGAACTCATAAACCATAGCTTTCCTACCTGAGGACCGGGCAATCCATCCTTCCCATTTATGCCCTAGGGGAAAAAATAATAATCATATTCTTTAAAAAATAGCTTTGGATCTCTGATATTGCAAGCAATTATTATCTTAAAACAAAAAGTGCTGAGTGAAATGTCTACACTTTTTTCTTAGCAAAACCAAATATGTACAGGCCTAAAGCCTTAGGGGAATTGTATGAAAAATCTGAGCTGATTAGATGAAATAGTTGTGATTATTTATGAGGATGCACTATGCTTTGCAACAGAGACAGCAGCTGCTGCATGGAGGCAGCACTTTTTGGATGAGAAAGCAATACACTGTTTCTGCCCAGACACCTGGATCACAAGGATAAAAAAAGGCTCACAGGATTTTGGAAGACACAAAACCCCTGTGGAATTTTACTTCCAAGTCCTCAGGTTGCTGACTTTGCAATGTGTGAAGAGGCTTCAGGTGAACCTGAGTTTTCAAGCCCAACATGCAATGGACAACAATCTCTGGGAAATATTACTTAAGAACTTAACATATCTTGTTTGTTTGTTTGTTTGTTTATATGTCACCCTCCCCTGAGACTCAGGACTGTTTACCTAAAAACATAGAAAATAATACACGGAACTCAGCTTTTCACATATCAATCTTTAACTGCTCCTGCGGAGCGTATTAAATAAAGGAGTAAGGGCTAAAGGGGAGGAGGCAGGGCGGGCTCTGTCTGGGATAAAAACTCGGAGGGCCCAATCAGGAGCCGTGAAGCACGGCTCCCCATTGGCTGGTTGGCCCAGCCTCGCCTGGGCCGGCCGGGGAGTTGCTGCTCAGAGGAAGAAGCCTTCCCCAGCGGTAAGTCCTCCGGCCGGCTTCCCCTCACCCAGGGAGCCTTCCGACGGGCCCTGAGGCAGGCTTGCCAGCCCCTGGGCCCGGCAGTAGGCCGCAAAGCCTGCCGCCACCTTCCTGAGCCTTCTGCCAGGCCCTGGGGCAGCCAAGCCTGCCCCTGGGCCCGGCAGTAGGCCGCAAAGCCTGCCGCCGCCTTCCCGAGTCTTCTGCCGGTCCCTAGGGCAGCCTTGCCTGTCCCTGGGCCCGGCAGTCGGCCGCAAAGCCTGCAGCTGCCTTCCCGAGCCTTCTGCCGGGCCCTGGGGCAGCCTCGCCTGCCCCTGGCACTAGGCCGCAAAGCCCGCTGACCCCGTCTGGAGCCTTCTGCCGGGCCCTAGGGCACCCAAGCCTGCTCCTGGGCCCAGCAGAAGGCCGCAAAGTCCCTTTTCAGGCCACCTACCTTACTCTATCCCTGCCTTCCTCCCAGCATTCCCTTTGTCCTTCCCTTTCTTCCTTCCTCCCTCTCTCCCATCTGCCTCTTTCTCGCTACATGTTTCTCTCCCTCTTCTTCTGTCTCTATCTTCCTCCCTTTCTTTCTGTCTTTCTCTCTGTCTCTCTTTCTCCTTTTCCTTCTTCCTTCGCCCGATCTCTCCACCTACCCACCATGCTAGGGCCTGCTGTATTTTGGCCAGAGCGGGCTTAATATCTAGTACATTTATAACTTACATTTATAACTTATGAATTAAAGACCTGTGATTTTATAAGATTAAGAAAACATGCTGGGTAAAACTACATAGGATTACATATAGGTTTTGGTGCTGGGGTTTTGTATATCAAAAGAATTTTAAACGGTCATAGTAATTCCTTCTGAACAGTTTATATGCTTTCCATTTGGGGATTGCCCAGCACTGAAAGTTCTCCTGCAACATAGCAAGAGGGGGATAGCTATTCAAATATGTCTGAAGACAATTTCCATTTAACTATATTGTAAATTACTTACTGGTGTTCCAATTGGTCCTTCTGGCCCAGGGAAACCAATGTCTCCGACAGGGCCCCTTTCACCCTTGAGAAAAGGAAAGGTAACCATAAAATCGTTCTGATGACTGAAAATGACCAGAATGCGAGTATCACAAACAAAGCCTCCGTTGTAGGCATACTTACTGGTTCTCCAGGAATCCCTGCTGGGCCTGGAGCACCAGGCTTTCCCTGTAGAAATTTAAACAAACATGACTTAAAATACAAATTTGGACTATATTATAATTAAAGTTGATTTAATAAATTTAGTAATATTAAATGCAGACTACGAAAAAACTGGTTTAATGAAATTCTTTAATTATAAGACCCCTGGAGGTATCTGAAAATGATTTGAAAATCTCCATAGGTATCTAATCCAAAAGGGATACATTCAAAATGTACTGGGATAGATAGTAGATGACAGAAAATAAGCAAAACACTACTCACTTGGTGAGCTACCACATTTCTTTAGGATAGCTCTGTGACGTAGAACACTATTCATTCTCATATTATAAAGGACGGATTGATATTAAGAGTCAATTAAAAAGTTTAGGAAAAATCATGTGGTTCCATAATATTTCAAAATGCTTGGAAGAAATCACATTTGGATCCCCTCTGAATCTTCCCCTCATATGAAAAGTCATCAAAAAATTTAGGCTAGCCATGCTCTTCTGATGTGGGGAAGCAAAAATGCAACCTACTCACACATTTAAGTCCCCAAGTAGCACATCTTCAATTGACCATATTGTGAATCACACAGAACAATATCTGAGACAAAATTGATTTATTCATAATTTTTATATCATTTGTCTCCTTAAATTTCCAAAACATTTTACATACAAAAAAAATATTTTTTTACTGGTCTACTCTTTCCCCCACATCCACAGCTATTAAGACCAATAAACTAAGGATGGAACTAAATTGAACTGAATTGTGGTTTGCAAACTGAAGTTTATGATGGGTCTACTATCTTGAATTTTTAAAGCAGTTTTGGGCAGTTCATAGTTAAGAGACTTTGAGTCTCTTAAAATTTCTGCTTCTGTACTCTACAAAGCTGCAAAAATGGCTAAGTGGTGGGGAGCAGCCTGTTCCCTGCTGTTGGCTGTTTTGGGCTTTCTTTTACTGTTTTCTGCAAACTTTGGGGAAATACGTCAAAAAGGTTCAGATCCATCCAACGAACATGAATAATGAAGTAATTTAAGAAGCAATGAGGGAATGAGATCAAGGAGAAAATACACCATGGGTTGGCATCTATTGTTGTACTGAGACTTGATAGGTCTTATAAGTTTAGCATAGAATCAATTAGGTGTAGAGTAGATTCTTCCCACAAAAAAGGGTGAGGTTTTAATCTTAACTAGCAAGAAAGCCCATTGCAAGCAGGAATGCAATGGGACACTGGGAGGTGCAGATCTCTCCCTCTCCCTCTTGCTGCATGTCTCTCAGTGTGCCTCGAAGTAGGAGGCATAGCAGGTAATCAGGGTTGGTTTATAGGAGTGAAGGAGGGCTGGTGTGCAGTTTGGGGCAGCTCTCTGTGTCTTTCTCTCTCTCCTTCCATCTCTCTCTGTCTCTGGTGCATCTGAGAGGAACGTGGCTAGCGTCCAGGGAGGGAGGGTGGGAGATGTAGGGGCAGGGCCAATCAGGGTGCAGCCAGCTTTGTTTTGCTGGCTTCACCCTGATTGGTCCTATTCCAATTCAGAGAGCTGGACATGTTCTACCCCTCAGGCTGTTTCACAAATATATAGAGGAACCATGGATAAGGATTAGGTGACCATAAGAATGGCTATTGGCTAATCTATATAATGGAGAACATTCTATTCTGAGGGCCATTCCGCACCAGGATCTATGTAGCAAATTGATTTCGGAACGAAAAAACGCCATTTTAAATAGTGGAATTCGTCATTATGCATACCTGCCTTTGTAGTGGAATCCAGTTGCGTTTCTATCATTTCCCACAGGTTTCCGGTCTCGGCAAAAATTGCTAGCCAGGAAGCGATATTGCCGAGCTTTGTCCCGCCCCTGGCCGTCAATCAAACGAGCAGCCAATGGGCGACCGTTATCATGCTCCCAAAAAGCCCCTTTCCCTTTAAGGAAGGTTTAAAAAAAAATAACACACGTTGCAACGAATCTGCATTGATTTGTTGCAACGGAGAGACCCATCTAGCTAGCAGGTGGTGTTTGAGCTGCCGTTTCATCGTTGCCAGTGAAAAAAAAAATACCCCCCCCCCTGCACGGGCACGATTTTTGGCCGAAAATAGAGTGAAAAATAAAGGGAAAATAAACCAGCAAACGGGGCTGTGTGGTGCTTGGTGCTTGGTGACTTAAAACACCTCTGGGGAGGGACTACAGCCGGGGAAGCCTCACTGGGTAAACAAAGGCTCGCTGGTGCGTTGATCTCTGCTCGCTCTGAGAAAAAAATGGCGATCGCTTCGCAGGAAGATCAGAGGAGAGAGCCAGGGGGAGGGACTTTGCAGAAGCCGCAACAATGGTAACGCACAGAACTTTCCTGCTAGTGTTGCAGATTGGTTGCAAGAGTGTAGCCCTTTCTGGAGGGTGAATCCAGTTTTTGGGATTTCCCTGAAAGTGCTACAACGAAGCGCTTTTAGCGGATTGGTTTCAGGAGTGTTGCAGATTGTCAACAACGTTGTGCATAACAGCAAATTAGTAGCGATTTCAATTTGCAACCATTGTGCAATTTTGAACGAGTGCGGAATGGCCCTGAAAGTATACAAGAGGTCGAACTTGGGGGGGAACTTCAATTCCTTCCTTCAGAAGCAACAAAAAAACAAGATGGAGTAGATTGGAACTAGCAAGATGAGTTACACTGTTGTTTTCTTTACATGTAATCCTTTCCCTGTTTCTGAAGTAAAAATTTTTTGAAGTTAAACACACATGGGTCAGTGCTGCATTATTCTGCTGTGCTTCATTTACTCTGCTAAATTTCCAACAAGACTTCATTAACTAAATACTTAACACTATGGATGAAACTAATTGCATAGTTCTTATTCAGTCAGAATGCTTAATGATACTTTATATGCGGAGCAAGGCCTTGGGTGTACCCACAGAGAAACCTGTGTATGATTAACCTAAGTGGCAGCTTCACACCTGATCCTTAATGTCTTAGACAGTAGATAAACCATGATCATAAATCAACATGGCAGGAAAGCATTAATATAGCTTTATGAATTAGACAAATTACCCTCTCTTTTTCTTTCATATTATATATTTATTTTAGGGAAGTTACTAACATTCAACTACTTATTCTTTTTGTTTCTCGGTGGCTTCACATGAATGGAAAGTTGTATAGCCTCAGTTGTGTGTCTGGATGTTTTTAAAATTTATGACAGCCATTCATAATTAAAAAGCAATTCCTGAACTGCATGGGAGCTGTTCCAATTTAACAGCAAAATGTTAATTTGCATAAAAATTACTTCATTATCCTGAAGGCTGAATCTCTCTTTTTAAAACAGAAATGTAATTAAAACAAAATAAAAAAATCTATTTATTTCCCTTAGTAAACCATTATATTTATCTACACAAATGGCCAAATCAAAATATCGGCTTATTGTCATATTTACTTGTATACAGCACTTTTATTGGCTTTGGGAAAAGTGGTTTCTTGAGAGTCCAGTTGCAACTAGACATTAATGCAAACAACCACTGGGTGTCTCCTCCTCCTTTCTTTTCCTCAACATTCACAGTGCTGTCTTAGCCCTACACAGATTTACACTCTTTAAAGTCTACTGAAGGCAAGGGGCTGAGAAGAATTTAACTCTGATTAGGACAGCACAGAAAGTAAAGCAACACGTCAACACAGCAACATATCTTTTGTCTTCTTCTAAAAATACGTTTGTTCACACTTTTAAATTGATCTCTTTCTGTAATGCTTTCTCACACTTTGAACAGCAGTTTGCTTTCACATTCTCCCAGTTACAGCTAATGAGGACAGCACAACGAGGACAACAGGTATAAAACTTGTGTCACTAGGTGTACATGAGAACTTTATTCTACTGCCACTAATTAAAATCCTATGATGTCACAGAAGGTCTAGGAGCAGAATACCCTCAGTGCCAATGATGTGCTGATAAAAAGGATTGAGGGAAGGGCTGGGTAGTAAAGGAAGCTGGGAGGACAATGAGAATGCAGGGGAAAGGTGGCTGATAATATGTTTTTTACATGAATCTGTTTTGTGTGTGTGTGTGTGGCCATTGTAATATCATAGAATGTTAAATATAGGGAGACAGCATGGGGTACTGGTTAAGAGCTGTGGCCTCTAATCTGGAGAGCTGGATTTGATTCCCTGCTCTTCCACATGCAGCTGATTGGATGACCTTGGTGGGGCCCAGTCACTGTCCTGTTAGAGCTATTTGCACGTAGTAAAGTTAGAGCTCCCTGAGCCCCACCTACTTCACAAGGTGTCTGTAATGGGCAGAGGAAGGGAAAGTGATTTTAAGCAGGGTATAAAAAACAACTCTTCTAAATAAGTGTAAAGAAAAGCTTTGGGAGTGGGATATGGACTGGGTAAACAATAGATGATGGTGACACTTCACTCTTTTCTCTGCAAACTGCCTCTAACAGCAAACCTCCAAATATGTGTTTGTCACTTCAAACATATTCGGAATTTCTCAGAAAGGAGGGAAGGACTGTGTACTGCTAGAAGGAAAAAGTGAGGTCTCAGTCCAAGGTATTTATTTTCACAAATTAGTCAACATGTGACACTTTTCTAGTAGAATTTACTAACGTGTCCTTTTTTTACTATCAAGTTGCAGCTGACTTGAGTTTTGAAGGCGAGAAACTTCAGAGGTGTTTTGCCATTGTCTACCTCCAAGTTACGACTCTGGTATTTCTTGAAGGTCTCCTTTCCAAATACTGGCCAGAGCTAACCATGCTTGGCTTCCAAGAGCTGAAGAGATCAAGCTAGCCTGGATTATCCAGGTCAGGACACTGTATTATATACTTACCATTTTATTCCCTATATGAAAACAGTGTCTTTAGCCGACATACTTACAGGTATTCCTGGTATTCCCGGAGGACCTGCTGGGCCACGATCTCCCTTTAAGAGATTAAAGAGATGCAAGGAGATATCACTGTACTGCGATATTTTGTGTTAACAAGGTCAAGAACTGATTGAGCCTTTGACATAGCCAAGGAAGCTTAATGAGCATAACAAGAGGTGAATAGAGCCTCTATTAGGTGCTTTCTATCACTTGTGTTTGGTTTGACAACACTGCCTAAGTTACTCTCATCCACGAATCTCTTTTCTGGTGAACTACATTGACAAACACTTCATTGGGCTGCACTTGAAGATAATTCATATCTTAGGAAGTGATATGACAGCCTTGAAGGGCTGTCACATAAAGGATGGAGCAGAGATGTTTTCTGTTGCCCCAGAGGGTAGGATCAGAACCAGCAGGATTAAATTAATTCAAAAGAAATCGTTCCGGATAGTTAAAGTGGTTCCTCAGTGGAAAAGGCTTCCTCAGGAGGTGGCGGGTTCTCCTTCTTTGGAAGTTTTCAAAGCAGAGGCTAGATAACCATATGACAGAAATGCTAGTTCTGTGAACTGAGGCAGATTATAAATGGATGGGCAGAAAGGATTATGTCGGTGCTTGGCTCTTGTGGCACACCCAGGGAAATGCTGATCATCACTTTGGGGTCAGGAGACAAATTTCCTCCAGACCAGACTGGCCAGGGATTATGGTTTGGGGAGGAATCATCTGGGCATGGAATTGGGGTCACTGTGGTTGACAGGTAGTTGTGAATTTCCTGCATTCTGCAGGAGTTTGCACTAGATGACCCTGGAAGTCCCAACTCTATGATTCTATGTTTCTATATGCTACAACTGTGTGGCAGCCTGACTGCTGTCAGAGACTAACTAATGGATGCACATTTTACCTATGTTAAAACAGCTACATTAACAGTTTATTCTCAAGTCTGATTCAAGGTGTTGGTTACACCTTTAAAGATCTTAATGTATCTGAAAGACATATCTGGCAGATCTGCTTATCTGGAGGACCATCACTCCCACACGCCTTGGTGAGTCAACTGATCATCATCTTTTAGTCCAGAGCCCCCCACTGTGGCACCTGTGGTGTCTGTGAACATCATTCCTGGTGCCTGCTAAGTAATTGGGTTGGACAAAGTGGAGCTTTTGCCCAGCAGGGGTTCTCACCAGCCACTGAAACTCTTTGGCTGAATAGAATTTAAAACATTTCAGCAGCAGCTGCCACCACTGTACATGGATCTCCACTCTGTGACTGAAGGTAAGCTGTGGATAGGCAAGAAAATATTTTAAAACAATATGTTTATTTTAAAAGTCATCATGTTAAGCGGAGCTGCTGCCTGAAATGTTTAAATGTTTCTGGGATTATGCATAGCTGCATTTCCTGACAATTTGCCTCCTGTGGCAGCCATTTTGTGGTTGCTCATCCTAACCTGCGTAAAATTTTTAAAAGAGTCTTCAAGCTGGGGGAATACAGGTGGTCTACTTGGCAGCTACTAGGCCCCACTTCGTCTTTAGAGTGACTGCTGATGATTGCCTGAGGAGATGAAGGGGGCACTATCTATAGAAGGTTCTAGAGGGGACTGTAAGGCCATTTTATTTGTGAGGGCTTTTCATGGGGTTTAAACTGCAGGCATTTTCTTGGGGATGAAGTTAATGGGATTTCTTGCATTGTGTGTGTGTTTTAATTTTGGAACTGTAAGCCACTTTGAGCTATAAGGTAAAGGCAGGGTATAAATAAATCATAGAATCATAGATGAATATAATATAAATAAATGCGATAGTGCCTAACACTGCTTGCATCTATGAACAAATACAGGAAATCCATGAAGCCTAGTTGGGAGAGCCAGTTTGGTGTAGTGGTTAGGAGTGCGGACTTCTAATCTGGCATGCCGGGTTCGATTCTGCACTCCCCCACATGCAGTCAGCTGGGTGACCTTGGGCTCGCCATGGCACTGATAAAACTGTTCTGACCTAGCAGTGATATCAGGGCTCTCTCAGCCTCACCCACCTCACAGGGTGTCTGTTGTGGGGAGAGGAAAGGGAAGGCGACTGTAAGCCGCTCTGAGCCTCCTTCGGGTAGAGAAAAGCGGCATATAAGAACCAACTCTCCTTCTTCTTCTTCTCTTCTTGGTCAAGTAAGGTTGTATCATAACAGTCACACTTGCAGTGTAGGACTGTTTCAGCCAGTCTAGCCAATGGCATCTCTACTGGCTTATGAACAATGAACCAGTTTCCTGCTTTGAGTTCTATTAGCAGAAGTTGCATTTTTGCCAGGGACACTTCCTCTGAGACAGAAAGACTTTGTGGAAGCATGCAGAACCAGCTTTTTTTAAAAATTGTTGAGTGATATATAAATGGAGCCTCAGAGGGGAAGAAGAAAATAGCAGCTACTGTTAACAGGTCCCCTACAAGTGGCATTTTAGGGATATTTTGGGCTGTGGGAAGAAAGGAGAGGTAAGAAAGTTACAGCCTAGAGGCTGCAAAAACATTCTGTGGATCCAGCCCTAAGAATACGTTTCCATTCACATTTACACCAAACATACTCAAGGGTTGTCATACCATTCATAAGAGAAGCTGCAATGTTAGTTCTTCTGCTAGAGAGCAGCAAAGAGGTGGCTCATGTGCCCTCATCGCCTCCTTTCACACAGCATTGTGACCTTTTGTGTATGCAGGCACATAATATTTGATTTGGTTGTACAGCGGTCTCTAGCTAGTCGTGTTGCCCTCTACTGTAATAGTTCATTGAGGAAATTGCTTCTTGCCAGCACCAGCACATACTGTGCATTTGCAAAAGCATCATCTTGGCCAATGAGTAATACATGTAGTGAACAGAGGGCTCAGGTTTATTATTAAAATCCTACCTTCTCTCCTGGAAGGCCCTCCAGTCCTGGTAGTCCCATGGGACCTGGTTCACCCTTGTAAAGAACAAAAGCTGTTGCTTCAGAGCTCAACTTCCTCAATGCATAAAGTTAAACATTCAATCTGAAAGAATTTCATAAGCTGCTAAGCATGCTGCTCACTTGGAGATGAAAATGATTGCCCCATTGAGTGTTTTAATGACCTGAGAATAAAAAATTGCTCCCGGAATAAGACTATGCTTATTTTCCGAATAAACATCTCAGTTTTGATTAAAAATCCTAGTCAGGGATGAAAAACTATTTTAATGGGTATTGCTGATCATGGTCAGTTTTTTCCTGATAAGCCAACGACAGGGCCGTTGCCCCCACTGAGACTATACATGTGTGTCTGGGCTATAGAGGGGGGCTCATATGATGGAAAGTTCCTTGATACAACAGAAATTCCTTCTCTGGAAGATGTCAGGGAAAAGTGGAATAACGTAGCCCTTTCCTTAACATACTAGTTTTTCCAACATAGAAAGTTATTGTTACTATTTTAAATATGGAGAAACGTTCATCATGACAAGCCCCTCTGCAGTCTGTAATGGTTACAGATCAAGTACAAGTTTACCATCTTTCTGAGAAATGAGAATAAGGTGCTTCCAAAATCCTTTAACAACATCTGTATAGCTTGTATTATGTAGACTTATACTTGTTCATAGGCAGCTTGAATGAGCTTTGCATAGAACAAATGAATAAAGATAATGCTTCATATATATGCCATATAACATGTCCCCCATACATCTTTTCCATTTTACTGCACAATTCAATCAAGCAATGTAAAGTAAAAATCTTTAATCTAAGCAAAGAAATAATCTCTAGGCCAATAGGAAAGTCTGTACAAGTCCTGAAAACCCAAGGGAAACCCTACATTTATTTACTTTATTTTATTTATTAATAATTTGAATTCTTATCTGCTGCTCCCAGCATTTAGTGGGTTGCAACAATAAAACCCCCAGTGGCAGCGCTCAGTGCCAGATGGCAGAGAGTGGCCAATTAGAGGCCCACTGGCACCCAACAACCGCCGTCCCTCCATCTAGGGTGGTTCCCAGATGGTGCTGCTTGCTGATTGAGGGCTGCCTTGACTGCAAGAAGGCCTCTGGGGAATCAGATGGACCAAATATCCCCCTGACTGTAAGAGAACAGCTCCCCACATGCTGCGCCCTGCTCCTGTAAATAAATAAAACTGTGGCCTTGTTTACTCCAATGCGTGTGTCCGAGCGTTCTTTCAGCCCCAATCCTGACCGTCTGCTATGCAATAAAAACAATCCCCACCTTAAAACTTTAATCCTCCCAGATGGCGAATGCTAAACCTCATCCTCTCCCCCCAACTCAACAACTCCCCCACCCCGTTTGCTGAAAAACAGTCTTTATTGAACAACGCTAATTTGGGGGTGAATGCCTCCACTTTACTTGGAACATCTATACTTGTGTATACAGATTTTCAGATTTCAGGGGCTTTTGGGATTGCTGTAAGAACAAAAACTGGCATGCCAAAACAGTAAGAAGGTGGACTGGAAGTGAAAATATTTATACTCTGTTTTCTTGCCTCTGAGCAAATTACTGAGATAGCTAACAGATTAATTAATAACACATAATAAGAACATGCCTTAGAAGACAATAGAACTAAACATAAAACACATCATGAAAACAATTAAAACCAAAAGACCATAAGATGTAAAACAATACAAACAAATGGCAGGAAGAAGGAATTTCCCCCCTGTCTTAAGGGCCTCTCTTTCTTTTATTATAATCAGGATTTTTTTTTAGGCAGCAATTTTTGGGCTCATGTCCTTCCCCAAAATGTCAAGCTTCATTAAATGTCATACTATTGCTTCTCTACAAGTAAGCAAACCTTTGCTTCACTGTACCACTGAAGAACAGAATTATACACTACTTTTATCCCTTTGCATAAAGAAATTACTCTGAAAGTAGGCAGTTTGGCAAATGTTTAACTACCAAATTTTTGAGAAACATTTTAATAATTTTTCATCTTAATAAGTTACATACCACTGCTCCAGGGTCACCTTTTGGGCCCTGGAAGAAGCAGATTTTACAAAACATAAATAAAATCAGAAAGCCATCATCAGAAATAGTCAATAGAAATAGACAGACGGATAAGACAGCATAATTCTGAAGTACAATCAAACCATGCTCAAATGTTGCACTAAATCAGCATTCTGTACTGTTGCACAACACTTAGGGGTATCTCAGATGAATTTTCTAGCACAGAATGCAAACAAAATCATAAAGAGAAATCAATTCAGCAGCACTATCGTCAAAAGAGCTCTAGAGGGCCAGGGAGGTTACGTAAGTGCACTAGGTGACACAGCTTCCATATATGACCATATTTCCCAAGTTGTATAAAGTATCTGCAAGTTTGCCCTCCATACACATCACATCTGTTACTCTGAAGTAAAATACTAGGACATTGCTACTGTACTGAGCCATGGGTCAGAAATATGAACTGGTGCTTTCTTCTAGTACTAGCCTCAATCAATCAGCATTAAATATGTAGAGAAACTCCTCAAAATAATGCTTTGTGACAATCAGATAGCCTAATAAAAGTATCATTTGGTCCTGTTTGCTCACATTTGCTGATCTGTAGCAATGTGAACTGATCAGCAACTGACATTCCAAAATTGGAACTGTTGGAAACAGTAGGATGTTGAGAATATACGTTTCCCTTAATGCTCTCTGGAGCATTATATTTTCCTCTCTGGAAGATTTTTGCAGGGGGACAATACTCTATTTCTGTTCAAGTACCATACTTTCATAAATGTTATGACTCCAGGGATCACACCCTTGTTTTTGAAAAGTAAGCCAAGATATGGGCAAACTACTTTTAACATCTCCTTCTCATCAGATGTGTCTGGGACATTCATTGCATGTGTGGCTCCCCGATGGGGCAAGTTTGGATCACGTAAAAGTTTTGGATCACATAAATGGCATAGGGGGAGTCTGAAACATCACCCCCCTGTTGCCATGGTCCTGGTCTGAACTAGGTCACTACAGCACTTGTGAACTTGGCTCCCTGCAGCTGCCATGTGGAGGATGTACAATCTAATTTGGACCATAGATTCTAACTTCAGCTGAGTGTAGAACTATTGTTTTTAACATATTTGGGCTGTATTTTTATCTATATGTACTGTATGTATATGCTCTGACTTGATTAGTGTTTTTCAGATCACTGTATCTGGAAAGACTGCATGACTTTTGATGCAGATAATGTTTTTTGCATTTCTTGTAAAACTGGCTCTACAGAGGCTTTCCCTTGTCTCTGACCTGGAAACTGCAGATGGTGCAAAATGTAGCTGCTAGGGCCCTCACAGAGTCATCCTGGAGGTCCAATGTCCAGCCTATGCTGAGGGAGCTGCATTGGTTGCTGATCAGTTTCCGGATCAGGTTCAAGGTCTTGGTTCTTACCTTTAAAGCCATCCATAGCCTGGGCCCCACTTATCTGATGGACTGTTTATCTCCTTATGCCCCTTGCAGAGCTCTTTGCTCTGGGGGTAGGAATCTGCTTGTTGTCCCTGGTCCCCAGGAAGTACGCCTGGCCTCGACCAGGGCCAGGGCCTTTTCAGTCCAGGCCTCAACCTGATGGAGTGAACTCCTGGAAGAGCTGAAGGCTCTGTCAGAGCTGTCAATATTTCGCAGGGTCTGCAAAATGGAGCTCTTCTGCCAGGCCTTTGGTTGCATCTGAGCTAGGAAGAGTGGCTCCTTCCCTATACAGGTCTGGTAGGTATGTTTGGCCAGTTATTGCTGAATTTGCCTCCTGGAAGGCTGTTGGCTATATGAATGGGGGTTGCGGTGGGAATGGGGACATCCTGCAGATCACGTTTCTGCCGCTGTCTGGACTGTGTATATTGTTTTTATGTGGTGTTTTTTTTTAGATTTTTATGTAAACTGCCATGAGCTGGCTAGTACCAGGAGTTCCAGAGGTTCCTCTACATTAGTTTTGTGAATGTGATCTCCATTCAAGGAGTCAGACCATATTCGTTGATGTACATGTAACCTGACCAGAGGCTATATGAAAAGTATGGTCATGTTTTGAAATTCAGTTTACTGTACATTCAGGCCAATACACAGTATATAGTGCTGAAATACTTACAGGAGCTCCAGGTGGACCAGCAACATTGGCACCCCCCTGCAATGGGGAAAACACTGCATATGAATTCATGGAAAGTAGTCATTAACATAGAGTTTGGATTACAGGCTATTAAATACCTGTAGTTTATAGAGGCTGCTCATGCCATTTCTTTCATTGTATGGCACACCCTGAAAAGTGGGAAGGAAAAGAATAAAACATTAGAAGGGCTAAATCATCTCAATCTGGTTTGAGCAAGGACAGCTGCCAAACAGTTTGTGGCCACTCAATTGGTAGTCTGGTAGAGTTTCGTTTCCTTCTGTTTTGCAACTGCGTTTACAATTCTCCTCCAGGGTAATGGGTGATTGGGTTAAGTAATTACATGGCATTGGGAACAACAACACTGTGACACCCATAATACAGTGCAAATTATTTATTATTAATTATTATAATTATTTATTGTATGGTATATGTGTAATATAGCCAGGAGAGCCTAAGACTTTGGTTGCCAGGACTTTGGAGGTGATTTGCCATTGCTTGTCCCAATGGTATTCCTTGGAGGTCATCCTTCCAAGCAGGGCTGACCCAAGTTGGGTCACATGGTATGAAAATGCACGTGTACAAAATAATGTTAATAACATGGACTTAGGTGAACACCAAATTACAGGATTTAAAAAAATGGTTATTTATTTATAAATGGCAGATTGGTTTGCTCACTATTTAATTGGCTATCGAGTGGCACATAGCAATTTCAGTGAGAAAGGGAAAATTAGGATTCCCGTTGTGCTGTATGAGCACACACATGCATAAAAACTACTGACTGCATTGCCTTGTTTGTATGTATGGGGGAGGGGGAATAGACTTCAACTGCTCATCAACAGCTGAACTGTGCAATAAAAATCTGGGTCCCATCTCATGAGTGGCAGATAATGTGAGCTCAACTGGTAGGTACTTGAGCATCTACAAAGAAGTCAGTTCTACTGAAACCAGTGGAACATTTCCATTTAAACATTTGTCATGTCCAAATCATACAGTTCACTTACTGGTGGTCCAGGAGGTCCAGGTTTTCCAGGAACACCTTCATTTCCCTGCACCACAAGAGAAATCACATGCTGTGGATGCCTTTTTTGTGCAACATCATGTGATCACACTGATTTGAAATACAGAGGACCCTAGAGCTGGAAGAGCACCATTCATTTTAGTGAAAATTATACTCAGTGATGTCCTAAAGGTCACTCTATCCATTTGATAGCATCCAATAAAAACAGACAAAGTAAAATTATGCCACATTTGAATATTATATCTGAAAAGAACATTCTAACAGCTCCAATAATAGCACTTTGCTTTTATTTAGCGTACTTCAGAATGTTCAAGGCACTTCATATATCTTGTCACTGATACCCTTATTACAGATGTGTCTGAGGGTCATGCTAGACAAGACGTGGGGGATTCATAGTCAGATTTTCCCAGCATTCAAAAAAAGTAAATTGCAGCTGTATGGGGTCCCAGTTCCAATTGGGCTGTACAGGGAAGAGAGGGGAGGGATCAAATATCATAACTAATATGCTCCCCTGGGCTATTATTAGCCCTGGGACGGAACACGGATATATACTGCACACACCTACAATTTACATTTTAAAACACTGGGAAGGCATTGATCTCATAGGGTCTTTGTCTAGTCTGACCATCCAAATAGTGATTTGTGAAGGTGAATTCCAACTAGTGAATTCCTGACATAGATCACATTTGACATTAGCAGTAGCATATGTGGAAAGGGCCTAGGAGTCTTAGTAGGCCACTCACTGAACATGAGTCAACATTGTGACTCGGTGGCTAAAAAGGCGAATGGGATTTTGGGCTGTATCAAACAGAGTATCATGTCCAGATCACGGGAGGTGATGGTACCACTTTACACTGCTCTGGTTTGGCGTCACCTGGAGTACTGTATTCAATTTTGGGCACCCCAGTTGAAGAGGGATGTAGAGAAACTGGAGCGTGTCCAGAGGAGGGCAACAAAGATGGTGAGGGGTTTGGAGACCAAGACGTATGAAGAAAGGTTGGGGGAGCTTGGTCTGTTTAGCCTGGAGAGGAGAGGATTGCGTGGGGATTTGATAGCCATCTTCAAGTATTTAAAAGGCTGCCATATAAAGGATGGAGTGGAGTTTTTCTCTCTTGCCCCGGAGGGATGGACCAAAACCAATGGGATGAAATTAATTCAAAAGAAATTCCGTCTCAACATCCGGAGGAAGTTCCTGACAGTTAGAGTGGTGGAACAGACTTCCTCGGGAGGTGGTGGGTTCTCCATCTTTGGAAATTTTAAAACAGAAGCTGGATAGCCATCTGACAAAGAGGCTGATTCTGCGAAGGTTTAAGGGGGTGGCAGGTTACAGGGGATGAGCGATAGAGATGTGAGTGTCCTGCATAGTGCTGGGGGTTGGACTAGATGACTCCTGATGCCCCTTCCAACTCTATTATTCTGTGATTCCATGAATAAGGTGCATTCAATTGTTGTTGACTATCTTAGCCACTATGCTAACCATGCAGGACCATGAATTACAGCTACCAATTATTATTCTTTGGTTTGACAGATGGTGACACAAATAACATTTACTATGATTGTTGGGGTTATCTTACCCTCCCTTCCATGGCAATTTACAGAGTCTAATTGCTCGCAGCAGGCAGTTGTTTGGACAACTGCATGTAGACTATTCTGAGGACTCAGTAGTCTCAAAGTTATGAAAATAACTTCCAATTGTGGCTGTTTTGGCATGGGTGAATGCTGTGGAGGGGAAAACAAGAGCCTTCCTTCCCTTCAGTGTTGAATTGTGCTCCTATGCAGTATAAACATGCCTTTGCTGCAGCTGCTGTGTGAGTTCAGGGGAAGCATGCTGGGTCTAGGGAACCCCAACTCTCCAAAAATGTGATCTGTAGTTTAGCCCTCCGGTGAAGATAGCTCTCACTATTTATATTGTATATTCGAAGGTTTTATCAGCGACTGCTTCACAGTGGAACAAAGGAACTCATAAGGATGCGAAAGACTGGGAAGTTCTGTTGACAATTTTAAGGAATGTTTGTTCTCTAAACATTCAATTGCAGAACATTTTAATTTCTTGCAAAACAAAAACAAAAACAGTGGACCACCGTCAGTTCACCCTGACAAAAATACCCCTGAAGTATATCAAACAAAATTAGAAGATTCATTCTCTCCCCCCTCCCTTGAAATCAGTTGTGCTGATAGAGACTTATGCATAACATAGAACAGATTGTTGTGGCTGAATATTTCTGTTGCCTTGGGCTCCAACACCTAACGGTAAATTTCAGAACCACAGATGGGCTGAGGACACCTCAGGGATGCTCCCTCCTGTTCTGTGAACACTGAAACCTTCGGAAGACTCTGAAGTTGAAATTGCCGTGAGCCTATCTGCAGCACACTTAAATTATTCTATCAGCAAGAGCATACCTATTTTAAGGCCCAAATCTGTCTTTTTAAATATGGTCCAAATATTGTACTTGACTGTATTTAAAGCGATAATCTTTGAAGCAATAATCTTTCAGCAAGCAGGTGGGAATCAGAAGTAGTAGATAAAAAATGATTTCTGATTTCCTCTCAGAACTACCCAGTAAACAGAAATTGTGATCATGGGGGCTGGGGTAAAGCAATGATGGCGGAAAGTCTGACTAAATAGAATATGTACACCAGCCTCACAGAACAGAATATTTATGAGTTCAATAGGACAGACATGACTTCAATCACAACGGTGGCATGTGGGATTGTGATGCCTCTCTCCCTTATATACCCTTTGATCTTTGTTTGGATAGGCCTGCTCGTACTGGATACAACACCATTATAACATCCAAAGAGTTCCTTAGTGAAAGAAGCGTAGATGTCAATAGCCTGAAAGCAGATGCATTAGTTGAATGACACAGAGAGAAAAAGACTGATGTCTTTTTCCAGAGCTGTAAAGAATGGTATGGGTAGTGGTATGGGTTTAGAAGAATTTTGACAAGGTTAGAAAAGGCTATGGGATGTTTAAGTATTTTATGACATAACTATGCATGGCAAAATAGATGGATTTTTATTAGCGTAAATTCTCAGATTAGGGTTAGGGTTACCATAGGCATGGCTCCATTTTTATTGGTAGTGGGAGGGGAGGGGAAAAGAAAAGACTATGGAATGTTTAAGAATTTTATGACATATTTATGCATGTAAAAATAGATGGATTTATATTAGCCTAAATTCTCAGATTAGGGCTGAGCCATAGTCATGGCTCAATTTGTTGAGTTAGTAGGTTTATTGGTAGTCGTAGGGGTGGGGAAATTTTTGTGACATGGTTAGGAAAAGCTATGGGATGTTTAAGTATTTATGGACATTATTGTGATTGTAAAAATAGATGGATTTTCATTAGCATAAATTCTCTGATTAGGGTTAGGGTTAGCATAGGCATGGCTCCGTTTGCCAAGTTAGTAGGTTTATAGTAGGTTTATAGTCTTCTGGGCCAGATGAATTGCATCCAAGAGTACCAAATGAACTTGCAAATGTAAACTCTGAACCTCTGTCCATTCTTTTTGACATTTCTTGGAGAACAGGTGAGGTGTTAGATGATTGGAGGTGGGCAAATGTTGTCCCATCTTCAAGAAAGGGGAAAAAGAGGATCTGGGTAACTATGGACCTGTCAGCTTCACATCTGTAGCTGGCAAAATTTTGGAACAAATAATCACTCGGTCCTTGAGCAGCTGGAACTGAGAGCTGTGATTTCTAAGACTCAGCACGGGTTTTGCAAGAACAAATCATGTCAGACCAATCTTATCTCTTTTTTCGAGAAAGTGACTACCTTACTGGATCAGGGGAATGGTGTGGACATGGATTATCTGGATTTCAGTAAAGCATTTGATAAGGTTCCACATGATATTCTTGTTGACAAGTTGGTCAAATGTGGTATGGATCCTAATTCTATCAGGTGAATCGATAACTGGTTGACAGATCGTACCCAACGGGTACTTGTTAATGGTTCAGCATCCTCCTGGAGAAGAGTGACAAGTGGAGTTCCCCAGGGATCTGTCCTGGGGCCTGTGTTGTTCAACATATTTATAAATGATTTGGATGAGGGATTATAGAGGGCTAAACTGAATAAAATGAAGTTCAATAGGGATAAGTTCAATGAAGTTCACTGAAGTTCAATACAGATAATAGGGATGAAAAATGAAGTTCAATAGGGATAATAAGGATAAATTCTCAGGTTAGCAGAGACATGGCTCTATTTGCTAAGTTACTAATTTTATTGGTGGTGGTAGGGGAGGAAAAAAATTTGTGACATGATTAGGAAAGTCTACGGGATGTTTAAGTATTTGTGGACAGTATTCATAATGTAAAAATAGATGGGTTTCCATTAGCATACATTTTCAGTTTAGGATTAGAGTTAGGATAGGCATGGCTCCGTTTGGCGAGTTAGTAAATTTATTGGGAATGTTAAGGTTTGGAAAGAATCTTTGACAGGAAATGTTATGGGATGTATCATTATTTTTGGACATTATTGTGTATGTAAATGTTGATGGATTTATATTACCTTAAAATCTCAGATTAAGGTTAGGGTTAGCAGAGTTGAGCCTCTGTTAGTGGGTAATGGTAGGATTGGGGAAGAATTTGTGACATGGTTAGGATGGTCTTTGGGACGTTTAAATATTTTTTGACATATTTATGCATGTAAAAATAGATGGATTTATATTAACGTAGATTATCAGATTAGCGTAAATTAGGGTTAGGGTTAGCATAGGCATACCTCCATTTCTTGAGTTAGTATATTTGTTGTAGATGTTATGGTTGGGGAAGAATTTGTGACAAGGTTAGGAATGGTTATGGGATGTATCATAATTTTTCGACATTGTGCAAGTAAAAATCAATGGAATTATATTAGCATAAATTCTCATATTCGAGTTAGGGTTAGCATAGACATGGCTCCGATTGTTGAGTTAGTAGGGTTATTGGTAGTGGTAGGGGAGGAGAATAATTTGTGACATGGTTGATAAGGCTATAGGATGTATCATTATTTTGGATATTATTGTGCATGTAAAAATAGATGGATTTACAATACCGTATATTTTTATATTAGGATTAGGGTTACCAGAGTTGAGGCTCCATTAGGGGAATTATTAGGTTTATTGTTAATGGTAGGGTTGGGGAAGAATTTATGACATGGTTTGACCTAACTATACGTGTAAAAATAGATGGATCTATATTAGCAAAAATTCTCAGATTAGTATTAGGATAGGTATGTCTCCATAGGTTTCTTTGTAGTGGTAGGGGAGGGGAAGAAGTTGTGACATAGTTAGGAAAGGCTATGTGATGTTTAAGAATTTTTTTGACATAACTATGCATGTAAAAATAGATGGATTTTTATTAGCGTAAATTCTCATGTTAGGGTTAGGCTTAGCATAGGAATTGGTGAGTTAGTTGGTTTATTTGTGATGTTAGGGTTGGGGAAGAATTTGTGACATGGTTAGGAATGGTTATGGGATGTATCATTATTTTTCGACATTATAGATGGAATTATATTAGCATAAATTTTCAGAATCGGGTTAGGGTTAGGATAGACATGTCTCTATTTTTTGAGTTTATAGGTAGGGGAGGAGAAGAATTTGTGACATTGTTAGGAAAGGCTATGGGATATATCATTATTTTTGGTCATTACTGCCCATGTAAAAATAGATGGATTTTTATTAGCATATATTCTCAGATTAGGGTTAGGGTTAGCATAGTTGAGGCTCTGTTTGGGGGGTTAGTAGGTTTATTGGTAGTGGTAGTGAAGGAGAACAATTTGTGATACAGTGACTATGGGATGTTTAAGTATTTTTTGACGTAAGTATTCTTGGAAAACATCTAGATATTTAACTATACCTTTTCGCCCTTTGTTCCTGGTGAACCTGGATGTCCAGGTCTTCCTATTGCTCCCTGAAAAACATAAAATTGATTCACATTAAAAAGAAACTTTAAAATTCAAATTTGGATGCTAAAAGTTTGGCAGTTAAACTGTATTACAATTGTTAGTTAACCTTTTACCTATTATACAAATATTATATGGGGTGAAACTTTTACTAAAATATGGTTGGAGAAAGTCTTTTTTTTCCTGAATGCAACTTCCTTCTCATTTTGAATGCCAGCCTCCATGTGAAACCTGGGGTTCCCGCAGAAATTTCAGTTCATCTTCAGACTACAGAGATCAGTTCCTCTGCAGAAAATGGATGATTTTTCTTCGGGAAGGTACTCAATGGCACAGTACCCTATAAAGGTCCCTGTCCTCCCTGGGCTCCACCCCCAAATTTCTAAGAGTTTTCTGACTTGGATTTGACAAACTCACCCTCTGACAGTGGTAGGGTTTCCAGGTCCATTGGCGCTGCCAGCAGGGTGTGGAGGGTTCTTCCTGGGACTGGGGAGGAACACTGCAACATGCTGGAAGTGATGTCTGTATGTCATAGACACTGGGGGTAATCTGCTGTATTTTGGGCAAAGCTCTATGTTAGAATTACTTTCTAACCATACAGTTTTCCCCCAAATCAGAGCATCATGCCCTGATGATCCTGGCATGCTGACATCACTTCCAGGTGATGTCAGCAAGTTGCAGTGCTCTTCTGGTTTGGGAAGAGTTATAAGGGGGGCAAAGTATACTTGGACATCGGGGGAGCCCCACCTGGACCAGGGGACCTGGCAACCTTATTTGTAAGGTGCCTCTAGCAACTTTATCCTCACATTTGTACTATAGCTGCTGATATAACTGACATATCTAAATGCTGCTTATTATAATTGGTCAAGAACAATGGATGTAATAATTATTTTTCTAGAAATGGAATGTGGAGAGTTATTTATTCTTCGTTTATCTTTCTCCAGGCCTGCAGAATTTAGCTTGGTTATACAATTAAAAAGCTTTAATGTCTATGGTCATTCACATTGATCAGTGTGGCAAATACTTACTCCAGACATTGTTGGTGCAATCCTAAGCAGAGTTATACCCTTTGAAGGCCACTGGATTTAGAAGTTCATAACTCTGCTTAGGAATGCACTGTCAGTCACTGTGATGCTGCTTTCTACTCATACAGAGTTCCTGTCACCCTCTGAAAACTCTCTTTCAGGTTCTGTGTTATCAGTAGATCAGGATGTCACAAACTGCCCTTCTTGGTCTCTTTGGAAATATACAGAGAGCCATGGCCACTTCACACCTCTCTCACATTCTTAGAGACATCCACATGCAGGGTTGCCTGGCTCACTTTAATAATAAGCTCTCACTAACGCAGTGGTATTGGGGTTCATTGTGCAGTCAGTTTTGCAGTCAATCACTGCCACTATATGTTCATATCCTATAATTTATGTAGATAAACTGAGATACTGAACTATGTGTGTGTGTGTGTGTGTGTGTGTGTGCGCATGCGTGCGTGCGTGCATGCAGCCCACAGGATTAATCAAAAGAAGAAAACTTTTGCACAGTCCCACTTAGTCAGGAATCTCACCCTCTACTCCTAAGCTGCCAGCTTCTGCTACGGTCAGTTTTAATGGCTGCTTTCCAAGTCCTCCACTCCCAACATCCCATCAGCGGTCACTGGCTGCTCTTAGAGAGAGGTGGAACTAGTCTGTCCATCACAAGCACTACCTTTATATGTGGCATGTTTTTTAGACTAGGCCTCAGTGACCTAACAATCCAAGCAGAATACATTGGCCTTGTGATGCAGCCTGCCAGGTCCTTTCAAAACTACCATAGACCCCCTTTTAGTGTCCCAAACAAAAACAAAAAACAGAACTTTAGCAAGTTCCTGGAAATAAATTCCTTCCTAAATCGAGTTATTCCAGTCTGAGCCTCTCCATAGGACTGCCCTGTTCAAGGCTCAAAACCTGTTGAGGCTGAACTGAATCATGCCTTATGTCCTGGCTTATTTCTTCTCATCCCATTTTTATCAAGAATAGGGCATACCCAAGGATTTTTAGCATTATGGATATCAAATTACTTTGCTGCACCCTTCTGCAGAGTGGATAATCTACCCCCTGCACCACAGGGAAGCCACTGCTCACCTTCCCCGCCCCTTGTGGTGAGGTGGGAAGCTGACGCCACTTTCCTTGCCTCCCCCCCCTAGTGCAAGGCAATGCAAGGCAGGATGAGACTGGAAGCCACCACGTGCCCTCTCTCTCCTATATTTTGGCATCCTCCATGTCCCCCACCATGACATGGCACAACTCAAAGCCACTGACTGTCCTCTTTGCTCCTTGCACCATGATGGAAGTACAATGAGGCAGGAAGCTGTTACCTGTCCTCTTTGCCCCTGAGGAGTGAAACTGCCACCTGCTCTCTTTGTCCCCTGCAGCAAGACAAGACAGGAAGTAGCTGCTCAACCTCATCATCCCTCTGCACCACATCATGGTGAGGTGGGAAGCCACTGCCTTGCTCTCCTTGTTCCTGCACTGTGGGAGAGGGGAAAAGCAGGCTCTTTGCAGGCTGTTCACTAGAGGCAGGAGTACCACCTAGATCTCCTACTTGCTGTGGCAGCCCCAAGGCCACAGGTGGGCAGATGGGGAGACAGGGCCTGTAGAGATCTCTCGATCTCTGGAACCAAGGTGCACCTAGTGGATGTACTAGTTCTGGTCAAGGAAGAAAACTGAGACACTGCACACTTACATGAAATAAGTGTAAGTGCAGTACAAATTCTGGTGCAGTCAAGTGGTTCCTTTAGAACTGGCAAATGGCTCTCTTACAAAATGACTTAACTTGAACGATTGTTAGCATGTTTAAGAGGAATTAGGTTTTTATTTGTAACATTTCAGTGATTTGGGCAAAATGAATAATTCTGTTGGATACAATTCACAACTCTTTGAATACACAGTTAAAGGATAACGCTGCCATATGTGGACTATAGTCTGTGTTTTTCTTAACTTAATATCATAATTACATATTTCCTCTTCCCCCACAGTGACCCACTGTGTCCGGTGCTTGAGAAAGGAGATCAGCCCCTGAAGGGCTATTCCACATGTGGTTCCCAATCTAGTAAATTAGATCCATGGAAGCCTGCTTCTGCATACAGATATCAGGGCTGCCATTTAAGACTTTAAATTGGTATAGATGGTCCTCATAAACTTCAGTATAACCCCTTTTTATGTAACCAATGGATGGGAAGCATTCCACCAAGCACTTAATGATGCCAGCCATTTCAGCCAGGGACCTATTCAGTTCTTATTGGCAAACATGGTAGAGAGAAAGTTCTGGGGAAAGAGTCTTTCCGTCAGTGGATTCATCAGTACAGGAAACATCATACACTTACAGAAGATCCGGGAGGCCCCGCAACACCAGGAAGTCCTGGAATACCCTGAAGACCCTAAAATGAAAAGGAGAAGAAAAATATTTCTCTGTGAAATAAATCAAGACGTTTGAGAGGGTTACTTATTGTTTATACCAGTGCCCTATTTAATATCCTGTAAAAACTTGGACTGATGTTAAAATCCACACAGTAGGAAATAGGAACGTAGGGCTTTTTAATAGCCCCAGTAGTTTGTAGTGATTAGCGATAGGACTAGGCAAGGGGAACACAAATTTCAATCCATGCAAAAGTCACTGGTTGCCCTTGGGCTGATCATTCTCAGTCTAATATGCCTCCTGAGGTTAATGTAAGGAGGAGAGAGCTATCTATACTACCTGGAGCCCCTTAGAGAAGAGCAGGATAAAATGTAATGAAGAGTTAACTGTATACATAATACATGGATCACTCCATGTTGACTTACTACAGAACTGCCTACCTTCCCTCCTGGGCTGACATTTGCATTTTTACAATACTCTTTGTTTAAAGTCTCGGCTTAAGAACCTGATGTATTAAATTTATCTTCATTAAAGACAGATGATTTACTTTAAAACAGATTACATTTAGTAATCAACGGTGTTATTGACACATCCTTTCAATATGATTTAATCTTTTGATTTGGTAACTCTGCTGCAGCAGACATCTGCATAAGGTTTCAAAATGTGCAATGCTAAGCATGACATTACATGAGGGGGTTCTTTCCCCACAGGATTTTTAAAAGCAAGGGAAGCACAGGCACAGCAGCACGGAAGGGGAGGGTCCTTCTCCCACATACTATTTTCATAGAGCCACTTTAAGCTGCTTGTCACCATTGGAACAAGCAGGAAAACAAATGTGTTGTTCTGCCCTAAGTTATATCTTTCCCATTGATATGATGACTTTTTAGGTCACACAATAAATGCCTCTGACTTGATGAGTTGTAATGGCTTACAGATTAATTGCCCCCCCCCTTCAGCAATGGAGAACTATTCACACACACTTTTTGATGATGCCTAACCACTGCTGCAGTAGGACACTGCTTGTTAGCTTCTTGAGTTTTTTTTTAAAGAAAAAAAGGAATAAAGAGTAGATTTCCTTTACAATACATAATGGAGATAGTGCACCCATATCCATTGATCATAAATCTATTTTATGTTCTGCAACGTCACTTTCCTACCTATCCACCAGCAAGATTCATTTGAATAACTACAGATTGAATTTCATCAGAGATGAATAACGAAGAAAGCTGAATGCAGCTTTCACTAGTCACATTGCTAGGTTTCAGAACTCAATTTGGAAATAACACATTCAAAGCTTTTTTAAAAAAAACCCTTTGAATCTTGCATATACTTGTAAATAGGCCTCGGATAATGTTGATCTGACTTGCCATTTCCTGTTGGTAAGGCCTTCGGACGTTACAAAGGCCACCAGGCAAAATGGACTTCCACACAACCCATTAAACGTTCCCTGACATAGCTTGATTATGCACTGGGCCTTGTTTAAAAAAAAATCAGTCTGCACTTGATGCTGGTGCCATTCTGATGTCATTCACTGACTCTGAATCTGCACCGCTCAAGAACCACCACAGAATCACTTAATGTATCCCCTGGTATATCTGGGAGTGGATTTCCTGTCAGGATTGTAGAATTCCTGTCATAAATTAGCCTGAGTCCCTCCATGTCAGTTATATGGTTTTATATTGCTTGCCTGGCTGCCCCAGGTCCTGTATCTTTGCTAGTGTTAACAATTTGTTTGGATAATCTTATCTCATGTTTGGGGCCTCTCGGAAGAGCCTGGGTTTGTTGTCACCTCTTCAAGGCTATGAGAATGTATGTCTGTTTTCTTTACACATGTGGTTATTCTCTTGCTCCCCTCCCTTGGGAACTGTCAAGTTTTGGGCGGGAGAAATGTATTGATAAGCTGAGGCAAATCTGTACTCTAGTCAGATTTGACTTTTCAGTCCTATGCCTTGTAGTAATTTCCAATAAAGCTTTCTTTAATTAAGAAGCCTGTTGTGAGTTCTCTTCAAGCTTGACATTTCCTCTGCTTAATCGGAGAAATGTATGCCTGTTGCCCCCTCTTCCAGGAGCATACGTGCTGTCTCTTTGACCGTTTATGCACTGGAGGTTTCATGCTGGACTACAGGCTGGAGTTTTAGTCATGGCAGGTTGCCCCACCCACACGGGAGAGCATTTGGACTGGTGCATCTCAGCCGTCCTCCTGCATGGGAACTGGGGCAGTGAAGTTCTCAGTGCATAAACGGTCTTTGGGATTTTCTCTCCCCCTGGCCACGCCTCCAGCACTGACACTGTGCAAAATCTTGCTAAATGGTTAGTTTTAGCGAGGATCACCTTTTGAAACTGTAAAGAAAGCTGTTTCCACTTCTGGGTTCAACAGTTTACTGAAAAGTTTTCCAGCCTTCATCTTGTCTTGTATAATAATTACAGAATGGAAATTGCTTTTGCTTTATCATCCCCACATCAGTCTTCTGAGAGTCAGGACTGAGAATTACTGTCTGAAATAAAAAAGAGCCTTTCTTTGCTGTAGCTGCTACACTTTTTAATGCGGGAATCCTCCCCCCCCCCTAATTACCCTCCTGGATCTTACACTGACACAGTGCAACTTTCAGACATCTGCTGTGCTGTGGTTGCTTATTTGGTTGCTCATCTGTTTATATTTGAATACTTTCAAAGAAGAAAGAGTAGTTGAAGGTTTCAGCCTACTTCCATATGACATCTGCTTCATGCCGCGGTTGAGAAATTTCCCAAGGGATGTCCTCTGCCATTCCCCCCTTTCCCTCTCGTCTTGGCAAATTCTTTTTTTAAATTAAGAGAACACTGAACAAGCCGTTTCCTGAGGACTGTCCAAAAGGTTCCCCTCCCCTCCCCTCCCCTCCCCTCTCCTCTCCTTCCTCTGCTCTCAAATGTGCTGAAAAATCATCTTCATTAACATTCCAGGCGGGGTGGGGGGGAAAGAACATGAGAACAACCTCTCAAGCTTCCTCAGAAGACAATAAAGATCGCAAAAACAAAAGACCTCATTAAAAATAAACTATGGTGAGACAGACAGATATTCTGGATTTGTCTGCAGATATGTGTGTGTGTGCATGTGCATGTGCGTACATTTTCTTCCATGCAACACAGAAGAGCTTGTATTTCTTGCAAATACCAGAGATTTGCCATTTCTCCTTAAATTGGTAGCTTTCTGTGCAACACAGGGGAGAAGGGGTGGTGGTGGAGAGAGAGAGCCAAGGGAAAGGAGAGCAATGACATGTACACCCCCACCTACTGCCCAACCAATGAATGTTGACTGAAGTGCTGCCACAAATAGGGGTTTTCCTATTTCTGTGCAATGCCTGCTTTTGGTGCAGAAAGGAGCACTCAGTAATCACACTTCAGAATTGGGACTAATAACATTTGCAGGCCCAAGGGCCGGATCCGAATAAGAATTAATTTAAGATCGATGGTTCTTATGAAGCTAAAAAAATGGTGAGTGCAGAATGTATCATACTCCTTCCCATAGTGGGATGGGGAGGAAGGAGATAGCTATGCTTCAGCTCCTCCCTTACCACCCCTTTGTCCCAGTCGTTGGCGATAAAGTCAAAAAGGGGCAAAGGGAATTTGTAAAAATTTCTCGGGGAGGAAGCAGCCTGGCTGTGATCTTTGCTCCCTTCCCCTTTAAAAATAACCCTCCTCTAAAAAGTATCTAGTGGTCATGATGCAGTGAAAGCTGAGATACATTGGAAAGATGCACCATTACACTTAGTTGCTCTTGAAACATTATTTCTTTCAGGCTGACTAATGGAGCCACGGTCTGAGGTGCACTCTCCTGGAAATAACATTAATTTACCCACTTGCGGTACGCTAAGTTAACAAAATGGCTAAAATAAAAAAGAAATGCTGAGAAGCAAGGGATTGCCCAAGGACCAGATGAATAGAGCAGCAGTATTAGTCCTGCTTAGCAGGTGAATGAGTCCTTATGGCATCCCACTGAACCAATAAAAAGTTTTGGCCAGAATAACCTTGCTCTGGAGACCCCTAAAAGACTGAGTGCCAATTATAAGTGGCCGTTTATTATTATGTGCTCAGTTGCTTCTTGATTCGTAGCAGTATGGAGCTGTTAAGAGTTCCTTGAAGTCAGTTCTTTGGAAGTTCTGCTACTGTTACATTTCCTGCACCGAAAAAGTCTAATAAGCACACAATGCTTGGCTGCCAATGTTAGGTCCTTAAAATACAGTGTTACATTCTGGTTTACTTTTACAACCTAAATCACTATCAAATTCTTATTTACTGATGCATCTACATGGTACAATCTGTTTCCTGAATTCATTAAATCATGGGGATTTCATGACTTTAACCAGCTCACATGGGGACATAATAAGCATAAGTTTGTGAATCACCACAATCCTTGCCTACGGTCCACACATACTACTTTTAATCCCATCAGAAATTACACCCAGACATCAAAACTGCAGCTGAATGGGCACAGATGTTCAAGATCCAGATGACAGTTTAAAGTGTATTTGTGTGCGTGCACAATTATTATTGGAGTCCTACTTAAAATAGCTCTCCCAAGAAACAGTCCTGTATGGTACCAGATTATTGAAGTTTTTCAAATGAGAACACCAAAAACGCTTTATTGTTGTCAAGATGAATGACCGCAAACAAATGTCCTATCTGAAAACAAACCTTCCAAAAATTATGCATAGTGATAAGTTGGAAGGTTTCTGACTGAATCTCTAATCCAATTTGCTGTACTGCGTCAATTCTTCATACTTAAAGATACTTAGTGGCAATGATTCTACACTGCCCCAGTCTCCTTATTCTTAGGTATATAATAATAGCAGCTGGATAAGTCATAGCTATTTCGGAAGCTTGGAGAATGAACAGAATTAGTTTCCCTTGAATTCTTTCACCATTCACCTCTGAATAACTGGAACAGAACAATAATCATGGTTTTTAGTCCTATTTACCTCATCACCTTTTTCTCCAGGGAGACCAGGAAATCCACGTTCACCTTTGCTTCCCTAAGATGGAACAAAGCAGCACTGGATAGTTAGTACATCCTGTTATCAGACCTGCTGGCTTATTAAAGCCATTTCATCAGGCATGTTAGTTAACTATGCTAGCATACGCAGGAGAAAAACACCTTGGGCAAGAAAACAAGATTCTAACCAAAGATCTATGGCCCAGAGGGACAAAGCCAAGATTTACTAGAGTACCTAGTTGCAGCATGAATTCATTCAAACATTAAGTTATACACCATTATGTGTTAAGAGGCAAAGGAACCAAATGATTTAAATCTATATGTGAACAAGCCCTCAGATGAACTTGAAAAACTACTGTTCTGTTGCCCAGATCTTTCTGAAAGAGATGACTATTTGCCTGATGTATTAGTCTCCTTATATTTCTAAAATCTGTCAATAAAACAAGAACAGCAATCCATCATGAAAAACGCAAAGGCCCATGGGCCTTTACTTAGAATACTTGTATTAGACCATGGTTCTAGTTCAAAGGCTGATTTTAGCAATGAGAAAGTTTTGTAATGCCACATTACACATTACACATTAGCTCTCCTAATTTTATCAGTGTTTCATATTCAACAAGAAGCTATACAGAGTTCTTGTACTTTGTCATTTCAACCAGGTATGACTGGAAGGCACAGGATGCAGAAGTCTTGTTGGTCTCTGTCTGGATGGAATTCAATTGAGTAAGCAGAGCCGTGGCGGAAGAAGAAGTGTTAAGAGGGTCTTGTGCTATAATAAATACATGAAAGTAACATTTCAGGAACTCACCTTAGGCCCTTCTCTGCCTGGAATTCCTGAGGGACCTCTTGGTCCAGGATCACCCTGGTAATTCAGAACAAAAAGAAATGATGAGCAGAAATTTTAGCAAAAGCAGTCAATATGGCAGAGAGCCACAATGGCACCCATACCTTCCTGGCTTCAGGGCTATCCCTGCCAGACAAGCCTGCTCCTCGAACACCAGTCAGTCCTGGAACCCCAGTCTGACAGTTTCCACAAACATTCTACAACAATAGAAAATAACACAACAAAACAAAACAAAGTGGTCATTCTACCAAAAAGAACAGCAAAGTGAGGTAGAAAGGACAAATTAGATGTGACAAGTGGGATTTGTATATAAGGAACAGGAGGGGGGCAGATTTAGCTATTTTGGTCACATATAAAAATCAGACAATCCCATGCACCTTGCTTTACATGTGAATGGATGGACACACTGTAGGCAACTGAAGAGCATGCCAGAATCTCCACTATTGGGTTGCGCCAGCGGACCAGCCTCAATGCCTGGCTGGTGTGAGGGCATCACCTTTGAAGGGATGTATGCCAGCCAGTTGATTGGCAGCTGGCCCTTTAATGTCCTGTTCCTACCAGTTATTGGGAAGCAGCTTTGGGACAGGAGTAGGGAAGCACAAGTGTATTCCACTACCAGACCCAGGACCCACTGACAGCTTCTCATGGTGATCCCTTCCTCTGGCAATTCTGGTGGTGGCGGAAAGTTACAGGGCCTATGCCTGATCTGGCAAGATCCTACAACAGGATGGAGGTAGGAGAGAGGGGACAGTGAAGAAAGAAGAGTGAATAAAGAAGATAAGAGGAGAATGTATGCAACCTAAACCCCTTCCCTTCCCTGAACGAGGACACAAGATAACCCTGGAGTCTCAGCCCTTCCCCATCAACGTGGGACAATTATCTGTAGCCCTAATAAAACCAAGTTTGCATGCTGAAGATGCACCAGTTAAAACCTACTCATATTGCATCCAGTAGGGAGAGGGAACTCCTCCAATGAGGGCTAATTGCAGGTTTCCCCCCACCCCATCCTCCTTCTCCTCCTTTGTGCAATTTATGGGTACTTGGCAGAAGATAAGCTGCGAGGGGAGGAGGCCAGCTGAACATGCTCCACTGTGGGAACAGCACCACTTATCTCCCATGGCTGGCCCACTCCACTCCAAGCCTCTTGTCTGCCAGTGAGCGGGGGAGGCTGGCTGACTGTACTCCACATTGCTGAAGGCGCACCACCAGAACTGGTTGTCCAGCTCCTGTGGCTTTGCCAAAGTGCTTCAGAGCTCCTGCCACTGGCAAGCAGGGAACGTTGGCCGGCCACAATCTGCAGTGTGGTGCTGGGCCAACACACTTTGTGGGAGTCCTCTTGGCCACTGGGGTGTTGGAGATGGCAACCGGATGTGCCCTGCGGTGCTGCGCCAGTCCAGGCAGCCTGGTTTCCCAACTGGGCCACCATGCTTCCTGGTGTCATGTGCCACCCCTGGCTCATGTCAGCTTGGCTGTTTTCTCCCATCTTGGAATTGAACCAACCTAGCCCAAGCAACCCCCCTCCTGCTTATTCTACACTTCAGAGATACTCTATGTTCTTATCTGTGTTCTTTCATGTTCTTTCATGTTATGCAATACAATTCTCTAGTGGAGCTAATACTGGCTGTCTCCTGTTTTGGCATCCTGTTAGATCAAACATGAGTTCTGTGGGAAAGTGGATTCCCAGCTGAATGTGGGTTTGAGGGGGGGGGGTGTTCTGTTCGAGAGTATAACTAGTCACACTCTCTTTTGTTCTTTGTCTTTGACAATGTTTATCTGCCACTGATTCTCCTGTAGATGTTGCCTTCCCCCAATAAAGACTGACTCAGGTTTTCCAATGTCTGGGACTCCTGTGTGTTTGTTCTGAGAAATTTTTGGAACTGCACCCCAGAGTCATGACACCCAGCCTCCTGTTCACCATGGAGCAGGAAGAGGCTGGCTGGCCCTGATAGCATGGCTTGCTGGCTGGGTCTCCCCACACTGTGGGAACCCTCCAGTCCACTAGCTATCTCACTGACTGGGCCACCATATTCCCAGGCCCCCTGTTCACTGGGGAACAGCAGGAGGTCAGCTGGCTGTGCTTTGGGCGCTGCACTGGCCTTGGCAGCCTGGCTCACCAGTTGGGCAGCCCTGCACAGCAGTAGCCCTCCTACCTGCCCCCCTTTTTTGAAATGGGCTTTGATACTAATATGCATACATATAAACAAGTGTGTATTTCACCCCATCTAGTTTGGCAGCACTAAGTTTAAATGCAAAAATACTAAACCAAACTGGATATTCAAAGCTAGGCCGTTAATAATATGCACACTTATAAGAATCTTGTCCCATTGGATTCATTAGGACTTATTTCTGAGTAAGCAAGCTCTAACGCTGTGAGTTTTGTGCTATTTTTCACCAACACAACCAAATGCATTTATGGGAGAGAACTACATTTACAGTCAGAGTTTTTGATGTTTCCCCCCAAAGCTGCTCATGCTCCTGTGATGCTAAGCTGCATTTTAAACTGAAAAGGGGGTAGGTTTATCAGCAGTATGAATGCCTTATGTGAAAATGAAAAAAAATGTTGCTTAAAATAAATAAAGATAAATGGTAAAATTGGTCCACACAAATATTAGTTCAGTTTATAATACAATGTGTGGAAACTTTCTGGTGTTTCTGGTTTAGGACTTCTAACTTGCTTTGAAACCTTTTGCTGTGGTTGACTATGACCTGGTGGTGCTTTACACCTACACAATGCCCATTTATAAGAAATGCAAAATCAATATTTTCATACAGTGTGATTACCTTCAGAAAGGCACCCATATCTCCCAGAAGCGGAAGAGCAACCTGCAGCAAAGCAGAGTTACAGAGCTGTAATCCTATTCAGTACGCTAGGCATTCATTGTTTAAGACAATAGTCTATAAAAACAGCACCTTTGGAGATATAACTTACAATTCACTTGCATAGTATCAAAACACTATATATTGTCTGGTAACATATTATGTATTCTGAACATTCCAACTAGATCAGTTTGCATAATTGTGTTCATCCATCCCTGAACTCTTGCTCTGTATCCCCATTCTGTCTCCTCATCCATCCAAGGGCCAAACCAATAAAAACCTTAACAGCCACCATGGCCGAATAAAATCAGAGTCCAGTAGCACCTTTAAGACCAACAAAGATTGTGCTTCTTCAGACCAACACGGCTACTCATTAGGAACTATGGCAGAACGTTAACCATCATCATCAGATTGTCGTCTGCTCCAATGCTTCAGCATAAACCTTCTACAGAAGGAGGAGGGAAACCACAATAGTATCTAGCAGCAAATCAAGGAACAGGTTCAGCGTGTGGCATGGGTGGGTGGGGATGTGTGCGAAAGATCTTAGGGGTACAGTGTTGAAAAAGAAATGAGAATTTACATAGATTTACAGGTAAATATGGGAAGGATGAGAATTGGGAAACGGCATAGGCATTTCAGAATGTAGGAAAAAATATATTAAGCTGTTTCAGAATAAAAGAACAGGGGAAAACAAGTTTCAAAAAGAACAGGAAAAATGTAGAAAAACTGGGATAGCAAGGAATTGCTAGATAATGGGATAGCAAGGAATTGCTAGATGCAAGTAATTAAATTAAATTGCACTTCTCAAACAAATAAAGCCCTAACTAATGGAGACTCGGGACCTATTCAAATGTTGGCTTTTTTGCATTCAATATCTAAAATAAAATTTTCAGATGGCAGTGTCGTATTGTAAATGTATCATCTGTAATATCAACCCCTAATTACCAACAGAGGCCTTGGTCAGTATACATACTGGATCACCTGGAGGCCCTGGAAGTCCTGGCTTTCCATCACGTCCTGGAATACCCTGTTAAGAAAATGGTACTGCATTTTATATTCTTATTTTTGACAAAGGGAGCATCTTGGTATTACAGTCTTTGCAAAGCCAGTACTTACATCAATACCTGGGTTTCCTGGCGTTCCGGGTAATCCGGGGGGTCCTCTTGGGCCCTGAGGAAGAGCAAGTTTGGTAATCAAGAACTAAATCTATATCTATATATTTCATCCATCCTTTGCCATATATATCTTACCTGGATCCCTGGTTCCCCACTAGGTCCTCTGATACCCTGTAAGGGAGAAGAAGGGAGAGAGAGTATTTTTCCTATCACACAATGGTTATAAGACATTGATTTTGAACACATCATTAACTTTCAGTTGTGGTGGTGGGATCTGCTTCAGGTTAATGTAGCAGCAAGAGCCTGATCTCTAATTGTCTTAGGAGATGGGGGTGGAAAATAAATACAACAACAATAATAATAACCCAGTTACAAATGTGAAGCTCTAATATATGCACATTAATTTAGGTGTAATCTCCACTGAACTCAATGGAATTTACTTTAACATGCATAGGATTAATCTGAAAGTTAACCTCCTGACAATCTGATGTTAATATTTTACTCAACAATGACAGAGAAAAAAACTGGTCCCCTCCTTCCTGGTGACTTTTCCTTCTGTAAGTCAAAGGAAGTTGTACTGTTCTCCCAATTGGGGCCTAATGTTGGGGCCTAATCTGTGGTGATACATCAGTAGTAAGATATAACTAAAAGCAATCACAAAATCAGTCATGAAGATGTATGTAGGAATGAGTGGATTCTGCCACCAATGCCATATTTAGAATTTGATCTCACTCTATTCCTGTAGTTTTCATCCAACAATCTGTTCAGTTTTGAGGATCTTTTTTGCAGTAGGAGACACAACATTGAAATGTCTATACTGTTTATCACAGTGATCCCTGACTCATAGTAATGTATATGCAGGTATTCAATTTCTCCCCAGTGTTATAGTTTGGCAAGCTTATGGAACATCTGGATACACTGTTTTCAGTATCCCTGAAATGCAGAATCACAGAAGTTCATACCCATGCCATTAAGAAAAATCACTTTGATGTCCATGGCCTCCTTATAACCTGGGGGGGGGGAGAAACAACAACCTAGGGTGGGAATATGAAATGTCAGACTGTTCAGCAAAAGAATTACAAATTGGGTCTTGGGGGCAGGGTAGATGGACACCAAGATTCAATTGCAGCACTAACTTCAAAGGGATTTTATGCTCATCCCTACTAGATTAGATTTGTGCATGCAATGGAAAGAGATGGTGGAATGCTGTGATAGTAATGTGGTCTGTACTATTTAAAAATGTAGGTTAGAAATATGTTTGAATGTGTCCCCCCTCCCCCACAAAAAGATCTGTAAAGAGATATCAAGGGGCTAGGTTCCAGCTGAGAACCTTTGTAACTATGCCCTTTTTTTTGGACAGGAAGTATTAAAAATGTGACCCCCTTCTTGAAATGGATCTGCCAACTCATTCTGTTGCATGTCTACAGCATTCTGCAATCCACATACAGCTATTAGTTTGAAATGTGCCAAAAAGGTGTGAAAAAATAGCTTTCCCCAAGTCTGCTACAGCACAATAATCAAAACATATGTTCCCGTAACTTTCATGTCCCTTGCAATGATTTAATAATTTTGGCAAGCGGAAAGAATGCTATATCAGTAAACAAATTTTTGAATAAGACTTGCTACCAAGGTTGTATCCTCTGAATGACTATGCCATGAGAAGATGGTATTCCCTTTAACACCTGGCATAAAATCACTCCATTTTCTATACTTACAGGGGAGCCTTGGATTCCAATCCCTACAGGACCCATTTCTCCAGGGGGCCCTTGTACCCCAGGAAGCCCTCTCTCTCCCTGAGGAGAGAAAGCTTTGTGTAAGCCTATTTAAAAGCACACATTATACAAACAATTTGAAAACAAAAATCAAAACAGCTTGTTCTTACCTTAGGTCCTCGTGGACCTGGTGTTCCAGGAGAGCCAGCTGGTCCCTAAAATACAATGAAATATGGGCTACATGGGAATTTGACAGTCATTGTCTGAAGTCCTAATTATTTTAAACAGTTAAGTTTACAAGAAATTCTTTCCAGAATTACAGTCACACAAATCCAAGTCAATGGTCTTAGAAGATTGCAGTGTAAATATATCATAATTAATTAATTTATTCATGTTTTAGTTATAAAAATCAAATGCTAATCATATTATTTCTGAGTTACATTTGGCAGGAGGGGGATAAGCCATAAAGGAATGATAAGAGAAGGAACGGGGAGGATGTGGCTTGCTTACTTGAGTAATTCAGAGTGATCTATTCTACAGGTACTTCTTCTTCTTCTGATCTTTGCTTACAGAGGGTTTTAGAGGGTTCATTTGCAGTGCAGCAAGAGTTTATGTTGATGACTGCATGGTCTCATCTATGGAATAGTTTAATGATACTTACTGGTTTTCCAGGGAGGCTCAATCCTGGAGGCCCAGTATCACCTTTAGAACCTGGAGGTCCAGGGGGACCTATAATTCCTCCAGTTTCCCCCTGTGTAATACACATGAAAACAATTTCATAGAAAGAAGGTAACTAAAAGTACCCTGTCCTAATTAATATATCAGCATTTGGCTATTTATTCTGGATTTGCATGTATGCTGGACTTCCACTTCAACACCAACTGTTATTTCACTTAGACAGCTTTCCTTTTAAAAAGGTGTTCCCATAAAAGGACAAATATAATCACTTCTTCAGATTTGTTGCTTTCCCGACTACATCCCTGGCAGACTTTATTTTCTTATTCAAAACTCTGATAACTCATTACACAACAACTAGTCAATTGGAACATTTCTACTAATGAGAATTTTATTTGAGTCTGTTCAATAGATGAAATGTTTTAATAGCTAGAACTGCCAATGCTTATTCTGTTAAGAAAAAGGACTCTCCAACAGTAAACAAGCACTGCTGCCCTCCTTTGGCAGACAAACCAGGTGTGCTTTTCCTGTAATATTCTATTATTCTAACCTAAGGTCTTGTGAACTAGAACCCATTAGGAGATCACAAAGAATAAGGTAGAATAAACCTATATAAAATAAATCTTTAAGGTGCCACAAGATTCCTGTTGGTTTGTGCTGTAACAGAATAACATGGCTGCCCCTGGACTATAATGTAAACCGCTCAGAGCCGAAAGGGAGGGCGGTATATCAATATAAATAAATAAATGCTTGCTCCATGGCTCACTAGCAATGAGAATGTTCTCTGTGGCAGTTCCAGGAAGGAGCAGAATGTCACCTGAGAGTAGCAAGGAAAGAACATTTCACGGAGAACATGGGGACAGCCTGTGGGATGAGACCAGTGGCCCATCTGACATGCAGTTTTGCCCAAAGGTCAAGCAGTTATCCTGAGTTCTCTGTACTTTTGAACAAAAGTTTATTTAATCTCAAAACGTACCTTTTCTCCTTTCATCCCTGGGTTTCCAGGTGTTCCATGGTTTCCTGGTAAACCCTGGTTAATTAAAAAAAAGTACCCTACTGTTATATTTGTTTTCTTTAGATTTTGTCTTACCTGCTAAGTTAAAAGAAGCCTGTTTGGAAGAACTAAATGACAGAGTGTGCCTCACTAAGTTTTCTATCCTTGCGACAGCAAGCATCCTTGAAGTGCTGACTAAAAAGTGAAACATTTTATTCTTAAACATTTTTACATTCCATGCAACAAAACCTCTTGCTTACACATGGCTTAGAAAAACTGAACATATCTGTAACTAGCAAAACATACTCTATTTAGAGTCTTGTAAGTCAAGAATCCAAAATTTTATTTTTAACCATATTTTATTAAGTTTTCATATTAAAAGAAAGAAAGAAAGAAAGAAAGAAAGAAAGAAAGAAAGAAAGAAAGAAAGAAAGAAAGAAAGAAAGAAAGAAAGAAAGAAAGAAAGAAAGCATAGCAGTTACAGAGAATATTGCCTTAGACATTGGAGGGCTGCAGTTTTCATCTTAACCATATTGTATAATACATCCGAAAACTACCCATTCAAATAGTGCAGGTAGAAATGCCAGTGGTCCTTAAATTCTTCCAATGGTCTTCTGTTTACTAAATTAGTTAATATAGCCATCTTAGAGTTGGGGCAGGGGAGTGAGGCAGGAAGCTAGATTTTCATAATGCAGTATTTAAAATGGTAGGTAATATGCTCTTGGATTTATTTTTTAAATGTAATGAAAGCAGATGCCAGTTATCAGAGGCTGGTTCCTTCCATCTTCTGTCTTTTCCTACAACATGAAACACTATTTTCTTCATTCTTTTTTTTCTCCAGTCATCGTTTTTCTTCATTCATCAAAATAGTTTTATACATTTAAAAGGCACAATTTAAAGCATTCAAGATTATCACAATGCTGATTATAGGTGCTCTTAGGGAAGGGAAATAGTAGAGGAGAGAAATGAGATGGCCGCTCAAGTCCTTGCTAGCCCCTCGCTTCTTACACACACACACCGTTTGTGCCATATGTTAATTTTGGAGGAAAAAAATCAATTATTTCCATGAAAAATTACAGGATTTTACTTTTACTTTTTTTGTAGATCAAAATTTTTAGCCTTCTTAACACTTGAAGAATGAATTGACTACATTTACCTCCTTGGAAGGTGGTGGGTTCTCCATCGTTGGAAATTTTTAAACAGAGGCTAGATAGCCATCTGACAGAGAGGCTGATTCTGTGAAGGTTCGAGGGGTGGCAGGTTACAGTAGATGAGCGATAGGGTTGTGAGTGTCCTGCATAGTGAAGGGACTTGACCCAGGAGATCCCTTCCAACTCTATGATTCTATTTTATGATTCTAATATTAATAGAATCCTCAAGGTTGCATTCTGTATGGCTAAAATGTGTGCCTGTGACATTGTCTTGTGCAAATAGCATAGAGCGTGTATTAAATCTGAGCAAAAGGAAAGAACCCAATGCTGAGCAAGAGGATGACTATGAAAGAGGACAGAGATCAATTCTTTTTTCAAATTCAGTAATTAATTGCATATGTTACTTTAATGTTACTGCTCATTTAGCCTACAGGCCTTGAGCAATGTCACACTAGATACATCAAAAAAGAAAAGTAATTTAAATAACCAACCAGCTACTGTGCTTGAGGTCCTTTGAATTTAATTATGTGGGCAAAAAATAAAATTAAAATGTCTACAGCCAATATAACACCTAAATCCAAGCCTGCTGAAATTTACTTAATCCTATCTGATATAGACAGCTGCTCCTCATTAGTGCAGAAAACAGAAATAATCCACAGATCCCTAATACTGCAAAAAGGTGCCACATTCTAGTAAGCCCCAAATATCTCTCTATCCAGAAGCACAGCCAAAATGTCTATCAGAGTATGCAGTCCTTTGCATTTGACTCGGTATTACTTGAGAAGGGATAGAGCTTAATCTCAGTCATTAAATGCAAAAAAAATATTGCTAGTTGATTTCCTGACCTAAGCCTTTATGAAAAGGAAGCAACAATTAAACAATATAAGGGGTATTAAATAAAATTGTCCCCTTTTGCTAACGGGAATAAGCTATGACAATCATTTTAAGCAGCTGTTTATTTTGTAACTGCTTTTAAGTAATAGATTGGTATGGATGGTAGAAATGTTGGAGTGGATCCAACTATTCACCAGGAAGCCTTCTAGAGATGGAAGTTCATCCCCATTGTTCTTAGAACAAGTTCACCCATGATTTTCATATACAAGGCCATCTTGTATATGGATTAATTTGTGTCATTCATATAGTGAGTAAGATGCTTCAAGTGCAATCCATCCATAGAACATATAAGAGAGTTAGTGTTTGTGAACTTAAAGCAGTTGGCTCTCTAGATCTTCATACCTGATCTAGTAGTGAGGGCTGTTTTTTCTGAGATAGATATAAAGTGCAAGATAACAGAGTACAAAACAAATTGGTAATTTGCTTGTTATAAAAAGGGAAATGTTCCAAATATGACTTTTTCGTTCAAATACACGTAATAAATACATTATAGTTTTACTGACAGAAAGAACTAGGCCCAACTCCCATGCATATAAATAGGGAAAGTGATGTTTTCTTTATAAAGAATATAAGTTATGTGTGTTTTTTGTACATGTTTATCTATACTAGAATGTAAATTACAAAACACAACTCTGAATGCTTTACATTCTCAAGATTCTACTTTATAGCATTGACACATCACTCATGATATAGCAGGACTGTATGTTGGAACTCCTTCCTGACTCCTACACTTTTAAAAAAGGTCTGAATGTAACATATATACATGCAACTACATACACATGGGACTCTTTCCGTATGTTAGCGACAAATGGGCATGAATGTTCTGCTCTAATCTTAGTAGAGGCTCATAGTTGGAACATAGTTGGAACATATCTGTAACTAGCATTCATGATTCCAATCTCTCTTCCACACATTCAATTAAAAACTGAAAGGGCTTTAGTTATATTGCAAAATATTAATGTTTTTGTTTCCACAATCCATTATACAGGCTATTCCAAGGTTGGGGAGAGGGCGTCAAAATGGGATAGGATTATACATTCTTACTTGCTAGACCATCATGCTTTTTGTATTGCTAGCAAAGGATGGACACAGAAAGATTATACAATTTACATCAAATCGATGCAATCTCAGGGGCTCCACACCATCACACTTTTCTTCACACTCCTTATCAAAACACTGTGGTAAAACTAATATTTTTGACCAGCTAGCATTTCACATTTTATTGCAAAAGTGGAAGGTCAACACTTACAGCTTCTCCTGGTTCTCCTCTGGGTCCAATTGATCCTGGGGGTCCCTATGGAGTAAAACACAAATCAAGGTTATATTACTACTATCTTTAAGGGCTAAAGAATGGAACACAAAGCATAAGAAAACTATTATTTTCCCCCAAATTTATCTTTATGGCATAAAAATTAAATAAATAATTTCCTTTAATAATTTCCTTAATGTACAAATATGCAATAGTTCCTTAAAACTCAAACTGAGGCACCTAAACTGGCACCCGTGGATTGCACTAATGACTTGCGTAAGAGCAAAGTTACTTCTGCTTCTGCAGTGGAGGGAATTTTTGCAGATTCTCCCTTCTTGATGCAGAAACAACTTTGGGGGGAATCAGCAAGAAGGAAGAGGATATACAGATGTGTTCTGTGAGTGGAGTTCCTCTCACAGTTATCTGGATTCATTCAGCTCTTGTGATATCTTAGTCAATGCCTATGCCAGGCTTTCTCAACCAGGACTGTTTCCACACTGGGAAATTTGCTGCCCCATGTGGGAGCACAAATCCAAGGCAAATGAGGTGCACTGGGCCAAATGCTCCCCCATATGGGAGCAGGAAGAGTTGAGACAACCTCTATAAACACCTAGTTTATAGTTTATCCTACACCTAGGATCCACCTAGGATCCACCTAGGTAATTATCTGCTCGTCAGCGTGACATCTGTAGCTGGCAAAAGTTTGGAACAAATAATCAAACACTCGGTTCTTGAGCAGCTGGAACTGGGAGCTGTGGTTTCTAAGTCAAGAAAAAGTCGTCAGAAGTCACCTTATCTGTTTTTTCAAGAAAGTGACTACCTTGGTGGATTAGGGGAATGCTTTAGACATAGTTTACTTTTGATAAGGTTCCACATGATATTCTTGTTGACAGATCGTACCCAAAGGGTACTTATTAATGGTTCAGCATCTTCTTGGAAAAGAGTGACATGTATAGAGGAGGGCAACAAAGATGGTGAGGGGCTTGGAGACTAAGACATATGAGAAAAGGTTGGGGAAGCTTGGTCTGTTTAGCCTGGAGTATTTAAAACGGTGCCACATGGAGCAGAGTTGTTCTCTTTTGTCCCAGAGGGATGGACAAGAACCAATGGGATGAAATTAATTTAAAAGAAATTCCATCTAAACATCAGGACGAAGTTCCTGACAGAGCAGTTTCTCAGTGGAACAGGCTTCCTCAGGAAGTGGTGGGTTCTCCATCTTTGGAAGTTTTTAAACAGAGGCTGGATGATGGATTTGATGGGTTTGATGGAGAGGCTGATTTTGTGAAGGTTCAAGGGGGTTACAGTGGACAAGTGATAGAGTTGTGAGTGTCCCATATAGTGCAGGGGGTTGGACTAGGAGGTCCCTTCCAACTCTATGATTCTATGAACCTGTACCCCAGTGCAAGGCCTCCAGTGTGGAAATGGTTCAGGTCACTATTGCAAAGCATTCTGGTACTGAAATCCCTCTGCTGAAAACTGTGACTATCACTAAAGCTCTATTAGAATGAACTCTGGTGATTTTTGGCAGTGGTTTATGAACCAATTTCTAGAGTGGTTGATGAGTTAAGGGGTTTGAAATTCCAGTGTTGAAGCAGTGTTGAAGCAACCTTTCCTTGGTTTGAGATGGAATAACAAACAAAAACAACTTCTTTCTAAGTCTGAAGATGGGTTAGACAAGAACGAGCACAGAACCAGTTGCCAGTTGAGATGAAGCAATTAGATTATATTTGGCAAAAACTATCTTATATCTGTGTAGAGAAACCCAGAGAGGGGGATGGGGAACCAACATCACCTAGTTTACTGGACTGCCTATCGGGGTATATTGAGGGTTGCAAAAGAACTTAAGACCTCTGAGGCTCAATTGAGTTAGGGAAATAGGCATCCTTGAGGTTGAAACAGCTCTCACTATGCACCACGCTGAGCCTCTTGGGATCAATGAACTCGGACACCCCAGAGATTAAATATGGAAAGAAGTCTATCAAATTTCTTCAGAACAGTGGTGTACTAAGAGTAGAACCTAGCTCTTCCTTAGTAGGGGGGTATTTCTTCTATTGACTGTTTAAAGCCACCGCCTGCCACATAGCAAGAAATACAGAAGGGGAGTCTGTCTCATGATATATGAAGGCTAAATACATTATTCTTAACCAGCAGGTAGTCCAAGATTGGTGAGATCTTCTTGTATGGAAAATGCCAACAGTATGCCAAATAGGCTAAGAGCTAGCCATGTATAGGGAGAGAGCAGCTGAAGAATCCATAATTCACTCCATAGAATTCAGTTTTTATCAGTAAAGAGGCAGTAAGAAAGGGAGGTCTCTGGAATCTTTTATTTGAGATGCTTCAGGTAGGGATCAATGGTATATCCAATTCACCCAAGTTAGAAGAATCATCTGCACCCTCAGCTTTGTAAACTTCTGACTGTGGTTGCTCCATTTGACATTCTGGTGCTCACAAAGGCAGAAATATACCTGTCATGCTTGATGGTGGATATCAACTTGCACCCAGCCTCCTGACACCACTAACAGGCAGTTTGTTCTGACAGGAAAGAAATGCATCACAAAAAATTGCTGACAAAGGCTATCTACAAGAAAAATGTGGAGACACGAGAAAATAGAAGTAAAAGTGCAATAACTCACGCAGCTGGAAAATTATGAGCGAAGGTCTTTAATCAATGCTGCTTCAGCAGCCTCTGAAAGTTTACTGAGAGGGAAATCACAAGTCATCCCCCTTGGGAATATGTGGCGGCACATCGGCTTGAAAGGGCAGAAATGTTCACACTGAAAAGTTTAGGTCTAGAAAGTTTTAAGGATTTCAGCAAAATATTCAGAAAAACTGTCAGGAAGATGTGCATAGTATTATTTGCTTACTTTCTTCATTTACACCCTGCCTTCCTCTCCAATGGGGGCCTGAATTGGCTTATTCTCCATTTCGAAGGACATGAATGTTACAAACATTGAATTGTACTGTAGTGATGTCTGGAAATCAGTATTGGTATGAAACAGAAATACAAAGTTCTGAAATATTATTCTGTACAGTTTACCAAATATAATGCACATACTTGTAGGCCAGGACTTCCAATAGGCCCAGGAGAACCAGGCTGTCCAGTTTCACCCTAAACAAATGTTTTCCAGAAAGGCAAGTTAATTTCTACATAGATTAAAAAATGCATTGCATAAATCCTCACAGACTGTATGCTAATGATTTTCTCTGCAATAGAGGCTATTCTCTTTAATGCTTTTGGTTCCCAGCATGCTAAAGATGCAGCTTGATACCAGTCAAACCCCAGGCCTACTGAAGTCAGCAAAACACTCCACATTGGATGCTGACAAAGAGACCTTGAGATCGTGATCTCTCCTGCAGAACCTTCAGCAGGCTTTGGAACCTTCAGCATTTTGACAGGGTGTACGGTCACGATTTTATATATATAACACAGGTTGGGGAAGTCAGCTGTTTAACCCCAAGGTCTATCTGCAAACAATCTATGCAATCATCAATCTGTAAACCGCTCAGGGAGCGGTATAAATAAAAGAGTAAGACTAAGGGGGGTGGGCTGAGTCCAGGATAGAAACAGGGGCCAACAATTGGCCCCTTGGCCCCAGACTGACAAGAATTCCAGCCAGTCGGGTGAGGGGCCCTCACCAGGACAGAACAGAGTTCTATCCTTCCTGACCTGCCCACCTAGCCTACCCAGGGGCAATCTGGAGACATTGCTGCCAGTCTGCTCCTGATCACTGCAGGGAGAGGAAGTCAGTAGGGCTGCCAAGGGGGATAAGAAGAGAAGCTTGGACAGGCTGCGCCAGCCCTTTTCACCCCAAGGCTGTCCAAACTGTCATGTCCAACTGTAAATTGCCTCAGAATCCTGACAGAGCTGGCAGGAGGCTGGTGAATGTGCTCCCTCCCCCTCCCTTCAGGCCTGCTGCAAAGGAACCTTTATTAGCCCCTGACTAAGGTGTTTCCGAGAGCAACGCAGGGGAGCCTCAGGGCATGGGGGTGGCCATTCCTTTTGAGGGGGGGATTTCTCCTTCTGCCAAACAGCTGACAGGGAGGCCACAGAAAAGCCCCTTCTCACTTAAAATACTACTCTGGCCGGGGGTTAGACACAGCCAAGACATGTGTCTTTCTTCTTTGCAACTCTCTGCAGATTTGAGGCCACTGCACAGCGTTATTCTGCAGATGAAACGATGCTGTTGCAGAGGTTCTATTGTCTCCTGTTTCATCTGCACAACAATCCTGTGCAGTAGGCCTCAAGTCTTTCAATTCCATAACAACCTGTGTGGGAGGCCTTAAATTTTTCTTCTCTGCCACAACCCTGTCCAAAGTAGCCCTTTCTGCTTGGGGGCTGATCTTTATACTATGAAGATGAGCTGTAATTCCAGGAGCTCTCCATGCCCCACCTGGAGGTTGGCTACCCCTGGGTTGGAAATATTCCTTGAGTTTTGGAGGTGGGACTTCAAAATCGTACAATGCCTCAGAATCCAGCCTTCGAGGAGGCCGCAGGTGCGCTTCTGGCCCTGGGGACCAAAAGCACACCTAGCGCCCATTGTATTTACAAGTACAATGGGCTTGGTCCCTAGTAACCTACATAAAGTTAATGATACAACTGTATAATTATAGTTTACTTATGCAGGACCTTTGTAAGCAGAATATCCCTAGGTAGATTTCCCACAGTTCTAGAGGCAAGAAGGGAGAACCCAGTAAGGAGATACTATCTTACTTCCCCAAAGCTGGAAAACTATGTAAACTGGACATCTATCATCTGTTTACCTGTAATGGCATAATTTTGACATCCATGTAACTTATAAAAATGCCCAAGGAATCTTGTCAGTCAAAGTATATATAAAATATTCAAATACGCACATGAAAGCAAGTTTCAAATCTATCTATATCTATATCTATATCTATATCTATATCTATATCTATATCTATATCTATATCTATATCTATATCTATATCTATATCTATATCTATATCTATCTATCTATCTATCTATCTATCTATCTATCTATCTATCTATATATAGAATGAAAAGAGATCACAATGAAAGGTTTCAACACTTACTGGATCCCCCTTTTCTCCTTTTTCAGAAGCATCTCCCTATGACAGAGTGCAAAGTTTTAAAATTTATACGGACATTTGAATACACAGCAATCAGCCAATTAATGAAAGCTAGTTTTTAATTAACATTAATATTAAATTTAAGAATTATACTGGTTTAATGAAATGTAACACAGACAACAAGCAGGGGGTCACAGAACCTTGCAAGGAGCACCTCTGTTATCTGCCCTCATGTCTTCATAAACTCTTTGTAAACAATGACCAAATGGAGCTGTATCAGCAACCAGGCCAGGGCCTCTTGTGTGCTGTGGAACCCGGAAAGACTTGCAGGGACTACTTCATTTCCCCCTCACTATTCCTCTCCCCACACTATTTTGTCTTTCCCTCCTCCTGGCAATCCCTACATCTTTACCTATCCATTTTAAATGGATAACCCCGGTGTTAAAAAGTTTTCCTGGCTGTTCTGATTCCATGCTGGTAAAAATGCTATTGAAGGATGAGATCCCTGAGTTGTCAGCTGTTACAGAAAAGTTCTGTGCTGCCTCTTGTAAAATTCATTGCCTCATGGTTGGGTGAATTTTCTGTGAAAAAAAAATATTGGGATTGTCCTATTTTATTCTAGTTTTATGAATAAGGGATTTCCCCCTCCTATTTTATTCTATTTGTTTCTATATTTATATTTTATTATTGCTCTTTGTAATTTTCGAAGTATAAAGGACTAAGCCCAAGTTTTATTATCTACACTGAGTCTATTGTCCCTTCTACATGCAAGATACTAATATTAGAATAAAATAAATAAAAATAAAGCTATTACATATATTAAAAGCATTGTGAAGTATGTTAGACCAGTGGTCCCCAACCTTTATTAGGCTGGGGACCGGCAGGGCATTGGGCCGCGCCCGCAGGGACTGCGCGGGCCATGCCCACGAGCCGCGCCCGGCCGCGCCCGCGGGCCGCACCCGCGAATCGGGCCGCGCCCGCGGGCCTCACCCGTGGATCGGGCCGCACCTGCGGGCCGCGCGGGCGCGGCCCGGCCCTGATTCCCTCTCCCCGCCATCCCCGCAGTAAGAAGCTTCCCGGGCCGCAAGCCTGTGGCCTGGGAAATTTTTTACTGCGGGGGGGGGCGGGGAGAGGGAGCCGCGGCCCGGCGCCATGGCCTTTGCGGCCCGGCGCCGGGCCGCGGCCCGCAGGTTGGGGACCACTGTGTTAGACTATGTGTTGGTAAGCGGCCTAAGGTCATCCAGCAAGCTTGCATGGCAGAGTGGGAGTTTGAAGCAGGGTTTTCAGATCCTAGTTCAACACCCTAAGCACTGCCTAAAAGTATAGTCTAACAATGGTACCCTGATGGAATTGAATCAGCAAACTTTACTATCCCATCCAATCCTAAATATGCTTGCTCAGAGTAAAGGTCTATTGAGTAGTATGCAAGTTTAGGATTGCAACCTTCAATTCCGTTCTCCTGCAGAACACAATGACACTTCTTATGTTACCTCATTGGCACCTTCCTCAGACTACAGAATTAATGTAAACTCGAATGTGTTTGGGGAGCCAAGAACTTGCCTACTTCCCATGCTAGCACTACCTCGTTTTGGAAGGGAAAATGCTATACTGAAAAGTAACTGTCCATGCAGTATCTTAAGATTCAGTGGATACCAATGTAGTGCAAATGGATGCGACATTCTGACTGGAGTACTGGTTATTTTACTTTTTAAAATGGGCTCTTTTACTTGTGACATGGCAGCTTCCTCTTATGAAAAGACCATTAAAAAAAAAACCAACCCAGAAATATATTATAAAAAGCATTGGTTGTAGCTTCAATTGCTGTAGCATTTCATAATTTATCTAACCACCCAATTAATCCTGCACAAGATGCCCTGTAGCTTAGGATCAGTTTTTCAACATCACTGTTATAAGGAAGAGGACAGCATCACAATGGTTTAAATCATAATATTAAATAAATATTATAAATATAAATATAAAAAATAAATATTAAATAAAATATTGTTATTGGTGTGAACCCTAAACTGTTTTGGGAGCCGATCTGGATGAAAATGTATAAGTAATAAATAAATATGTAAAGCTGCTTTTAAAGGTTTCAGCTGGAAAGGGCAAATTATGTTTAACTTACTTGATACGCAAATAAATGCACCTTCTGCACCCCAGATCTCTGATTAATTATTTACCTTTTCACCTTTTGTGCCTTTCAAGCTCATTTGTTCTTGATGACTCTTAAGAAAAAGGACATAAACTGTCATCGTCAGGTAAAGGCAAAACATAACTTTCCTATGCTGCCTTCTTTCTAGCTACCTTATATTGTTTTCCACAAAATATGACTAAAATTCAGGTCATACTGATGACAATTCGAAAATACTTTTATGTCTGATTTTCCATTGGAACAGGAGGGCCTGCATTCTGAAATTTTCATAATCAAAACCTTTTAACATATATATCGACTGCTATTTTCAAGTGATTGTGTTTTTTTAAAAAATAAATAATTCCCAGAAGTTTATATACTAATTTATTCTCCCTTTGTAAATAGCCACAAGACTACAATTGAGTTGATCATAGGTGAAAGATGAATCGATGGCTCAGGACTGATTCACATATGTGCAGAAACTACTAAGCAACACATTTACTTAATTCACGTCTGCACTGCCCATTCAAAAGTGCTGGGGGTGGTTAACTTTGGCTAAGAACAAAGCAAAAATAACCACATTGAACAAGACTAAATCAATCAAATTGAAGTCACCCCACACACCCAATTAAATGTCAGCCTTTTGAAGAAAGTTTCACAACTCTTCAAGGAAGCACATAATCTTAATATACAAGTAGATCATATATTAGAGAGCAACAATTGCTTCTTCTGTCTTTTAAAGAACGTACAAGTAGGATCACTAGGTGTGTGTGTGTGTGTGTTAAAAGTATTTCTACATACCTAGAAAGGGCAGCTGTTTACACAGGGTGAGGAAAAGGGTTAACCCCTCTTCTCCAATATTGTGGTTCTACTCCAAATCCCCTTTACTCTGTCTACTATTTTAAAAAAGATAGAGCTAATGCTATCATGGAGCTCCAACAACTATAAAGAGGGAAAGAAATTTGTCAGCAGGCAACATAATGGTCAAATAATTTTTATTGTCTAGTTTTATTTGTCTTATCTCAGGGGCTCAAGCCCTTCTGATCTGTAGAACTATTTTCAAATTCTACTACTGCGCATTGTATGCTGTGGATTGATTTATCACACAAGGCAACAGTTTCATGAAGCAGTGACTTTTGATTTTTCTAATAAGGTTTCCAAGGAGGGCCAAGTTCCAAAATAAAATGAAGTATGATGCTTTAGAAGCTCTGCCCAGTTCCATTTGCTTAAATATATTTGCCATGAAAAAAAAACACAAATTCAAGAAATACAAGGTACACTTTTTTCTTTGATGAACTTCTGTTCTATAATGCAGATTACATGTGAAAGAAATGGGCCTACCCATAGAATATAATCATTATGAAACCTCAACAGCTCAGCCACACTTCAAGGACAGGGCACAGCATAATGCAATACTGCATGTTTAAATTGATTTAAAGACAAAGCAGTTATTTAAAAAATCAAGCTTAAAAAATATAATTTTAATGTAAATAATTCCCCTGAACTTGGAATAGGCTGGATTAGAAATCAATAATGCATTAAAAATTAATCAAGTTACTTCCACTAAAAATGGACAAGCTTATCCTACGCTTCATGGGCATTTATCTCCTCAAAATTGCTTTCCTGACATCCTTCCCTGATTGACCATTCCATTTTTCCAACTTTTAATAGCATATTTGTTTTTGCTGCTGCTGTGTTTTATCGTTGGTATTTTACTGTCAACATTTGTTTTATAGGTTTTGTTTGATGATTTATCTGAAGTCTTTTTATCCATGTTGGATACTTAAAAAAAAGGGAAATAAATATTAAAATAAAAGTATATCAGAGAATCCCTCCAATTATGGACCCTCTGCCAACTAAAACCAAACACAGGTCCTTTCTTTGAACTGTAGAGAAACATCATCACTCTTTAATGGGACAATCAACAATTAACAAGCAGGTGGACAGTTGGGCGGACAGTTGGCTATTTATGCTGGCAAACAGGCCACAGCAACAATGTGTTGGCTAACAAGGGGCAGGAGCCTAAACTTTTCCTGGGTCATCCGAACCTTAAGATACTCTAACGGCACCCTGGATATCCCATCCCAGACCTCTGCTGGGCCATGTGATCCCTTGCCATAGAGTCTACCTAACTAAAGATCAGCCCATGCCACTACCTGACCTTGAGCTCTTTGGACCTATCTGTCCATGTTGGCAGCACTCAAGGCTGATGCCTCTTCCTGAGGCCCCTCCAACTGAGGGAGTACCATCCCTCTCCCTCTTCTCCTTTCCCTTGTCCCCCGCCAGCTGTGACAAATGAAAAAGATTTGCATAAAATTCCCAGCACAATGTAAACACTCAAGAAACACATTAACCGTGAAGACCCAGAAACATAGGGTGAGAAGGCGGGATGCTGCTCCCTGGCCTGCGGGGGAGGAAAGAGGCCACCTGAAGCAGGTGGTGCTATATAAGCGCCACGCTTAGCTCCTCCCTTCCTCCACAGCTTCTGATGCGGAACCTCCCTGCCACGCATGCTCAGCCCTGCCAGGGAGTGTCTCTTGAAGTGCACCATCCCCCTCTGCCCCACCCCATCACTGGTGGCTGTGGTAAGCCGTGGCCGTGCTTTCCTACTTCCCTCATCGCAGTAGACAAAGTTGTGATACAGAACTATGTGTGGACCTGATGTTTAGGTTGTTCCTCACTTGAACATTAACATGCAGCTTGTCTTGGCCTCATGCTACTTTAAAAAAAACGGAATAGACTGGGGAGCTTAAAATGTAACTGCTGCCTTTCAGTGCAATGAAGTACTTCTGAGCTCTCTTTTAAACTCAGCACTTAGCAATGCACGGCAGAGTGATTTTCAAAATGGTATGAACATTTTATTTGCTCATTAAAAGCACCATTGGAAAAAAAAAACATTTCTCTACATCAGACTGACAAAGCAGAAACGAAACACAATACTTTTAAGAATGCATATACATTTTAAATATTGGAAATGTTTTCTAATGGGAATGTTTCAGTTCAATAAATCCATTTAGATCAGGTAACTGGTTGCATACCCTAAAGAAAACTCTAAATGAGAACCTATTCAAAAGGTATCGTGGGCTCTGCAAAGATAAAGATGAGTATTTGAACCATAACATGCCTGGTAACTGACAAGGGTGCTACAAATCCCTACAGGGGAGCTCATAGGAGAAAAAACAAGGGCTAAAAATATGAACTAGCAAACTGACTGTTTGACTGACTCCTATTCCTCCTATTCCTCCTCCCACTGGTTGCTACTCTTTCTGCCAGAGGCAACAAACTGAGGTGCAGTAATACTATATAAAAAAAAGAACATTGCCAATGTTGATGTTTAATTGGTGGGAGACTTCTTAGGCATATGGTCTATGCATATAAAGGGCAACTATTCATTTTAGTAATTCCTTAATATCTAAAAATGGACAACATTTTTTTCTGTGCCCCCACCCCACCCAGTATATTGCTTCAAGTTTCATTGATCTATCCCACAGCTTGAAGGGTTGGATCAGCCCCGCTTTGTCTGAGAGCTGGAGTTCTGGTTCCAGAGAGTCTAGATATTTAAATCTGAAGTTTGGATTGGTAAATCATCTCTTCTATCAGCCTAAATACTAAACTTAGCACTCCTTTCCTGGCTACCGGCTCACTTGAAAATAAGTAATTAAATGCTTCACATTGGACAGCTGAGAGGAAGAGTATGCTAGTGTACTGTAAGAGGATTTAAAAGATGATTAATTTCTTTTTTTATATATAAAAAATATTTAGTTCTTGAAGGCAAAACAGCTGGCCCACATTTTGCCAGAAGATATTATTTGGGAAACATGAGAGGACTTAGGAATTTGTAGAGCCTTGTGGCAGTGGGAAACATGAATCTCACAGACAGATGCATCTCAAACCCAGAGGACCTTTGCTATGGCTCTTATAACCTGTCTCAGAGTTAAATAATGTGAAATTAGGAGGCTGCTATAAATAGTGCCAAATATACCAAGAATTATTCTGAGAAATAAGGAATGCATAAGGAAGAGGAAAATCCCTGGGTAAACACATTTTTGTAGTGGTACCAAGTGTAGTGAATGCAATGGATTGATTGCTTTCTTCATTTGCTACATCACCACTGACTCCTCCTCCTCCTCCTCCACTGGTGCTTGAGGTAGCTTGCAAGAATTCATAAAACAAATCACACTATCATAAAAGTCCATGCCCATATGAATACAATTGTAACGCTTATTTAAAGATTTCCATAAACACCCATTTAAAAAGTCCACTGGGGAAAGGTTTACATTTCTAAACTCCAACAGCACCATAAAAACCACAGAGATTAACTAAATGAACTCCTAAACAGGAAGATGTTTGCTGCACTAGTTATGAAAATAACCTGTGTGCTGAAAACCCTGGGGATCCACAGGAAGGATCAGAGATTTCTCAGTGTGAAGAGCATCAATGGTGCACAAATTCTTACAGGAAGAGACACACATAATCACGGACCTGTCTCAGAACCTTCCATCTTGGAGATAGATTATTGGAAGATTAGTGGCAGAGAAACTCCAGAAATTCTTGGATGAGATATATGTCCTTGGTCTTTTTCAACTTCATTTTAGGCCTGGGTTCAGGACTGAGGTCTTAAGTGTTGCTTCTGCATGAACTCCATCTTAACATGAATAAAAGCAGGGCCCTCTATTGTTGTTGCTAGATCTGTTAATAGGTTTTGATATGGTCAACCATGCTATACTGATGAGATGCCTAAAAGATGGCAGTGGAAGATGTTGAATCCCTTGGGAGCTGACTAGTGATGGTTGAGTGCCACAAGGCTACATGTTATCTCCCATGTTGTTTAATATCTGTGTAAGGACCTTTAATGAGTAGGTAAACACACCAAGTGTTATCAGTATCGATAACTAGCTGGCTGCTGCTGTCTCAGTTTTGGTCCAGTATCTCTGAATGTGTTGGTCAAGTGGCTGAGGAAGAACAAAACAAAACTGATTCCAGACAAGACAGTAGTGATGCTGAGTGGAAGGGGCTTGCTTTTCTTACTATTAATGGCATGTAGCATTTGCTGAAAGCATTTGTTAAAAGCATATACATTTTGCTAAATCCGGGTCTCCTGTTGGAAGCAGGTATACATGACAACAGAAAATGCTCCCCCACCCCAACCACATCTAGGTAGCTGGCTCCCTATTTGCAAATTATTTATCTCGCCATGCTGATCCATGTTTCAGTAACCTCAATGCTAGATTACCCTAACATTTTCTACATGGTGTTGCCCTTGAAGATAATCTGGAAGTTGCCACAGATGCAAGGTTCAGCTGCCCATTAGTTACCTGGGACTATATCACTCCTATTTTGAGGTCCCTTCATTGACTATTGGTTGGTTTCTGGGTCTAATTCAAGATGCCTGTGTTCAGCTTTTAACCCTTTCATGACCTAGAGCCTACATATATGAAGGACCACCTCTCTGGGCATATTTTCATATAGCAACTTAATTCTTCCTAGCAAGGTCTCCTGGCAAAAAGCATCCTAGTCTAAGGCACAATTGGCAACAGTCTGGGACCAAGCTGTCAGTGGTTTCCACGTTCATCTGAAACAGCCTCCCAGAAGAGATCAGGGGGTTCCTGCACTTCTCACTTTCTGACAAGCCTGTATAACTGAGGCCCCCCTCCCTGATTTTTAATGTTTTACACCAGTTAATGCTTGTTTTATCAATTGCTTTTTATGTTGTCATCTTGGATCCTGAGAGGCTCAGAAGAATGGTGGATTCATAAAGATTTTAAATTAATAAACTATAAATAAAAAAAATAAATTAGCAAGAGCTTTATAGAACTTGCTCCCCCACCTGTGCTTCATATGTGATTGAATGTCAAGGGGGTAATTTAATGCCTGAATGGCTTTGTAAAAGTTCTCATGACATTCCATTCTCTTTGTTTCCTTCCACATATAAAAGAGACATAAGTACATGAAGTCATGTGAGACAGTAAGCATGCATTGCCTTCATCTTTGTATAGGTGCATTAAATATCCATACCTGGTAATACAGTCCTTTAAAGGAATCTGGATATCCTGGCACAGCTGGAGAGCCCTAGAATGAGGAAAATACTTACTTTATAATTTAGATAATATTTGTGTCTACTTGTATTTCAAATTAATATTTTAAATTCCATAAAATAGATGATTTGTCATGTTGAATACAAAAATATTGGGAAAATATCAGAAAATATATTCTTAAAAAAACACTCTGCTGAGTCTGAGAATTGAGAACCATTGAATTATACATTATATCAACAAAAATGTAATTAGTTTCATTGCTCTAGCCAGTTATCTCATTGTCAAAAAGATGTGCACAAAAGAACCTTGTAAGTCTTGCTCAGATATAGCATATATATATTCTTAGTAATTAAAGATACAACCCTGTAACAATTTCTGTAAGACATGCCTGATATCCAAGCTTACCTCCGGCACTACCAAGAAAATTTTTAACTGTTAACTATATCATCAACCTTGGGATGGGTTATTTTGATTGTCAGCAGCTCTTCAAAGTACTGGATTGATTTATTCCTTTTAATTATTTATAATCCACTGTCCCCCCTGATGGGGGTCCCAGTGTGGCATTCCAAATGGCTTCTCCCTTCTCCACTTCTTCTCTCCCTTCTTCACAGCCACCAGGCTGTGATGGTGCTTTAAGTTAAGAGTGTGGGATGGGCCCAAGGCCCCCTGGGAGGCTCCGGAGGTTCGGCAGGGAATTCAAACTCAATTGTCCCAGGTCCTAGTCTGACCAAGCCACACCAGGGAACATATTCATACAAATCATGCCCTTATGTCCCCGTTCCATTTTTTCTGATCCTTTGAATTGCATTATTGTGCTTTGTGGCTCTGAGGGCTTCTCCATACAGTTTATAGCCTAATGTCTGTGGGCTTCCTATTGCCTGCACCTCATACTTACATTCTTCCTTGATCTCATACATTGAATCTTGACTGAGAGGCATTCACAAAAGAAAGCAAAATGACAGTGCAATTAAAAGTATCACGAAAACAGTCAGCCTTGGAATTATCCCCTTTTCAACTGAATTCTAAGAAGCCTTTTTATTTCGTTTAAGAAAACTGTCAGTTTCAGAAAAGAGTGAACTGTCCTGGGAGACTAAACAAGCCTCAGCAAAAGCTCATACACTTTAGTAGCTGACTGTCCCAAGAGAAATATCCTGAGAAAACTTCCCATTCTGAGACGGTGTAGTCAGGACATGCTAACAAGATTCATCATAGCGGAAGCCTTCTATGACCAAATTTATAAAACTTTCAAAATTTATAGATATGTAAATAGATGTCATTTTGAGAACCAAAGGAAACAAAACAAATGATGCCAGCAAAGTGATTTTGAAGGGGAGAAAAGATAAGTTCAGGAAAAAAGGGACACCACCTGCTGTTTATATTGATTTAATCCAGGTATAAAAGTTAGTTTCTCTCATGCCCCTGAAAGGCCCCTGTTTGTGGCTGCCTTCCACTGTCTCAGTGGAGGGTGTAAAAACCAAGGTTCTTCCATGTGTCAAGGGTCCGCTGAGTCTCAGAATGGGAAGAGTTAAAAGTCACCCACGCCCTCTGCCTCCCCGGTTAGCTGTCCTAACAGAAAAAGAGAGAACCTGTCCCAGTTAACAATATATTTATATAATCTATATTTTAATGATAAATGAAACAACCAGAACGGACTCTAGATTTTGTTCCATTTTCAAAGTAGACCAGAGTAGAACCAAAAAGGTTAATGTCTCTTGAGAACCCAACATTGCTGGATGGGAAATTGCTAAAGTGGAGCAGGCTGTTAGCAATTGCTTACTGAGTTTCATGGTTGTGAGAAGGCTAAATTGAGAGTTGATGAGATTAGTAGCACTTTTCCAAGAGACTCTGTTGTCCCAAAGATATGCATTCCTACATTGGGAGGGGAGAGAGGTGCAACATGCCCTGTAATCTCACTAATCTAATATAAAAAGCCCAGGTAAATCATGGAGATCTGACATCCGGCTGACCTCCATGTTTTCTGCTTGGGAGCAGACCATGTACTAGGGTTGTGGGATTCGGCCACTAAAGCAGCCGTTCCCTCCCCTAGCAGCCAGCTCCATGCTGCAGGTGGCGGGAGGTGTGGGTGCGCCGGTCGACACACGCACACAGGCATGGAGCTCTGTTTTTTGTACCCCCTTTTTCCTACCAAAGTGTCTTACAATCACCTTCCCTTCCTCTCCCCACAACAAACACCCTGTGAGGTAGGTGGGGCTGAGAAAGCTCTGTCAGGACTGCTCTGTGTGAACAGCACTAAGGTCACACAGATAGCTGAGTGGGGAATCAAACCCAGCTCTCCAGATTAGAGGCTGTCACTCTTAATTACTATGCCATGCTGGCTAAATAAATAAAACAATGCCTATGTGAGTCAGGATCCCAACCAACATTCCCATGCAGACATCTCTTATTCTAGCCATTGATCTATACCATAAAATCTATAGATGAAGATTCTTCATTACAAAGTATATGGTTATTTGTTTCGTTATCAATTTGTATACCACCACTATTGACAAAAGCCACCTTGTGGCAGTTCACAGAATAAAATAATAAAATTACCATATAATGCCCCTCCCCCATAAAAGCCCCATACAAACAAATGAACAACATACACAATAACAAATGGTGGCCTACTTAGGTTCTATAGCCCTTCTGAACCCAACCTCACTGTTTCAGCCTATGGGTCTATGCTGATGACCCTAGGCAGAGATAACCTGGGGGTCTTGATCGTTAAAAAATAGAGTGGGATTCACAGATCAAAAATCTGTTCACCGGCCTGGCCTCAACCAAATGCTTGACAGGAGAACTCTGTCTTACAGGCCCTGCGGGACTCAGAGAGCTCCGTCAGGGCCCTCATTCCACCAGGTTGGGGCCAGAGCCGAAAAGTCATAGAGCGAAGAGCCCTGCGAGGGGCATAAGCAGACAAGCAGTTTCTCAGATAGGTAGGGCCCAGGCCCCATGTAGCCTTATTATTGGAAGACCAGAACTGATATCAGACAGAATACGGTAATTTCATTCCCACTGTTTTCCCAACAATCATCTCTACAGGCAATAGTTTCTGGAGTGACATAATGTATGATAATAATGGTATTTAGAAATAGCCATATGGAGCACAAAGTAGAAAAATAAGCTCAAAAGTTTACTCCTACACACACACACAAACACAGACACACACTTATTTCTAACATAATTTTACTTTCATGAAAACTTAAGAAAAGCCTTGCTGGATTACATCAGTCATACAACTAATTCAGTATCTTGTCTTCATATAGTCGCTAACGAGTTACTCTGGAGGGCCAATAACAAGGCACAGAGGCTGAGGCCTTCCCCTGAAGCTGCTTCTTGTCATTGTTATTCTGAGGTTTACTACTTCCGAATGTGGAGGCTCAAGGAGTTACCATGGCCAGTAGTCATTGATATACCGATCCTCCATGAATCTCTCTTATCCCCTTTTCAAGCAATCCAATTCTGTGGCTGCCACTTCCTCCTTGGGCAGTGAAATCCACATTTTAATCACTTGTTGTATTAACAGGTATTTCCTTTTGCCCTTCCTCACTATAAAAAAGAATGTCGGGGACTTGTATCCAAGGACATATGCATTTCTTTCTATTTCAGGCCTTTAGGTCTACAAAGGTGCCCTCTATGATACAGCTTGAAACACTGACGCTTCAAACACCTATTCTGTGTCCTTATATCATACACCAAGCCAGGCATCAAGATTAATTCTAATTTGAAGAAAGAATTATGTTAATTTGAAGCAATAGTATGAAGAATGTGACACTAATTCAGTGATTTTGTTTTGCCAACTAAAGTCAGATGGCTGTCCTAAGGCAGGCATAGTCTGGCTCCGGTACATCATGTTGAGAAGTGTCTTAACAAAGCCATAAATGAGGCAAATATGAAACGACAAGGGAGTGTGATTTGCATTTTGACACTGAAGCCTTTCCCAGAAAGCTCCATCTGTTCCACAAGAGTGCAACAAATGGGCAAGCACCCAAGTACCCTTCTGCTCCTTGCTCACATACCAAAAACATGATTCTGCAATATTCCTACAAAGGCCTCTCCTGAAATGCCAAAAATGTAATATTTTTGAAGGACAGCTTGCAAGCTCATTTGGTTGACAGAGGTGCTGATTTTCCCTGCGAATGGTGGCAATCCCTGAAAGGGGGTCCTTTCAAAACTCACTACAGAATTTGAAAATTTAAGAGGGGGGCGATTGCTGTAAGGAATCCTAAAAGTTCAGCACAAGAAGCAATTCAGACACCAGTCCAAGTCTATGGATGCAGGGCAGGTAATCCCTATCAATTTGGATAAGCACATTTTTCCCTTGGATGAAAAAATGGATGCTGCCCCTACGAAGAGGACTAAAGACAAAACTATGAGTTAGGCATAGGGCAGGCTACAGATCATTTAGGAACTCACTGACTTCCACAGTGAACACAACAGTGGGAAGCTTCTCTCATAGAATCATAGAACCATAGAGTTGGAAGGGACCTCATGGGTCATCTAGTCCAACCCCCTGGACTATGCAGGACACTCACATCCCTATCGCTCATCCACTGTAACCTGCCACCCCCTTAAGCCTTTACAGAATCAGCCTCTCTGTCAGATGGCTATCTAGCCTCTGTTTAAAAATCTCCAAAGATGGAAAACCCACTACCTCCCGAGGAAGCCTGTTCCACTGAGAAACCGCTCTGTCTGTTAGGAACTACTTCTGGAAGTTTCGGTGGAATTTCTTTTGCATTAATTTCATCCCTTTGGTTCTGGCCTGTCCCTCCAGGGCAAGAGAGAACAACTCTTCTTCATCCTCTATATGGCAGCCTTTTAAATACTTGAAGATGGTAATCAGATCCCCTCTCAGTCGTCTCCTCCTGTCATCACTTCTCCCCCCTCCTCTTTTGGCTTGGGAATGAGCAGGAAGTTGAAGCTGCAGCCCACTGTTTGCATTCTGACAGTAAATATTATCTTTAATGTAATTTCCTTTGTTATTTCAGCCACTAAATTTCATGGCAAAAACTCAAAGCACTGGGAGGACATCCACTGTAAAATTACAATTCCTTGGTTCTATGAGTACTGCATAGTACTATGGTTATGTCCAACATTGTGCAGCAGAAAGATTCCATTCAGCTTAGGCTTGTATTTTGCAAGAATTTATAGTAAAGGCCATCCATCCTGATATTTGATTCATGATTACATGGCTGTTTGCACCCTACATCAATATGCCACTGATCTTTCCTGTCCTGTAATAAAGTGACTCCGTGGTGCATCAAAGATACATACATCCACTTTGCCATGACACAGTACAACAAAGAAGTCCATTATGAGCAAGTTTATTCAGACCTTCAAGCCTCCCTCGAAGCAATGTGATATATAGTTATTCAAACTAAATACAGATTCCATAGCAAGCTTTGTCAAAAATTTCCTGTGTGATTTTTTATGGCTCACCGATCGGATGATCCCTGGGCTGCCAGCTGGCGGCTGACACCCACTGGGGGACCTCAAGGTGAGGGGAGTCGAGGGCACTGTTACCTCAACAGTATGATGTAATTTTGGTGGGGAATCCAGAAATGCTCCATTCCGCAATTCCTACTGAGAATCCATGCTCAGTTCCTACTGTGATGATAACCGAAAGAAGTTCATTATATAAAACATATTAAAGTAGTGCTCAGCAGAAGAGACTCCTTAGAACAGGGGTAGTCAAACTGCGGCCCTCCATATGCCCATGTTCTACAATTCCCATGAGCCCCTGCCAGCATTTGCTGGCAGGGGGTCATGGGAATTGTAGTCCATGGACATCTGGAGAGCCACAGTTTGACTACCCCTGCTTTAGAATATCCAAGTTAAACCTCTTCACCTCTTCTGAGCTTTGTAAGTGTCCTTTGTAAGTGTGCTTCCTCTTCTAGTTCATTGTTCCTAAGCATTCCATGCAATAGGACATGCATTATGAAACTAAATTCTCCCTTCCATTCATGGGTATTTCTGTTTCAGTGGAAGTGGAATGGATCAGTACAGTCGGATCCCGTCTGATCTCAGAAGCTAAGCAGGGCTAGTGTGCTGGCCAAGCAGGTCAGGTATGCTGCTGCCACAGCAGCAGTGCTGGTTCAGAGGAGTGACCTTGAGCTGGAGCAGCTGCTGAACACAGCCTGAACTGGAACTAGAGTTCCTGCAGCACTGAAAGAAGTGTCCCAATTAGCAGAGTTGTAAACAAGCCAAGAAGTCAACACCAGGGGATTACCAGAGTTGAGAGTGTCCTAAAGCAAACCGAGAAGTCTGAGCCATATAATCAAGGTACCAGTCACAGAGTTTCCAGATACAAGGTCAGGTTTCCAGTCCGGGGTCATCAGGAGATTCAAGGTATGCAGGTGGAGCCAGGCTGTCTCAGGTTGATACACAATTGCTTCCACAGCCTGTTCCTCTGGGGTCTGCCTTAAATCCAGTGTGCCATTTGTTTCAGAGATTGCTTCTTGCAAGCAACGACGCTGGCAGATTTCTGCCTATTCCATGGTTCTGTCTTAAATTTCCATCTGTACCTATGAGCTGGAGGAGGGGAGTCAGAACTGTCAATGTCTGAAGGCTGACTAATTGCCTCTGACTGAGCATTCTCCATCTGAAATGCCCTGCCGCTCGTTTCTGGCTGGGCTGGAAGCTGATTAATTTCAGGTGCCTGCACTGTCTCTGCAGACATGGACAACTCTTCCTCAGAGGATCTCTCAGAGCCAACAGGAGGGCTCTAGCGACAACTAGTACTGGGATGGAAGACCACCGAGAAAGACTGCAGAGAAGTCCATGACAAACCATCTCTGCTTCCCACTAGTCTTGAAATCCCCTTGCATAGGGTTGTTATAAGTTGGCTACAACTTGATAGCGCTTTATGTACACAAATACTTTTCTGGTCCAGGCATCCAGAAACCATGAGATCAACCTTTCAAAAGCCAGTCCCACTCTGATAACATCTGCCACTTTAAATGCTTTTGCAAAATTGATCCTTTATGCATACCACTGAAATGCTCAATTATATTACGTTTCTGTATTTTTGGTGTGTGTCTGCAAATGTAATGAAGATAACTGAATCGCAAACAGAAAGTAGCCCCTTGCTGAAGTTGTACTCTAATTATGTCCCCAAACTGCTCATACATTTTGGGGAAAAGGCAAGGAATATACAGATGCAATTGGACAGGAGTTAAATATATTCAAGGTACAATAAGACATCTAATTAAATTTTCATTTTGTTCCTAACCTAGCAGATGGCTTCTTAAGCTTTGTGCCACATCTGCCTTTACAGCCATTATGATAAGATTGCAAAGACTAATGGGCCACAACATGCTGTAAATTAAATCAATATAATGTATAAGATACACTGCTAACATATTGGTACCCTAAAATTTCTGGAAGTCTTTCACAGGATTACAGAAATAAAAATTCAAAAGCAGAGTCTATTCATCTAGTCATCTGGAAAATATTTCTGAGTCACCACTTCCACCCACGCCGTGCCTCCACTGGTAAATGGAATGTCCCCCCTCCTCCCCACAACACTGCAATGAAACATGGAGATTTCTGGTGTGGTTTGTTGAACAGGGCAGCAACCTCAAAGCGAAACTGCTAAGAGCCACAAGAAGCATGACATCTACATTAATGAGATGAAATAAACCAGGGGTAGTCAAACTGCGGCCCTCCAGATGTCCATGGACTACAATTCCCAAGAGCCCCTGCCAGCAAATGCTGGCAGGGGCTCTTGGGAATTGTAGTCCATGGACATCTGGAGGGCCGCAGTTTGACTACCCCTGAAATAAACCAATGATGCTCTTGCAAATTATTTTTAAAATAACCAATTTGACCAAACATTAGTATCTATTTTCCCCGCCCTCCAAAAGTCTGAAATACTCACAGCCCATCAAGCCTTAGACTTCCTATTTGTTAGTGCTGTAGTTTTTGTTGAAAAGGGGTGCTAGTACTCATATATACGGTTGTGCCAATTTCCTACAATTCCCATCTCCCTCTTCAGGTCTTCATTAAGCTGTTCCTGAGGGTCCACTCTGTTTTTCAGGCTGAGCCAGGCAGGCTGGTGCATGAGGATCAGGACTTGAGAAAGCCTTGAAAAAGGTGTTGGTCTTCAGCTCTGGTGATTACTGCCAGGAAGAAAGCCCTGGCTATAATTAAATTATTAATTGACAGTATTCATCTACTTTTGTGATTCTCGCAGAATGATAATTTTTCTAGAAGCATGGGAAATCAGCTTTCAAAAGCAAACCGCTGTTTGCTTAACTGTTCTTGTGTCATGGATACATGTATATTGAATTGCGAATAAATCAGAACTAGGCATAATTAATATGCATACTAAATAAATATTCCTACTCCAGGCTACCAAGAGGGGGGACTGAATGATAGAAAATTCTAGGGCCCATGTCTGCTGGATCCATTCAAAAGCCTTTCTATTTGTTTTACAGTTAATGAGGTCCTGGTTGCAGCCAATGGGGGCCCAGGAAAGCCTAAGCACAGTAAAAGGCACTTTGACTATCAGCTGGACTCCTGTTTCTGCAAGACTGAAGCAAACTTGCCTAATAGATGATGCAAAACAATTGGTATGGAGCCTATTACTGTTAGGTGAATTGAGAACTGGCTGGCAGATCGCACCCAAAGGGTGCTTGTGAATAGTTTGCCATCCTCTTGGAGAGAAGTGACAAGTGGAATGCCTCAGGAATCTGTCATGGGCCCTTTGTTGTTCAGCATATTTCTAAAGGATTTGAATGAAGGACTAGAGGGGGTATTGATTAAATTTGTAGATGACACTGAACTGGGAGACGTAGCAAACACTGCAGAAGTCAGAATCAGGGTACAGAATGATCTTGACAGGCTAGAAAACTGGGCTAAAATGAATAAAATGAATTTCAGTAGGAATAAATGCAAAGTTCTACATATAGGTATAAAAAATCAAATATATCATTATGTATTTGTCATCTTAAAAAAAGGAAATTGGGGAATACCAATATTAAAGAAGTAATTGTCCATTTTGTTTACCCAGAAAGTGTGCATAGCTGTGAGATAATATTTCTCTCCTTCCATGTGAGAAAAAGTGTCAGAGCATTTAGATATGGAGTTATTTTATTTGAAATAGACTGGCATGGATTGTTCCAAGCAACATTTTGGGTATTTAACTATTACTTCTTCAATACTGTTATTTGTCAATTTCCAATCTTCTGATGTGGAATCCCATGAAATGGAATTGGCTACATAGTCCTGCCCTACAGAGAATGACAGAAGAGGCAGGGAGGTGGCCAGCAGAGGAGGCCGAGACAGTGGCTACGCCAACCCCAGAGGCCCAGGCAGCAGTCTCACTCCCTGTCTTCCGAGGAAAAAAGTTTTTTTTTCAGACGACAATCTCTTTTGAAGACTACCACTACATTTATTGTTAGGCTTTCAACTGTACAATAAGAATCAAAACTCATCAACATACATTTTAGGCCTATTACTAAGAAGGATACTCTTTCCAGGTGCAAGTCTGGAGATCACAGCTTTGTGAATTCAAGGCTACGTATTGGTCTTTATTTTTTCCCACATAGAATTTTTTTAACTTTTGAAAACATGATACAGCCATTTTAAACATGAGATTTTAAAAACAAAAAGAATTAAACTCTGACTGGGAAAAAAAATAAAGACCAATGGGTAACCTTGAACTTACAACACTATGATCTCCAGGCTTGTACTTTACTGACTGAACTATCTGATCCACAGTTTGAGGCCTATAAATTAAATACAAAAGGTTCTCTGGTGTGTGTGTGTGTGGGGGGGGTTTAAAGAAAGCAATGCAATTCTTTGGTAGATTTGTATTTTTTAAAAAGGAGTCCAATTATACTACATTCCCTTAATTAAAAAGAAACTGCCAAGAAAGGAACAAGGTGCAGGCTCTCAGCCCCCACTGCTGTATGAAGCACGTGTCTGGAAGAAGAAGAGAGAAGGAAGTGGCTGTAGGTAAGAAGGGCTCATGTTTAGTTCTTCTGACACTAATGCCAAACCCTGATTCTTATAAGACGTAAGAGGGCGTGTAAAGCAGAAAAAATGCTTTTGCAGTATGGAAGCTAAGACAAAATGAAGGTGGGAAAACCTTCCACTAGAATGGTAGCCCAGAAGTGAAAGCAGCTTTAAGACTACTCTCTCCTTACAGTTCCAAAAGACACCTCCTGCATGAAACTGACCAATGAGCAGAGACCAGCCAGAACTGCAGAAAAAAAGGAAGAAAAAAATCTTGGCAATCCGGTTATTCTCATTAGTATACAGAATTAAACTCTGCTATTTGGAGGACAAAAATCCAAGAAAGAAGATATGTGCAGAGTGTGGTAATAGGATGAAAATGGAATGTGAATGAGTTTCAATTCAGTGAGAACAGAAATTAAGCTGTGAATGCAGAAGTACCCAGGTCTCTGGAGGATATGTATAACTTGAGTCCCTCAAATCACTTATCTAAGCATTGTGTACATTTTTGTAATCTAATTTAAAATTTTAATTTGCTTTAAATCTCTCCTATGGATCTTTACCACCCCACTCTCCTAGGCAGGTGCTGGAAGCTTTAAAAATGCCTTGCTAATTAGTTTACAGATCAGTGAAAAGAAAGAGACGAAACATCTACTGCCATATGGCAGAAGACCTTTAAATGTTGCAGGATTAATGTGGGATGTCTAAGTATGTATCATACTTGTTTTGATCAGACCACTCACGTATGCTTCTGCAGCTTGCCTGCCTGCAATATTTCTGATAACTGACTGTTCCTATAAAAGCTATCCTATTTCTTAATCTGTGAGGCCAACTTTGAAACTTCAAATACTCCTAGCAAGCTATTCCATTTAAACTTTTCTATATTGTTTTATAAGGAGAATGTGACTGCAGAAACGGTAGAGGGAGCTGCTGCCCTATTTTAAAGAACACAGCCTCTTGGGTAGTTTCAGCGAGGAAACTAAGCTGTATTATGATGAGATTTCTAACACTGAAATAACAAAACAGTCTTAAACAATAAAAGAAACAAACAGAACCCAGGAATTTGGCATCAGAAGGAATTTGCAACTGTTGCGCATAATTACTGATTTTTTAAACAAACAAATATATACCCTAAGATACAAGAAAAAAATAGTCTGAGTGAAAAAACATGGCTTCTGTACAATTTGGATTTGTCTGGTGAGAATTAGGCATAAAATAAGTCCAAGTTAGCTGCCCTCTTTCCTCAGCCAGTTTGCTTTGAACCAATTATGTGGTGTCTGCAATCAACTGAAATGCTCTTAAATCATTCAACAGCTGCCAGAAACAGAGCCCTGGGCTGATAAACCTCAGCCGGAACAAACAGGGTTACAGATGGCCTAAATTTTACTACACAAATTCTAAATGCAAATTCAAGTCACAAAATGTATTAACTTTCTACTCAAAAGCTGTTTTACAGGTCTACAACCTCTTGCCACCACAGAGTCGTTTCACTATTAGGATTCCTGGTCAGCACTGGACCGTTCCCCAGAACTACCAGTCCCCCTCCATACTTGGCTTCCCAAGCATACCCTCACAACAATCCTCTCGGGCACATTTTATGGTGGGGTGGAGAATGGAATCTGGTTCTTCCTGATTTTCTAACTCGCTCACCACTATATGACCCTGGCTTTCATGGACTGAGACTAGAAAATCCACATGGCTGGATGTGGCGTGTCTTTTTATTAAACATTTGGCTTGACTTCAAGTTCATTAATGATCCCAATTTTATAAGTTTCTCTTAGGGCAAGTTCTCTTCTTTTGGGCCAAACTTGGGTTGGATGAAATATGGGGAAATTTATGATAAACGTGTGTTTTGTTCCCTATGTGGCATGTAGCAACCAGAGAGAGGGGAGATATTTAGACTGGAAAAGCAAGTGTTAAACAGCCCCCTTTCTCAGCACCTCTGACACCAACCTGATTTGCATCCGGTACAGCTGCTTTGAACTTAAAAAAGAGAGCCCAACTTCAATGGAAGAGTGCTGCCTACCCCTTGCTCAGGCTAATCCCATCTGTGTTCTCTTCCCCCTCTCCTTCAATCCCCCTCCCCACCATCATCATCCTCCCCCAGCTACATACAACACCATTCAGTCCTGATAGAGGGAGAAAGAGCACAATAGAGCACTATGCATTCTACCACCATAGCATCGTTTTGTGTTGATGTCTATGGAGGCTACAAAGGTGCCATGCTTTTTTCTTAGCATTTTAAAAAGACTAAACATATTTAATGCTTTGCGACAGCAAGCCATGCTTACCATTTCTATAATGCAGAAGGGAAAATGTAAGACTCGTACCAGGAAAAAGCTCAGCACATTTCCTTATCACAGTTTTTTTTAAGCATCCGTGTTTGAGTAAACCTTAACCTCCCAGTGTTTTCCATTCTGCTGGGTTTTTTTATCGTAAAAGATTCTGCCTTAAACTTATAACTGTATTCCCCGAATAGTCTCAATATATCTATGTCAAGTAGAATTATTACTCCCTTGTTTTCAAGGTGATAAATGGGGGCATGGGATGGGTCACTATCTTTGTTTTGTTTTCCACAGATATATTTATGTTGTTTGTTCTTTTTGTCTGTACTTAAGTGAAGGCCTTGTGAATGCCCATTTATTCATCCTTCACTTCACAACTGCATTTGTTACTGTGTCCAGCAATATCCTTGCTGCAAAAGTCTAATAGCCAAAATCATCTGAAGCTCAGAATAGACACAATTGTATACTGTTCCTCTCCTTGACCACGGAAAAACTGAAAAAATAATTTAAAATCAGTAGAAATATTGTGCATTAAATTATAGAAGTTCCATAAAATCCTCTTGGAATTTTTATGTTTATATATTTTTAAGGAGCAAGAAGCCTGTCGGACCTCAACCAGGGCCAGAGCTTTCTCTTGTCCTGGCTCCCAGCTGGTGGAACAAGCTCCCTGAAGAGATCAGGGCCCTGCCTGAACTCCCACAATTCCTCAGGGCCTGTAAAAAGGACCTCCTCCACCAGGCATTTTGTAGAGGCAGCCCGACCCAACAATATCCGCTGGCCCTCCAGACATCCCCTCACACATGATCTGAACCTAAGCTGATCTCTCTATGGATTTATATTAGACTTCGTTATATTAGACTTTATTGTTGTATTTTAAATTATTATAATCACTGCTGTTCAACTTGGAACCCACTGTTGTGACTGTTATTGTGATTACTGATATTATGATTCTATGTATATTCTTCACAGTTTGTGTAAACCGCCCTCGGCCTCACAGGACAATGGTATAAAAATGAATGAATAAATGAATGCTGAACATGAATAACATAAGATGAGCTCAATCTTGGCTTATCAAGCCCATATTTGTCCTGCCCCATCTAGTGAATTTTCCTAGAACAGTTTCATCCATTGCATTAATTTCATAGCCAAGTTTCTTATAAATATATATCCAAGACCTTTGTTAAGGACCTTCACTATGGAGCTAGCAGAAGCTGTTGTCCCTGGATTCCATGCTACATCTTCTGCCAGGAGGAGAGAGGAAGAGACTCTTATGTTTCTCACTCCAACTACTATTTCCATTGATCACAGGACCTTTTGACCTACTTGGCTATAGTGTTTAACTGGGACAAATTGTTGTGTTGTTGTTGTTAGGTGCAAAGTCGTGTCCGACCCATCGCGACTCCATGGACAATGATCCTCCAGGCCTTCCTGTCCTCTACCATTCCTCGAAGTCCATTTAAGTTTGCACCAACTGCTTCAGTTACTCCATCCAGCCACTCATTCTCTGTCGTCCCCTTCTTCTTTTGCCCTCAATCGCTCCCAGCATTAGGCTCTTCTTCAGGGAGTCCTTCCTTCTCATGAGGTGGCCAAAGTATTTGAGTTTCATCTTCAGGATCTGGCCTTCTAAGAAGCAGTCAGGGCTGATCTCCTCTAGGACTGACCGGTTTGTTTGCCTTGCAGTCCAAGGGACTCGCAAGAGTCTTCTCCAGCACCAGAGTTCAAAAGCCTCAACTCTTTTACGCTCTGCCTTCCTTATGGTCCAACTTTCACAGCCATACATTGCAACTGGGAAGACAATAGCCTTGACTAGACACACTTTGGTTGGCAGGGTGATGTCTCTGCTTTTTAGGATGCTGCCTACAGTGGTATCATCTGCATATCTGAGGTTGTTGATATTTCTCCATGCAATCTTGATGCCAATTTGTGACTCCTCTAATCCCGCCTTTCTCATGATGTGCTCCGCATACAAGTTAAATAGGCAAGGCGACAGTATACAGCCTTGCTGAACTCCTTTCTCAATTTTGAACCAATCAGTGATTTCATGTTCGGTTCTCACTGTTGCTTCTTGACCTGAATATAAGTTTCTCAAGAGACAAATAAGATGCTCTGGTATTCCCATCTCGTTAAGAACTTGTCACAATTTGTTGTGCTCCACACAATCAAAGGCTTTAGCATAGTCAATGAAGCAGAAGTAAATGTTCTTCTGGAACTCCCTAGCGTTCTTCATGATCCAATGTATGTTGGCAATTTGATCTCATTCCTCTGCCTCTTCGAAATCCTGCCTGTACTTCTGGAAGTTCTCGGTCCACATATTGCTGGAGCCTAGCTTGTAGGATTTTGAGCATAGCTTTGCTAGCATAAGAAATTAGTGCAATGGTGCGGTAGTTTGAACATTCTTTGGCATTGCCCTTCTTTGGGTTTGGAATGTAAACTGACCTTTTCCAATCCTGTGGCCACTGTTGAGTTTTCCAAATTTGCTGGCATATTGAGTGTAGCACTTTTACTGCATCGTCTTTTAAGATTTTGAATAGTTCTACTGGAATGCTGTCACCTCCACTAGCTTTATTGTTGCTCAGACTTCCTAAGGCCCATTGACTTCACATTCCAGGATGTCTGGCTCCAGGTCAGTGACTACCCCCTCGTGGTTATCAGGGATGTTAAGCTCACTCATGTATAGTTCTTCTGTATAATTTTGCCACCTTTGTTTAATCTCTTCTGCTTCTGTGAGGTCCTTGCCATTTTGGTCCCTTATCATACCCATCTTTGTATTAAATGTTCTCTTCATATCTCCAATTTTTTTGAAGAGATCTCTCGTCCTCCCTATTCTATTGTTTTCTTCTATTTGTTTGCACTGTTCATTTAAGAAGGCATTCTTATCTCTTCTAGCTATTCTCTGGAATTCAGCATTCAGTTGGGTGTATCTTTCTCTTTCTCCCTTGCCTTTCACTTCCCTTCTTTCCGCAGCTATTTGTAAAGCTTCCTCAGACAGCCATTTAGCCTTCTTGCATTTCTTTTTCTTTGGGATGATTTTAGTTGCTGCCTCTTGTACAATGTTGCGAACCTCCGTCCATAGTTCTTCAGGCACTCTGTCTATCAGATCTAATTCCTTAAATCTATTTGTCACCTCTACTGTATATTCATTAGGTATATGATTTAATTCATAACTGAGTGGCCTTGTGCTTTCCCCTACTTTCTTCAATTTGAGCCTAATATTAAACACTGTAACTTGCCTCCTTATATGCATGTGCCAACTTATGATGACTCTATAGGCAAGAGACTAACAGTGGGTGGCATAGTGACCCTGCAGTCCCTTGCTAGTCTCCATTCAAATACTAACCATGTCTGATCCTGCTTAGATTCCAAGATCTGGTGAAACTGGGCTAGCCAGAGCCATTCACAGCTTCTCTGCCTCTCAAAAAAGAATTAACATCTGGACCACAGATATGAGTTTACAGTTCCCAATGCCTGCAGCAACTGAAACCTAGATAAAAGACTGCTTTCGCACATGTAGTTATTTAGCTGGGTTGAAGAAAGGAAGCATGCGGAGAAAGGATAAAAGGAAGGCAAAATTGTCCTGGCCCTCTTCTTTTTATGGTGGAACGGAAAGAAAAGAAAAGAAAAAGAACAACAACAATGGAGGTGGGTAAACCTTGAAAATGTTTCATGGATTTGCTCTTTCCAGAATATATTAGTGACTGAATGAAGAACTAGGTTCAGTCTACTCATCAACTGTTCTCCAAGACTGGTACACATACCAGGCTACTGAGTCATCACAGGCGCCATGTAATGATACTCTCTGTGATCCCCCAAAACACTCAAACCCAACCCAAAAACCAGATAAAAGGAAATAATGTGATATGATTGGCTTCATAGGCCATTATATGACCAGAGACCCCAGAATTTTGTTCCCTGAGCCCCACTTTCAGCTACCCCATGTATTTACAAATAGCTGCCCAAACTTTACCTATGATCCCGTGCCCCCATGTTTGAATCTTTCCCAGACAGGTGCATAGGGTATAACACAGCTTTCTCTTTCTGTTGCTGTATGTACAAAGGTCCATAGCATTAGGGGTACTCACATACCTGCCAATATGGCTAACTTCCTGTTCATCAATAGTCATCAGGCCCCTGATTAGTTGGCTACTCAACTTTTCTTAACTTGGTTTTGTGAATTGCAGGAACAGCCTAGCTGCATCATCAGATGCTAAGGACCAATAGCTGACGGATCACCTGGGAGTCAATCTGATCTCCTACTAGGGATTTTTTCCCCTTGTACTCAGCAAAAGGATTTTTTTTGGGGGGGGGGGGGGTCAGGAGCTGACTCCCATCTGATCTCTTCTGATTTTTCATCCAGGAACCTTTGTTGCCTCCTAGACTTTCTGAGAAGTACCAAATGCAGCAGGAAAAATAAAAAAATCCAGGAGATTTCCCTTCTCCCCACTGTAAACTGTCAGTTTGGGTTACAAAGAAATGAGCTCTTTCTCTTCTTACTTTTGCAATGGGGAGCTCAGGAGCAGTGTTTCTGGACAGTTATGGTCTGACAGAGATATGGGATGTATGCCCAGGCTTGTAATTCTCTATATTACCCAGGCACAGTTCTTTCCTAAATGCTTGTGGATGCATGCCAAAAGAGGAAGGGCTCTATTATATTAAAGAGGGATCAGTCCTGGTGCAAGCTGTACACCAATGTGAGTATGAATTATACCCTAACATTCTAAATATGGAGTAGCAGAGTCTTGGAAAGACAGAAACAGAAATATCAGCAGAACACAAACAGATCTATCTATTACTCTCTCACACAAAGCTGAAAAAGATAAAAACCTCCAGAATAAAATTCACAAAGGATTATATATAATCAATCCCATTAAAATAATGAAAGCCACCTATTCCAAAAGAATGTGCATAACCTTTGTGAATTCTGTGAATTTGTGAGCCTCCAGACATCATGTAATCAAACTGGATATGGCAAAAAAAAAATGGATTCCACTGAATCATTAACATCATGATGTTTTTCCAGAGACTGCCTCCATTCCATGCTTTGAGGAGTCCTCAGAGTCAGAAATATGATCAAGCTCAAATTCTGAACTGTGAATATCTTGTAAGGGGAAAAAACAACCCCAAAATGCTTAGATCTGAATTAAAACCTCTGGCGATGCATATTACAATTCCTTTCATACACTTATGTATTTCTTAATCTTCTTTAATTCTTCAGCAAACTCATTTGATCTACAGTTGAATGCTCTTTCCAGCATTGGGCATAATCCTCTCCACCATTCAGACAGTTGGCAAGCTCATCGCACAGCCCTTCGTCTTTGAAATTACCCCTCTGAGAGAGAAATTATCCCACTTTAAACACACAGCATCATTGGTCTGAGTAAACTGAATTAGCAATATCCCTCAGATAATGCACATAGCTTGCTTTCTTGAAATGCGAACAAATTCCGCTCTTTCTACAGCAGTTTCAGAAAGTGACGCAGCTTGCCAACCTGTACCATTCACCTCCCCCCCTCCCCTTCCGCCGCAACATGAGCCTGGGCTTATCTCACTGTTTTTGTTTCACGTTGTTGCACCTGCTGGATACCAGAGAGAAAATAGCTCTGCTCTGTTAATTTAATGTGTGGCTCTTGGATCACCTGCTACAAATCCCTGACTCAACTGAGTCTTGCACTCTCCCTGCTGGTTACTTACAGGAGGGCCTGGTGGTCCTTGTTTCCCGGGTAGGCCGGGCTTGCCTCGTCGACCCTGGAAACAAAAGAGGGGGTGGGGGAGAGATTATCAATAAACATTAGTGGCTAGGACAGAATTGGATTGAGAAAGTCTTTTTTTTTCTCTTTGATGAACATAATTGTCTGCAGAGTTTATTAATAGAAAGAAAAAGATCTAGCAGCATGACTGTGAACCACAGCTTGAGCATCCAGCAACACTAACCAGGAGTCGCTTTCTGCAACTAGAATGCCATTTGGAGGCAAACGAGGCAGAACTCCATCCCATTTGTTTTCAGCCCACTCACTGACCCCACCCAAGCTACATCCTAGAGGTCTGATAGATTGACTTAAGGTACCCCTGCTACCTATCCAGAGCTGGATTCAGGTATGCTAAGGCCCTAAACCATGTCAAGCGAAATAGGCCCTGCAGCACTACCAACGATGTGTAACACTTGACATGTAGAATTTTGTTTGTTTGTTTTTGAATGTACAGTTCTCATTATGAATGCACAGGCTGAATGTACAGGCTGAAACTGTAGTTTGCCTACGTTGTGTGTAAATCCAGTTTTGACCTCACCATGTGAACTCCCAGAATGGCTTACGTAACATTGACAGCTGGACTGAGGCAGGTCAGCAGCACTGCTCATGTTGTTATGCCTCATGGGAGCATTCAATATCATAAGATTTTCGCTCACTACCTTGTCGATGTTGAGGTAGGTGGGTCAGCACTACAGTGGCTGGCCTCCTTTCTTCAAGGTCAAGGATAGAGTGTTGCCATGGGGAAGAAACAAGTGCCCCACTGACAGTTCCACTGTGTGGTCCTCAGGATACAATTATCTTCCTGATATTATTTAACATCTACATGCAACCTCTAGCTTAGCTGGTCTGGAGATACGGGCTTGGGTGTCACCAGGACACTGATGACACCCAGCTCTATCTGTTAATTAGTGACTAGTTGAATACCTGCACCCAAATCCTAGGTCAAGTCTCTGGTAGCCATGGTGGAATGGCTTCAGCAAAGCTGTCTGAAGCGCAACCCTCTGAAGGCAGAGGTCCTGTGGCTGGGGAGGGCCCAGAAGAAGGAAGTGCATCTTCCCTGTCTTGACAGGGTACAGTTGACAACTGCACATACTGTCAAGAATTTGGGAGTGACCATTAATGCCTCCCAAGGAGCAGGTCAGAAAAGAAGCTCCCCAAGCATTTTTCCATCTACACTAAGCAAAGCTACTAGTGTCCTATCTGTCCCCAGAACACCTAGCCACAGTGATCTACATGATGGTCACATCCAGTTTAGGCTTAGGCTCACTCTACATAGATCATCCCTTGGTCTTGAGTCAGAAAGTACAACTGGTACAGAATGTGGCTGCCTGGGTCCTCATGAGGACCTGCTGGACAGATTATATTAAACCTTCTCTCCAGCAGCTGCATTCAGTACTGGTTGAATTCTGGATCAAGGTGCTGGTTTTAAGACTCACAGCCATACATGGTCGAGGACCTGCATACCTGAGGGACCACATCTCCAAATATGTCCCCTGAAGAGCTCTACATTCAGCAAATTCCCAATTGCTAGTGATCTCTGGCCCAAAAGAAGTGTACTTGGCCTCAACCAGAGCCTGAACCTTTTTGAATGAACTGCTAGCTGAGACCCAGGCTCTTTTGGAGCTCTCAAGGTTCTGCAGGGCCTGCAGTCTTCTACCAGGCATTTGGTTGAGGCCAGGCATGATGTACACAATAGCATCGATACAAGCCTCCCCCACCCCACACTATTATCAACATCATTACTGAAGCCTGTATACTCAGGAATATAGAAACTAGTTGTTGGGCTCCTGGGTGCCGCCTGGCTTGGCTGGGTTCCCTGCCCCTCTGAGGTGATGGTGGGGGGGAATGTTCCGAGAAGCCAAAAGGGTCTCAGAATGAGAAAGGTGACCAGAAAATGGCTACCCTTACTCTCCAGAGCTGGAGTAGTTGCCTCCCTACATCCAGGTCCCCCTTCTTCCTCAACCGCCATTGGTCTTCCCCTTTTCAATCTTCCCCCGCTCCCTGTGCCAGCCCCCCGAGCTCAGAAAGGGTGTGCATCTCCCTGCCCCACCCTTCCAGCTTATGCACTTTTGGCCAGGGCCGTGCCTGGTCTGGAGCTGCGGTGCTTCCCCAGCCTGGTCTTGCCACTGGCCTCAAGACACTGCTCCTGGTCCCGCTTTAAGCGGGGCTGAGCCACTGGCAAGGTTCCCTCAGAGTGCAGCTGCCGCTGCCAACCAACAGGACCCAAGCATGTCAGGTAAATGTGGGAACAGCTTACAACTTCATATAATGCCTTCCAGGTGCAAGGGATGGGTTACTGTCGCAGCGAGTGAGTCGAGGTGCTTGGCCCCCGACACTAGAATAATGAGAAATCAGATCTTTTAAATAAAAATATTTTTTTCACTTATTCATGGTTTTATTGTCTTAAACATATCTGTATGGATTTTCTGATTGCTAGCAACCCCGAGACTTTTGTAAGAGAGAGGTGGCTTATAAGTCCAATAAATAAACAAAATAATAATAAAATAATAGCAGAATCATTAAAAGATAGTTATCAATAATAACCAGCAGGAAATAACCGCTAAACACTGCTAAATATCCCATAAAATTGAGCAGCTGGCATCATTTAAAAATCACAAGCTGATGAAGGTCAACTCAGGTTTGCTGTGATAGGCCCAAACCCAGACAGTCTGCTATGCCTGTATGTTTTCTCATCTCTTCCCTACTCACCTTGCATGCAGAGTCCATGCCTGCCAGGTCTAAGGAGCTTTCAAATAGATTACCATGACAACATCATGCAGGAGGCTGGGGGAACAAATTAGCTTCCCACAAACTAGGATTCCAAACTGAGATTACAATGATGTTTGGAATCCTGCCTCATGTGAGACAAACAAAATTTCCCAGGTGCTCGGGGGTGGGTGGGTAGTTGGGAGGGCGGGGAAAGGTATAGACCAAGTTTTCACCATCCTGATGTCCCTGCTGTGACTTGTTGCTCATTGTCTCCAGTGCTAAGAAAGGGACTGTGGATTTATCCATGTTCCCTTATCATGAGGCAACAGGCAGGCAGAGTCACACAAGCCCCGGGAAAGCAATGAGAGGGTGAGACGAGGAAAATGATTAGTGCAGAAATGGTCAAAGAGGCTTACAATCACCTTTCCTTCTTTTCCCCACAACAGACATCCTTTGTGGTAGAAGACACTGAGAGAGTTCTGAGATAATTGTGATTGGCCCAAGGCCACCCAGCTGGCTGCATGTGGAGGGGTAGGAAATCAATCCTGGCCCTCCAGATTAGAGGTCACTGCTCTTAACCACTACACCAACCTGGCTCTCTCCAAGATATCTTCCAATTATAACATTGCATGATGATTCTGTCTATAACCTGTCAGAGCGAAAGCTCACCTCTTAACTACTGTAGTACAGCATCTCCAGGCATAATAGGAGTCAGTTTGTGGCACTGCCTCTTTCCCATATTCTCCACCAAATTCTTGCCAGGTACAACTGCATATATCTTGTATATATAGTGGCTGCTGCCCTTGCACTGGATGTCTGGAGGTAAATTTCCAAGTAACAAGTCCTCAAGGCTGTGCTACAATGAGGGACCTTTTCAACAATCCCCTCCCCAAAGCAGATGTGCTTCACCATACTTATAATTAACAATTTGTTTTACAAACTATGTTTCGGAGAACAGCAGTGCAGTTCTATGTGGAGTTATTCCAGCCTTGCCCCACTAGTTTCAGTGCATCTAGTGGGAGTAACTCTGCAAAAGATTTTGAAAGGTTGCTAACATAGGCAAGTCCAGTTAAAAGACATAATTTGCAGAGATTCTACATGCAGTTTCTGGGATGTAAAACAGCAATGTAGTTGTTACCCTATAAAACAGCCACAAATACAAATGTCCTACACTGTTTTCTCAGGCTGATGTTCAGCCATGCCAGAAGCAAACTGAATTATGTGCTTCCTACTTATTGATCTCCATTACTTAAGTCATCTGTCACCTGCTGAGATTCACAGTCAGCTCAACCTTGATCCCAAGAGCTAAGCAGTTCTATGGGAATCCAAGACCGGAAAACAGCAGCTTAAAATTTTTCAGCAGCCATGTGTCTCCTGCGATCACTTCAAGTGGATGCATTTCACATATGGCCATGCATTTTTATGGCAAGTTGTTGCATTTTAACTTAAGACGCTAACTTCTGAAAGTTTCATTTGTTTTTAAAAGTTTTATTCGTTCCTGGAGATAGAGAAGTGTATATTTTTAAACCCAGGCTGGCTATATGATTTTTAAAAAAAATCTGGCTTGTTTCATTTCAACCTGCATTTTATGGATTATTTCTTATTTGCCTTAATCATGTACTTGGCACTTTGGAAGTGAAATGTGTTGTATACCTTTGGCCTCATTCACCCTCAACACGGATATCTCAGCAGACCTAATAGGGGAAATAAAGCTGAAACAGAATCTGGCCACAGAGTACCTTACAGTCACTTGAGTCTTTGATTCTGATCCAAAGATCTATGTGTACTACAATATGCATGCAGAACTTCATGTGTTTTAATCTCTTCCATAAACTTCAGAGACAGCTGAAGAGTATGCAGAGAAGGATGAGACTCACCACCAGTACTGCCATAGTGGGCAAAGGAGCAAGGTCCAATCAGCATTCCTGCTAGCAAAGGAAGCCCCTGGACTAGGCTCCTAAAAGATTTAAACTTCCCTGGAATTACCAATTAAGATTCCAACATTTTAAACAGATAAATGAAACACAAACACACCCATACAGAACATTACATCTAAACCGCAGTAAATAGATGTCAAATTCATTAAAATTTTAAAAAGCCTCACTGTTTTGTTAAACCCAAGCAGTGACGACTGTTCCAGGCTGTTATATTAGGATGCATTACAAGAAGAATGATGCTTCCAATCAGAACAGTCTCAACAAAGTAGCAGGGCAATGTTAAGCCAGGGATGATGGGATTTTTATTGGCAAGCACAACTGTGACTCAGGTGCTAATTACCACAGCAATATATTACAGAATATCCTTCAAGCAAGATTTTTACATTTGTTAAGATAGTTGGTGAAGGATTCTGTAGAGTCAAAGTAGACATCACAGTAAATGGAATATTACAGCCTACACTTATTGTGGTGCAGGTTATGCACCTACTGAAAAATACAACTATTATTTTCTCCAGTGCGGTTTCTGTATTGATTAGTGTTATGTGCAAGTATGTGGGTATAGATACACACAAATATGTATATACTAGCTTCAAAGCCTGTTCATAAGAACTGGCTTTGAAAGGGTCCTCCTCGGCAGCTTCCCAGCAGCTATCAAGGCCACTGGGAAGCGCTGAGGGTGAGAGGGGGGTTGGAGGGGTAGAGGGAGCACCTCCTGGGGGGCTGGGAAGCACACCCGGTGCCTGTGCAAGGCTCCAGGTGTGCTTTGCTGGTCTTTGGGAAGAGAGAGCCCGTGTGTGCTTTGCAGGCCTTTGGGAAGGGCTCCCTCTCCCTGCCGCCCCGGCAGCTGGGCCTCTAACCTGGGCCCTGCAAGTGGAGCGGCGGAGACACAGACATGCCTGGCTCTAACAGCCAGGCACGTCAGTGAGGCAAGGGGTGAGGGCTTGGTGAGGGAGGGTGGGAGCTGTAGGGGCAGGGCCAATCAGGGTTCAGCTGGCTGCACCCTGATTGGCCCTGGAGAGGCCGGACCGTCTGTCCCCCAAGGCTGTTTCACAATTATTAAGAGGCACCAAATGGATAAGATGGCTAACAGGTTGGATGGTCACTCAAACACCAGTATAAGACCAAATACTTTGACAGAGTTTGTTTCCAAACTTCTTTTCTTTTTCACAAATGACTTACTTTTTAATCATGCTTTTGTCCTCATCCATTCCAATCAAGTGCTACTATTATGAAATGAAACTTGAGGGCCATTCTGCATCTGGAATGGCTGCTTGCAATAGCGGAGGAGAGGGATGCGCTATACACGTGACTCTCCCCTCACCTGTCAATCATGCCAGGCAGCCAATAACCTTTCTCCCTGTTTTAAAGGGGCCACAATGCAAACAATTTTTTTAAATTAAAAAAATCTCCATTTCTATGCCTATGCCTCTGATCATAGATGCACAGTGCTTATTTTAATGCCACCCCTTTTGGAATAACAAGCCTTGAAGCTGAAGAAAAGTAATTTTTTTCCATTTTGGGGGGGGGGACTTGAGAGACATGCTATGTGCATCAACTCCCATATTAGCAACCTGATGTCCCTTGGCTAATGTGGGGCGGTTTGGGGGGTGGTGGTTAGTGGGGGTTAGTTAGTGCTCGCCTGTTGCCTAACATTGATAGTGTGGATTGGTTTTAATGGTTTTAACTATGAGTTTTATTGTAATTTTTATCTTGTAAACCACCGTGAGCCTAAGGGAATGGCGGTATAAAAGTATACTACTACTACTAATAACAACAACAACAACAACAACAACTGGTGAGGGGCAATTTCTTTTTGCTCTGCCTGGATGAATAAATGAGTATTCGTTGCTCCAAACAGTTTGCTACAAAAAACAAAACAAAAAAGCCCCATCCCTGGGAGAAGGGAGAGGGAGGTGCTAATTTGCCTCCACACTATATAGTTGGAGGAATCCAGCTTTGTGGATTCCCCAACTAGCATTTTAAAATGGAGGATCTAGCTGCTGACTTGTTGCTGGGAGGCTGGATGCTGACAAAGTCATTAGAAATGCCAAAAATATGATGTCTGCAAGAGGTAAGTATCTCACTATATTTTCTGGGTGCTGAATGGCCCTGGATTCCCCCAACTATGTAGTGCTATTAGCCAGCAAGCCACACTCTAAGGAAATGTGTGGAGGTGAAGTAGCATGATCTCTGCCTCCATACTTGCACCCACCTCCCTCTCCCTTCTCCCAGGAATGGGGCTTTTTTTGTAGCAAACTGCCTGGAACAACAAATACGCATTGATTCATCCAGGCAGAGCAAAAAAAAAAGTTTACTCCCACCAGTTGATGCAAAAAGCATGCCTCTCAACCCCTTCCACCAAAAAATTAGGAAAAAAATAAATTTTCTTAAGCTTCAAGGCTCATTATTCCAAAAGGGGTGGCATTAAAATAAGCACCAGTGGCTCACTGGGGATTTGTGTGATTTAGGGTGGTAAATCCAGTTTTCTGGATTCCCAAAATCAAAATTTAAAAATGGCCAAATCATGGCCTGGCTACTGGATAGCCTTGGTATGTTGGCAATGTCATGTGAAGGGAGCTATATATGTCACCAACATGCCAAGGCTGTCCAGGAACATTTTCCTCGTGTGGAAATGGCTAATGTGTTCAGTGCAGAAAAAGGAGTAGATAAATCACATCAATATAAATATTTTGACAGATATGCTCTGATGTTCATTTTAAAAGACTGGATGTGTCTGTGTGCAAGGCTGTGCAACTTCTATGTTACAATTTCTGTATAAATCTCCATGTGCCAAGTAGAGAAATGCTGTCAGAAAATATAGCATGTGCTTTTCACCATTGTTTAAAACAAAGCTACATAACATCTGAATGCTAAACATAAATACCACAGCATATTACAACATACTTTCAGTTCCTGTGATGGTTTGAAAATTTGTGTAGATGATATGAAATGCATACAATTGATATATTTTTGGCTGATAAAAGCTTCTGTTGTGTAAAAACTATATTATATGATATGCTCTCATGTTCTTATCTAGGGATGGGCATGAACAGGCTCATGAACTGAAGTTTGTGATGAACATTGGCCAATTTGTGGTTCGCCAAGTCAAGTTCATGGCAGAACTTTGTAGCTGTTTGTGGTGGTTTGTGGCAGTTCATGAATGGCTACAATACCAGACAGTCTTTGTTAAATCTAAAAGTTTACAAAACTTCAAAACAAAGGGAGTGAGGAACTTGGAGGCAGGTGGAAGAAGCCTGAATCCAGCACCCCTTCCTCCTGTCTTTAGATTGCACAAGATCTGTTCTATATATTACTGAACCTGTGCCTGTCCTAATGACTGCCTGTCAGGTGAAGTTTCAGGAGGTTCAGGAATGTATAAATGGATCCTGGGCAAGCTAGATACACCAAATTCATAGAAGACCTCTGGCTGGCTATCCTCTACCTGCCCTCCAAGATGATTGGATTTACAGGGTCCAAGTTATGGCCTTTCAAAGAAGATGCCCTAGGAAAGTGTTTTCTGGGGGGGGGGTGACAGGGGGTCAAAGCTGCATGTTATTTAAATTCAAGGCTGCTTGATTAGGGAAGAAGAAATGGGATTTATTGCTTTCCCACATTATAATTGTTATTTTAAAGCAAACATTAAGGCTGAGACACCCTTTCTGAAATTGTTTGGTCCTTGGGTATCCTACATTCTCAAGGACTATCCTAGACTACCCAGCAGGAATTATGCTTCATCTAGTTCCTCAAGTAAAAGTGATGCCATTTGGGTGGGAGGGGAAAGATAACCAGGCAGCTGAAGCCACTTCTTTGAAGGGCAATGACATCTCTTTCAAGATGACATCTCACTTTAAGATGAATGTGAGAGGACTGAGAAGATTCTGAAATGCTGTCTTTAGACAAACAATGAATCATATCCACATTCAGGAAATGAACCATTTAAAAATAGACTTATAAATCAAAATTTGTATCCATATGGCATGTATACTTAGTTTCATTTCTATATTTTAGTTGATAAAATGTTTACGTAGGCTATATCCCATTTGAAACTGTAATTTTTTAACACTGAAATATATAGTTACTCCGGTAACTCTCAATACTTAGATCTATTCATTGTAGCTTACTTTCAAGAAAGTAATCCCTTTTAGGATGGCAATGTAAGACTGGAAAAGAGACCTACTGGCCTAGAGTATTAAAGGTCATTAGAAATTTTGAAGGGAACAATCTGTAGAATAAAGAGACTGGACACTGGACTGAAATAAGTTGAAACTGGAAGAAACAAATTTAAGGAAACAATAATAAAAATATGATATAAATAGATTGGAAATGTAAGAAAGAACAGAAATGGAACAACAGAGAAAAGATATGCAACTAATATGTATTTAAGATTTGGGGAATCAATAACTTCTTTAAAACAAGAAGTAAAAGTGTTGCCAGACCCTACTGGTCAAGGCTGGGGTCCCCTGCCTCCAGGCCTTGTCCCCCTAGCCAGTGATCAACTAGCTGGCAGGGGGACTTACCAGGAGAAAGAGAAAGCCCAGGCTTCCTCACCAGTGGCACACAGGAAGTGATGCAACCACACCAGCGACATCTGGCCAATACTATAGTACCTAGGCAAAAACTCTATGGTAGAAGTCACTCTACTAAGTGGCACTGGGCAACCCAGTCTGTCAGTGGCACACTCGCACCACAGCAGGAAATCGAACAGCCCTAATATGGACAGTCCTAAGGGGTGAAGCAGCCTTCTGAAGAAGGAAACTAGAAGAGGGGAGTATACTAGGAGAGGCAGTTTGATAAATGCGAGGGCCCTAGGATGTGAAGGGCTTTATAGATAATAACCAGCATTTTGATTTGGGGCAGGAAGTGAACAGGTATGTACTGAGTGGCTGACCCCAGAGAGAAGTCATATTGCCACATTATGTTCCAATTAGATCTTCCAAGATGTCAGTGTACAGCATGTTATAGTAGTCCAGTCTGGACATCATATAGCATGGATCAGTGTAGCCAGGCCAGCAGGATCTAAATACACAGCCAACTTACAAGCTACATGTAACTGAAAGAAGGGAATTCTGGCAACAGCACCAAAACACTTATCTATTAGCAATCATATAAGGCCTGGTCTACACCACCAGTGTCGCTGATTTGAGAAAATCAGGAGAAAACAGCTAAACCTCAGAATGACGTGTTAAAATCAGAACTTCTGCTGGGGGTTAGGTATGGAACACCGAATTGTTTATTAGGTTTCCAGGCCTTCAGTTGCCTGTTTCTAATATATTCTTTCAGGTACAGAACTTATTTCACAATATAACTGGTAGTGACACACAATCTTTAAAATAGGTAAAGCTTATATTCTACAGATTGTAAATTTTAGAATGTATTTCTATAATAACGTGTGCATGTGCATGAATAAATGTCCCATTCTAAAATAATGTCCTATACAAAAGAACAAGAAAAAGAATAAATATGATTAAAAATATCTCAGAAGTAATAGAGAAAATATATGTAGTTGGTTAAAGTATATACCCCAAAAGGCAATAAAGAACTATTTCCTTTCTAAAGCTACATTTCTGGCCTTTTTTTTCTCTGTGTTTGGGAGGGGGGGAGGTTGGTAAAGTTTGTTGATAGTAGCAGACAGACAATTTAAATGGACCCTGACTAGAAAATGCATCCTGCTGAGTGACTGGAAAAGAAGACAATTTGTTTGCAATGGGAGCAGGGAGCACATAGACTGCATTAACACACCAAATGAGTATTTCCATTTTCTTCTACTAAGAAAGCACTCATTCACAACTTCATTTCCAAAGCAAGCATATACTAATTCCTAGCTCAAGGACAGATAATTTGGCTGAGGAAAAGGAGTGTGTGTAAGTTACTAATTTAAACTTTATTTTCATCTCTGCTTTTAGTGTCTTTTCAGGCATTTCATAATCTTTGAGAAAATTCTCCACACAATAAAAACTTCTCCATGACATAAACATGAGACAATTGTAAAGAACTATACCATTATCATTTTCCTCTAGTGATTTTTTAAAACTAGAATGACTTCGATGAGGAAATCAAATACCTTTATGTTTTGATAACAGTACTTAAATTAAACATTATTTTAACCTCCTTCCCTCTCCCCCACAAAAATTGAGATATGCTTTTTTGGCAAATGAAATGTTCAGACTTGCTACTTTTATTTAATGAAAGATAGTATTACTACTTTTACTAATACTACTAGTATTAGGCTGATCCTACATTGAGCAGGCGGTTGGGCTAGACGGCATGTATGACTCCTTCCAACTCTATGAACTTGTTGTAGTGGTTAGGAGTGTGGACTTCTAATGTGACTAACCAGGTTTGATTCTGCACTCCCCCACAGGCAGCCAACTGGGTGACCCTGGCCTTGCCACAGCACTGATTAAGCTGTTCTGACTGAGCAGGAATATCAGGGCTCTCTCAGCCTCACCCACCTCACAGGCTGTCTGTTGTGGGGAGAGGAAAGGGACGGTGAATAAAAGCCGCTTTTAAACTCCTTCAGGTAGAGAAAAGTGGCATATAAAAACCAACTCTTCTTCTTCTTCTTCTTCTTCTTCTTCTTCTTCTTCTTCTTCTTCTTCTTCTTCTTCTTCTTCTTCTTCTTCTATCATTCTGAGCAGTCAGCTGAATATTTATTCCTCAGACATTTCTCTCATCCATATAGCTAGGTGTACAGACACTAGAGAGTGCTGCCACATCCCGAATACTGAGGATCTAAATGGGAATTATGTCTGAGGTAATGTAATGGTACTCCTTCTAGAGTTTTATCAGTATTAGAGTATCTGTTCAGGACCTTGGGTTTGATATAACTGTAATCTAGTAATATTTTTATTTTCTCATCTAACCCTTCTCAAGACACACATCATTAAACAATTAAAAGCATATAAAACATAAACACAGCAGCTAAAACACTGAGGAAATGTCAGCTGATAGCCCCAATAATAGCCTCAACTCTGATGAACTGAGATTAAAATTTCCCTTCCCATAAATTAAAGAACCTGTACAAGTATTTCTTTTTACTATGGTCAGTATTTAGGGATCCAAGACACATTCACAAGTATTGGTTGCAAATGTGAGGCTCAGGCTATTAAAATCGGTACCTGTTTCTCAAGTCTACTTCAAATTGCTGATTCAAATTTTCCTGCACTCATATAGCACATTCCTTTTGCGTACCTCAAAGTGCTTAATTGCTAGACACAACATCCCTCCAACATCAAAATCTAGACCCAAGTGGAAAGACAGACATTTGGGTGGACACAAAGAAGTCTATTTTTTCTTGCTCAAAACACCTTTTAGATTAATAGCTCTGAAACAAAGAAGTATGCTTTGGGGCACAAAAATATAGAATTAGGCAGTGTTTCACATATCCTGTGAAATTTGCTTATATATGACATGACCCCAGAGACTGGCTAAGATTATTACTGCTCAAGATGCCCAGTATTTCTCACATTTATATCTGTTTTGCTATATATTTTTGCTATATATGTGGCTGGGAGGCGGGGGGCAGGATCAGGAAGCGTGTTTGCCCACCCTGGCAGGGGCGCAACTTAGCATCACGTCCCAGGTCAGGAATTTGAGTGTGAGCACTGACGCCTCCCTGACTATGGAGACGCAGCTTTGCTGGCTGCACCCTGATTGGCCCTATTCCAACTCGGACAGCCAGGACACTCTCCACCCCCAGGGCTGTTTCACAAATATTAAGAGGAACAATGAATAAGGATATTGTAAAGTTCTACAAACAGACTCCCTTTATAGATGTATTTTCATATTATTTTAAATTTTAACTACGCATTTCTAGTTTTAAAATATCTGAATATCACTTATATGCTCTTATTTTGTAAACACTTTACTGGAAAATAAAGATTCAAAAGTGGCTGGATAGTTTAAGGGGAAAAATGCGTAGGTGTTCCATTCCCATTGACTTTGATTAATCTCAGGCCAGAATGTGTCAAAGAAAATTACTCAGAGATCATTTTCAGAGTAGAAAACTAAGCGAATCTTGCTCACCTCTAACCTTCTAGTTGGGAAAACTTCTGGAAAATAATGTCTGTTCCGCTTCCATTAATTGTTCTTATTTAACCAGCCTTTTTAACTTCTTTCAATTAAAAAACAACTAATGGCTTCTTCTGAACTAGGGTCATAACATTATAACCTGAAAACTTCCACAAAGTTCTACCAAATGCAATCAGAGTACTGGCTCATTTTGTTCCTCCATTATACGCTGTCGCATAAGGACTGCTAAACAGGATTCTTAGGTTATATGTGCTTCTGATATGCTTTTGAAGAAGAAAAAGAGGAGGAGGGGGAGGAGGTTCTTATATGCCACTTTTCTCTAACAAGAGTCTCAAAGCAGCTTACAATCACCTTCCCTTTCCTCTCCCCACAACAGACACTCTGTGAGAGAGCCCTGATATTACTGCTTTTCAAAGCTGTGGCGAGCCCAAGGTCACCCAGTTGGCTGCATCTGGAGGATGAGTGGAGAATCACCAGATTAGAAGTCGGTATTCCTATCCACTACACCAAGCTGGCTCTCCACAAACCACAAAAAGCTGGTACAATACATGATTAGGCACATCTACATCTCAAACATCCTGACCTAGATGGTTCAGGCTAGCTCAGGGTTGCTATGGACACATACATTTCAAGCAAATTCTATTTTATATCAGTTTAATTTTCTCATTTCTTCCAAAGAATCTTGGGATAATGAGGAGGACAGTTCTCAGGGACACAAAATATAAATGATTATATAAATTATATTAACATTTATTGTGCACAATCTATAAAGTTAAAAATTAAAAACACAGACAAAGATTGTAGGCTAATCATTGAAATCACATAATTATACACCATACATTTCTAAACCTAATGCGTTTTAACCCCAAAATAGGTGTTTCTCAGAGGTTTAATCCTGAACACACATGTGATACAGTAGAAAATGCAGCCAGTGAGAATTTAAAAGTTTAAAAATTCAATTTATTCTCTATGAATAACAAGATCAATTAAAATGGAGCGGAGAGATGTTCATTTATTAAGTGTTAAGTCTCCTTCTCCATGGCTGCTAAAAAGTTCTGGTGTGTGTCAGTTGCTTCTGTGGATAAATGAAAGCAGGAGACTTACACTTGATCAATGGACATCTATTTGTTCCGTTTTAATTATCTGAGAAAAAATTATCTCACTGGCAACATTCTGGATTAAACCTCTGAGAAACACCTATTTGGGGGTTAAAATGCATTAGGTCTAGCATTGTATGGTGTATATTATGTGATTTCAATAATGAGCCTATGGGCTTTGTCTATGTTTTTAATTTTTAACGTTATAAATTGTGCACAATAAATATTAATATAATTTGTTTATATATATTTTGTGGGCACCTAACCTTTGGGGTTCCCAACTTCTTGTTGGTTAGGTTTATTGCTTTTTGCTTTTTGTAACACTGCCCCTTTTTCATTTTTTTTAGGACAGTTCTCATGTCCAAGGCCTGGCTGACATGTGAAATTGTCTGGGCAGCAGCTATTTTTCCTCCTATGCATCCCCTTCTGTCTTATAGAAATGTACATCCCTTGATTTACATAGAGCTTGACACAATTAAGTTGAACATATCTTTAGCCTACTTTGTGGCTACAGTGGAAATACCTTTTCTTCCCCAGTTGCTTCTGCACAATGCTGCCCAGCTGTCTTTCAAGTTGTGAGGAAGTGTCTTCATCAAGACCCTTATTATGTAAATTCAGACAGATCAGAGGATCATAGTGACTCAGTTGGAGAAACTCATATCCTTATCCATTGTTGTTCCTCTATATATTTCTGAAACAGCCTTGGGGGTGGGACGTGTCTGGCTGTCCAAGTTAGAATAGGGCCAATCAGACTGCTTCCACATGACACAGCTGCAGGACAGGCCCACTTCCCGGCCTGCCGTGGATTGGGCCCTCATATGCCCCAGGCTAAGGGAACATGGAAGAATTGTGTTCCCTAAGCTCGCTGCAGAAGCCAATGGAATCTGTCCTGCAGCAGTCCCATGGGACAGGGAAGAGCTGGGCCTTCTAGGCTCGGCTCCTCCTCATCCTATGGTAGCCCAGAGGGGCAAAAATGCCCTGGCTGGCTTCGCTGTGCTGTGGAGTGGACCAGGGCATTTTCTTTTTAGTTTGCAGGAAGGTGGAACTGTGTTCCCTGCAATCCCGCCTTCCTGCAAAATAACCCCCCCTCTGTGCCCCCCCACAGTGGAACCTATCTGCCATCGCTGCGTTACCCAGGTGGACATGTTTCAGTGGGGCATCAGATGTCCTGCTAAAATGTATCCCCCATGGGGACACAGAAAACTGCAGAGCTTTATGCTTTGCAGCACTTTACTGCCGGCAGCCCGGCACAGCCACTGTTGTGCAGAATGGCTCAGAAAGAGAATGCCACACAGCTTGAAGGAGGCAGTTGTGAAAGAAACCATTCCCAGACCCAAATATCTATAATCTAATAGCAGATACCCTAATTGTGGGCAAGTTCCTTAAGTGAATGGTAGTCATGTAAATCCAATTTTCTGAAATGAAATGTTTTTTTTTTTTAAGATCCCTACAATATGTGCATATCACCTTTCCTCTTGACTTAAGTCAGATGGCCTGGATCCGTTTCCATCAGTTTCTGCAGTCTTCATACTAAAGCTTAGAAATAATCAAATTTGACTTCTTGCTCAGCAGACCATAGTTACAAGCAACTTACCTAAAAAGGTTATACTGAGATGAGTTAATACATAATGGTTATTGCTTTAGTTACTCACCCTTTGACCTTCTTTCCCAGGTGGACCTTGAGGGCCTTCTATCTCTAGTACACCCTGTAAACACAAACATTTCAGAAAAGTAATGTATCTCATGAATGTGATCTAGATATGTACCATCAAAATATTTAACAAGTCTTCAGTTACAGAAGTCTTTAGTCAACACAAAATACAGAATCCAATGGAAGGTAGTTAAGCCTCTTTTCCAAGACACTCCAAAAACACCAACAGTTCTCAAACCATCTCCATAATCTTAAAATGGGACCAATTAAGTCTCACCAGATGAGATGCAGTAGATACTTGACTGGCTCTTCCAGGGCCTTTATTTAAAAGCAGCCATTGATATGTTTAGATGTTAAAACTGTTTTTTATACTCTATTTCCCCTAGAAATCATACATGTTATGGCCAGAGTTTAAGATATGGGCATAATTAAAAGATGAGAATTTGTTAATTTGATTACTATGTTTTAATGGGGTGTTTTAGTGTTTTTATTGTATTTATTATTGTAAAGGCTGTTTGCCTTATGTGTAAGCTGCCCCGAGCCGACTTGTCAAGAGGGGCGGGACATACGTTTAATAATAAATAAATAAAAATTTGGAGGCCTATGCACACTCTTTCTTTTTTATTCATTATCCTTTTATGCAGAAACATGACCCACTGATAACCATAAAGCTAATTTCCATTAGGACTATGGCCAAGAGCTTTCCATCCCTAGACCCTGAAAACTGTAAAATGTGTACAATATTACATGAGGTAGATTCTGTGACAGCACAGTGAATAACACCACAGTTTTCTGTAAAACATCCTGTACAGCAAATATAACACTTTTAGATAAAGAATACACTCGATCCAAAGAAGACAACATTCTGGAAACACTCACACAAGAACTTGTGCCAAGGTTCAGAGTACGCAGAAATAGGCAAGCTCTTCAGTACTTCCCATGCTTGTGCTTTAACAAGCAGAAGGATCTCTTTGGATTTAGTTTTACTTTTATCACTTGCCATTTTAGTGTGAGGTGTCAAATAGCCCTTCTGGGAGTGGAGGACACTTTCAGCATTCAGAAGCTCAGCTTTGGGTCTATCACAATACCTGTACATATTTAGTCTGACTGGGATAGAAAGCAACCTACAAATTCATCCTTACTTGGCATGTGGCATTAGAACTGTGAAGTAAATTATTTGCTGAATTTGTATGTGGAAAGGACTATGGAACTTGTCTAGGCCAGAGTGAGCAGCTTCTGATTTTGTTTTCTTTGTATGGAACATGTTATCCGATGCTTCAGTTGACTAGGCCCCAAGGAGTAAGGAGCCAGCATTCCAAGTATCTGTTCAGTAAGCAAATCCTAGGTCCTTGTGCTAGTGACTGACTTAACCCTTGGCTTCTGTGTAAACATTTGGTGCCATCTGGATGAGTATTTTATAACTCCCAAAGGGATAGGCCCACAGGAACGTAGAGACGGACGCTCATTTTCCCGGGGAACTGAACGCTGTGGATCAAGTGTCAAGAGAAATAGCTTTCATATACTTTACAAGAGAGATCACTGTAGCACCTTCCTTCACCTGTCACTCTTGTGACATGACATCCAGGCTTAATATTTAGATACCAGAAAGGAGAGAGGAGTTTAGCCAACTGTGTCATTCAGAGAAAAGTCCCTGACTTTTTAAATGTCTAATTCTGCACCTTGACAAAATGGTGAAAATAATGTGGTAATCCCTGGACAGCCCCCGTGATACTCCTTAAGAATATCAGACTTGAAGTAGCACATATTGCTGCAATCTCTGTGCTGTCATTAGTTAAGTAATTTTAACTTTGGGAAAATAATTGACTTCAGGGATCTCTTGTACACATGCAATTAAAACATTTAAATAAACATGCAATTTTCATCTCAATTATGAAGGTATTTTCTTGGTAGTAAGTTAAAATGATTTTTTTTATATTACTCTCCCCCTACATTACAAATTATAACAGTGGTTCTAGTCTACATTTTATTAATATGTAAGACTGGGGGGAAAATTCTATTGTCAGGGTTTTTTTAAACCGCTTTGTCAGGAATCCTGGCAGTAAGTAGATAGTATTGGCAGAGACAGGGTCACTGTTAGATTGATAGCTTGGTGCAGGAGCTGTAATGTTTTGTATTCTTTACAGCATTGTGTCACATTACTGATGCTGAAAAAATATATTTTTTAAAAAAAAATATGGTAATCCTCCTTTCAGTTTATTGAATATTGGGCTTCCCATTACTATCTTTATTATAGCAAAGTAGATGTACAAGTTTACCACATAAGATAAAAGCCATAATTTTCATGACTGAAGCGGAAAATCTACAACAATTTAACTCCAAGGTTGTCCCACTGAAGTAATTGCTGGATATGTAAGGTAGAAAACAAAATTGTGTATTATTTGAACATAAAGAGCTTTTGCAAATAATCGTTTCACACAATATGAAGACAAAAGCACTTTTCAGATAGCTGAATGCATAAATACAGACCAAATGCATCCCATTTCCCTCTTAATATTTCCGGGATAATAGTGTTCCAAATTGCTAGGTGAATATTTTGTTTCAGTTGAAGAAATTATCAGTGCCTTCAGGTACCTAATTAATTATTCAGAAGCAATTTTAGTAATAGGCATCCAGCCCTTTCCAAACAAAACAATATTCTAAAAGTCAAAACTGCTTTCCTTTCTGCTAGCTATCTTGTATACTTACGCTAAGGGCAGCTGGTCCTGGAGGCCCTATATCACCCTTAGGAAGAAACAAATAACACAGTAATTATTGTGGCACATGCTTTTATGGATCACGGTGTACTTGGTTATACATACAAAGCAGTCATCTAGTTGGGTAGGAATATATAATGCAGTCTGGGGCAGGGGAATGAGGAAGTAATGCCAAAGGCCAGGCAAGGTAAGAGACAGCAATAGGTGTCATATTATTATGGCAGTTAATAAAAGGTCCAATCAAAAGGAGTAGAAGACAGAGTTGGTGTGACCATTCCCAATGAGAAACCATGGCTTTATGAACAGGCATAATCTTTAAACCACTCGGGGAGTGGTATCATATTTGGCTAAAGCTGTTGGGGGCGGAGAGTGGGTGGGGCCTGTCTGGGATTGGGCCCAATCGGAAGGCGCTTCATGCCTTCCAAATGGGCCCTCACCGGACAGGCCATGGCAACCCGGGAGTTCTAGCCAGTCGGGAGGCACTTCGTGCCTCCCCCCCCCAGGGAGTGTTGTGAGGCGCCGCCAACACTTTGCTCTTGGCTGCTGCAGCTGCGGCTCCTGCTCCCAGGCCCTTCCTCACCGGGACCCTGACGACAGGAACTCCGGTGAGGAGTGGAGGGCGCTGGCCATGTCTTTCCCATGGCCTGCCAAGCACAGGGAAGCCGCGGACTCGCTGGGGGGGATGGCTTCCCTGCAGCCCGCCAAGCCTACCCACTGGCTTTCCAAAGTGGGAGGTGTGTTTGGCAGGCCGCGGGGAAGCCACAGAATCGCTGGAGGGGAGGAGGCCAGGGATGGCTTCCCTGTGGCCTGCCAAGCACACCCAGCACCTTTTTAAGGTGGTGGCTGTTCTTGGCGGGCCGCGGGGAAGCCCTGGCCCCACCACGAGTGTGTGGCTTCCCTGGACCCCACCAAGCACACCCGGGGGCAGGGGGAAGACGTGCACTCGCCAGGGGGGGGGGCTTTCAAAGCCCAGTCTTACAAACAGGCTTTGAAGCTAGTAAAATAATAAAATAAAACAAAGAGATTTCTGATGAGGGATAATTACTAACAAATTTATCTATTAAATGCTGCCAACTGAGGGTGAAGGAAGTTTTCATACACAGTCCTGAGCATTACAATGTGCTTGGATGTGCTTGGAAGGAGGTGGCAAAGAACAGAAGGATGTTGTTTTCCAATCAACAGGGAACATCAGCTCTAGGGAAATGGGATCCCTGACAATAGACTGCCCACTGGATTCCTGAACACCAATTGAGTGACTGTTTTTCAGTGTTCCATAAAGCCTAAGAATAATGCAGAAATAACTGGACTGAACAGTGCAATTCTAAGGGTGATTCTGCACCCAGAAAATATAGTTGAAAGGCTTACCTTTTGCTGACAGCATTTTTTGGCATTTTACATGAAGTTATTATTATTATTGAATTTATTACCCGCTACTCCCTTGCGGCTCGTGGCGGGTTACAACAGTATAAAACCCCATAAAATACATTAAAAAAACCAATTAACATATCAATAGTTAATAACTACCTGGCAAGAGCGGCTAATCAGTTACCCATTCCCCCCCTAGCAAGTGGAGAGGGGATACTGGTGGTACCCATCTCTAATCCCAATCCTCAGTTCCCGGGGGGGCATAGATGTTAAGCCTGGTCTCAACCGTAAACCTGGCGGAAGAGCTCCGTCTTGCAGGCCCTGCGGAACGATGGAAGGTCCCGCAGGGCCCGCAGCTCTCCCGGGAGCTCATTCCACCAGGCAGGGGCCAGGACCGAGAAGGCCCTGGCCCTGGTCGAGGCCAGGCGTGCTTCCCTAGGGCCAGGGAAGTTGTCAGCATCCAGTGTCCCAGCAGCAAACCAGCGACTACAGCCTCCATTTTAAAGTGCTAGCCATGTAGTGCGAGTGAGAGGAGAGCAACCAGCAAACATATGCTAAGGAAAGGTGTGGAGGTGAAGTAGCGCTATCTCCACCTCCACCACCCACCCTCGCACCCACCTCCCTCTCCCTTCTCCCAGGGATGGGGCTTTTTTTTTTAAGCAAACTGCCTGGAGCAACAAATATGTGTTAAATCATCCAGGCAGAGCAAAAACAATTTCCACCCACAAGTTAACACAGAAAGCATGCCTCTCTACCCCCCCCCCAAAAAAAAATTGGGAACAAGGTTACTTTTTTAAAGCTTCATGGCTCATAATTCCAAAAGGCAGTAAAGTAAGCACTAAGCATCTATGATTACATGCATAGGCATAGTAACGGAGAAGTTTTACTTAAAACTAATAATTAGCATGCATCACAGTCCCTTTAAAACAGGGAGAAAGATGATTGGCTGCCTGGCTTGATCGACAGACAAAGGAGAGTCACGTGTATAGTGAGTTCCTCTCCTCCACCATTTCAAGCAGGTGTGCGGAGTGCCAAAACGCGCAAGAAGGTGGCAGAGAAGAGCGAGAGAGCCAGGAGATGAGGAATGGCCGGAGGCACAATTTTTTATAGTGTTATGGCATTGCACTGGCACAATGCTGTTTTTTTCAATGTGCAGAATGGCCCTAAGTGTTATACTTAACAGGTAGGATGCTGAAATTATTTTTTAAACCGTTCCCTTCATTAACCTAACATTGCCTAGATTTTTGACAAATAATATACTTTTTGCAAGCATGTATATCCATACACAAATACCTTTTCACCCTTTGGACCAGGTGTTCCGTGATCACCAGCATCACCTTTCAACCCCTATAGAATGGGCAAAAGAAACAATGAACATGTTTAGCAGGATATTAACATTTGTCCTGCTAAAATGAAGCACTGGACCCTCCTTAAAATTCCAATTAAGGCTATGTATCTTCAGAAAAAAAATATAACCGGTCATGTTAATTACTTGAACAGCCATCAGTTATGAAAAACAACTTGGAGGTTTGCTTTGGTGAATGACCAACAATGCAATCCTAAATACAGTAACTTTAGTCAAAGTCCCTTGATTTCAATTTGTTTAGGCCGGAGTAACCCTGCATAGAATTGCATCCTACCCTACCCATCATTTTTATTATAACCCTTTCCCCAGAGAGAAGAAAATTGTTAGCTTTTGCTACACTTCCTCAGTACATGGCTGCCAGTGGTAGGGAAGGAAGGAACGCTAAATATGGGGGCAGTGAAAGGTAGGCAGGTTGGCTGGTGTATGGGAAGGAAAAAAGGAAGCAGGAAAGGGAGAGGCTAAAGGGGCTTTCAGAGAAAGGAAAGGAAAAATGCAGGGAGAGTAGAAAATGAGATGCCCCCTGCAAGTCCTTGTGGTCCCCTGCCTGTAATAGTAACAATTTATTCCATAGGCCACAAAATCTTTTTCTAAACTGACTGGGTTATAATTATAAAGTTAGAAAAAGACACACCATTGTCATATCAATGTAGCTGAGGGAAACTAGGACCATTAAATGCTTTAAAGTGTCATTCTAACAGAATTTACAATTCCAAATCCTCCTTTCTGCACCTTCAACCATTCCTAATGCTGTTGCTTGATTTCCAGAAACAGGAAAGAGGGAAATCTGGCTCTAAAATGATAAGCATTAAGCAACATCTGTGCTTTGGTGGGCATTAAATCAGCAAGTGTTCAAAATACTCATATTTGTGCAACTTCACTTCCTGCAGAAATTACATTAATTCACCATCTGGAAGAGACATAATTTAGTGCTATGTGAGCATTCAAGTGCCCACTTTGGATTAAACGGTAGATGTTGTAAATGCTTCCGAGTTAGCTTTGATTTGGCCCATATTTTGCTTGCCAATAATTGAAGAGTTAATCTAAAGTAGACTTCACTCTGTCAAAGGGGGAAAAGACCAACACCTCCTAAAAAGGAATATACTTCTCTATGTCGTATCAATGCCAGCTCATGAAATAATATAAATGTAAAACAAGATTCTGAATGGATGCTTAAGGTAGATGACTTATTATGAACAGTAAAAGGAATGGGTTAGATGGTAACTCCAGAGAATGAATGGAATGATATATTTTGCTAGAGAATTCAGTGATCGTATTTACAGGAGAGGTGGAATTTATGAGATGGCACACAAGTACTTAATTTGGAAAATGAGACTCATCAGACCATGCTGAAAATAAAAGCTTGATCATTTTAAAGCCCTTGTCCCTAGTTGACCTCAGTTGTTAACTAGTGAAGGGAAGTTATTTTTCACTTTGGTCAGAGGCCCTAGCTTCTACAACACACTATATGATTGGATGGGATACTAATAAATATATTAGAATTCTGTAATATGGTATATACCTGTAGACTGGGAATAGCCATGTCTGACAAATAAATTTTCAGCTTTCCCTCTGGCAGTACGAAAGACCAGGCAATGTGTACCAGTGGTCATGAGGCAATAGCCTCTCAACTCATAAGCCTGAACTGTTATTTCAAAACATCAATTTCACATACATGTGAGGAAGGGGATAATATGTTGTAATATTAGCTTATACTGGGGGGAAACTTAATCAATGATACACCCTTGTGGTAAGTGTTTCTCCACCCTTTTTGTAATCTTTGCTCACTTTGTATAGCTCCTCATTTGCATTCTGTTTTTCCTTAAAGGTTAACTTAAATCTGCTATTTCAATTTGGATTTTAGCTGCAGACTCAGCTATCCAACAAAGATAACTGTCAATTAGTAAACTGCCTGGGGTTTTCTAATTTAAAAGGGTCTTCTTGAGAGACCACTGTGTGTCACGTAAGGAATAAAACACCCAGAAGGTCCTAGCAGTGGAATTTACTAGAACTCCTTTATGGAATTACAGCAGGCGAAAGGCAGGAGCTTGAGCAGCGAATGAACTGGGAAAGAAAAATCCCTTCCTTGGAAGGGAGAGAAGAATCTGGGTAGGGTGTTCTAGAGAAACGTATATTGCCATCTCGGAAAGGAACAGAATGCCACAAAAGGCATCCTAAGAATGACCCATGAATTCAAGTGGGTTCAGCAAAGTTCTTAGGCAAAGCAGCCCGTACCAGAACGTGGACTACTCTTCTACATATTAACCACTCACCCTGAATAGCTTCTTTTCAGACAGCTAGCCTTCAATTTATGCTGAAATGCAACACCATTAAAAATCTTTCAGATAATACCTTTGCTATATGATACTTAGCTATGTCCCAGCCCACCCACTTAAGAAGAACCTGTCCAGGCCCCCTTTCTCTTGATAATAGGGAGTAGTTCATAAAGATAGTTTAAAAAAAAATTGCTCATACTCTTCCCTATATTAGCATTCTTAGTCTTGGCTTTTCTTAAAGAATTTCCTTCTTTGCCTGACTAAATATTTTGATGCCCAGGCAAACTTCCCATTATGTCCATTTGAATCCACTGAGGTTCTGGCACTCTTTCCTGTAATACTTACTGTATGGAGGTTTGCTAAAACATTAACCTATGTGGTAGGTAGTGTAAGTTGCTCAGTTACTACCTCTCACACTTGACAAATCAGATATATGAATCAGATTATCTCCTTGATGAGGACATATTACAGAGGTGTTCCAGCCACTGCCTATGGAACACATCCTCAGAACCCAGTAGCTCATAAGGCTCACTCACAGGGATTGTTGGGCACTGACAGAAAATATGTGAGAGCGACGTTGGGTCTATGAATCAACCCTCTGGAGGGGATGTTATTGAATAACTGAGGGCCTGTATTCATTTTCTTTGGAAAGGACATGTGAAGAGTTACTACACTGCAAGATTCCAAATGCAATAGTGCAAAGTATCTCATATCAGGACATTTGTATTTAGGAACTATCTATCACATTGTAATATTCAAAAGTCTACTCTGTATTTCATTATCATTCCAGGACACCAGATTCTGAAGTAGTTTGAGGCTGTCTTTTACTTAAAACTGTCTCTACACACAGCAAGACGTGGCCGCGTCCCCTCTCCCGCCCGCCACGCCGCAAAAACACTCCAGTCGTCGCCCCCAGGGCCACACGCCCAGAACCGGCCGCCACTGACCCATCCTGGAGCGCCGACAACGACCACCTCACCCACCCGCCGGCCAAACCTTGGCCCCCCGCGCCGGAGGAGCTGCGTCAAGCCCGCAGCCTGCCTCCTGCTCTCCGAGGCCGCAAGCTGCCTCCCGCCCACTGCAAGTTCCTCCCTGCCCTTCCAGAGACAGGTAGGCCGTGGCCCGGGGGGGCACTCACCGCCACTACACAGGCCGCCCACCGCCCGGCCTCCGATCCGAACCCGCTGTGCCACGAAACTCCACCGCCCTGCTAGCGCCCGCTGTCTTAAAATTACAGTGGGTTTGATTTCTAGTAGAATCATAAAATCATAGAATCATAGAATAATAGAGTTGGAAGTGACCTCATGGGTCATCTAGTCCAACCCCCTGCACTATGGAGGACACTCACATCCCAATTGCTCATCTACTGTAACCTGCCACCCCTTTGCCTTCACAGAATCAGCCTCTCCGTCAGATGGCTATCTAGGCTCTGTTTAAAAACCCACCACCTCCCAAGGAAGCCTGTTCCACTGAAAAACCACTTTACCTGTCAGGAATTTCTTCCAGATGCTTAGATGGAATTTCTTTTGAATTAATTTCATCCCATTCATTCTGGTCTGTCCCTCTGGGGGAAGAGAGAACAATTCTGTTCCATCTTCCATATGGCACCCTTTTAAATACTTGAAGATGGTTATCAGGTCCCCTCTCAGTCATCTCTTTAGGCTAAACAGACCAAGCTCCCCCAACCTTTCTTCATACGTCTTGGTCTCCAAACCCCTCACCATCTTTGTAGCCCTACATGTTCCAGTTTGTCAACATCCCTCTTCAACTGGGGTGCCCAAAACCAAACACAGTACTCCAAGTGAGGCTGAACCAGAGCAGAGTAAAGCTCCTGTGATCACCTCCTGTGATCTGGACACGATACTCCGTTTGATACAGCCCAAAATCCCATTTGTATTTTTAGCCACTGAGTCACACTGCTGATTCATGTTCAATGTATGGTCTACTAAGACTCCTAGATCCTTTTCGCACATGCTACTGCCAAGACAAGTCTTCCCCATCTTATATTGGTTTATTTGGTTTTTCCTACCTAAATGCAGAACTTTCCATTTGTCCCTATTGAACTTCATTTTATTCATTTTAGCCCACTTATGATGATAATGGTGATTATGTAGCTGTGGGTGAGATGGTGAGGCAGAGCCAAATTCACCCAATAAGCTGCCACTGCAGAGTGAGCATTCAAATCTAGTTCTCCCAGATCCCAATCCGTCACTGTAGCCATGGTTCCATGCCACCAAGGAATGGGTTCTTGGTGGATCATGTCACCAGTGTGAGCATAATATTATCTACATTTCACAAAATGGGTCATGGGCTCAGGGAAATCACCTGAATGAAACAAAAGCTACTAGTAGCCTTCTGGGTAAATATCCCCCAAAAGTTGAGAGCATCTACTAAGCAGTGCCTTCAGGCAAAGAACCAAGAGCTTCCTGGACCTTTTCTGCACACAATAGATAATGCACTTTAAATGCACTTTAGATGTAGATTTTCCTGTTCTGCACAGGAAAATCCAGCTGCTAAAGCATGTTGAAAGTGCATTATCCTATGTGTGCGGAATGGGCCCCTTTAGACTTTGTGATAGTCTAAAGATGCTTGTCCTGCTCTCTGGCACACATTCTTGGACCAGCCAATAGGACAAGTACTATAGCAACTTGGTTTCTGTTCAGACTATGGAGACTATCTCCATTTAGGCCTGTAATTATATACTATTGAAAGTGGGGCTGCAAAGAAACATGGAGGAAAAGGGAAGGTTCTAATGGCAAGTTTTAAACATTGGATTCCGAGTACAAAATAGAAGTGTGATGCATCAATTGAAAAGGGAGCACAAAGATTAAAAAAAAAAACTATTCCTCTTTAAGCTACATGGAAAGTGGGGTTTAATTATTTTCTGGTCACTGTTTGCACTAATTTAAATAGCAATATATTTAACCTTGGCTATCTTTTATACATAAGCACCCTTATATATGTCTATTTTTGTACCAGACAGCTCTATGTAAGTACAAACTGTAGCATGAAAAGACACATTTAAATATACTCCCTGATTCTCAAGGACCTACCCTGAAAAGGTTTGAGATAATGGATGCTCCAACATCTTTCCTTACAAAAGTGTCTTTGTGCTCTCCGTTTGCATTATTAAGCTTGAAATGCCAAATAGAGTAATGACAGCTGGAATTTTAAGGAGGAAGTGATCATGTCAGCTAACACCACCCTCTGACCTGCTTTTAAAATTAGATTTCTTTAAAAATCCATCTAATCCTGGCTTCTTGACTTTAATCAGATCTTAGAAACTGTCTACACAAGGAAATAGACAGCCTTGAACTAACAGCCATTTCTCCTTTATCGCTCTGTGAATAGGATTTGTTCCTCAATTATGCTGAGAGCTTTCCTTTCAGTCTCGTGTAGGTTTAGCCAAAAGGCATTCTTAAATTAATTGTGAAAGGTAGGAGATGTACTTAAAAAAATAAAATTGAGGGAAAGGCTAAATACGGCATAAAGGAATTCTTAAGGCAAATGAACCTTGTACAGAAATGTATTCAGCCCAAAGAAGATATTTCAGATCTCACACTTTTTTCTCATTTCAAAGCAGCTAGGGGTGGGGGTAGCTCTTTCTTCCCATGCCATTTCTCCAATCTAACCAGTCCCTCCCCTGGGCTAACAGCAGTTGCGGGAGGGGGAGGCAATTTAGACAAGGGAAACACAGTCCTGGAGGACCAAGTTAAGTATCCTCCATTCTCGGCATGCCTTCCTTGATCAAGTTAGCAGACATATTCTGGTACCTTGAAGCTAAAAAGAGGGCAGCAGAGTGAGACTTCCAGCAACCTGTTGTGGGTATTCCAGGCTGTGTGGCCGTGGTCTGATATTTTTAGGCCCTAACATTGTGTCAGTAACTGTGGCTGGCATATTCACAGGTAGGATACAGCAAGATGCCAGCCATAGTTACTGGCAAACCCTCAGGGACCAAAACAAATTCTGAAGAACTGTTTATGTTAAAATGAGAAAATAGTTGTTTTCAGAGATGCTTATCATTGTTGGCCATTTTCCCAGATGGCACCTGGACATAAAAAGCTTATTGTGTGTGTGTGTGTGTGTGTGTGTGTGTGTGTGTGTGTGTGTGTGAACATCTTTGGAGGGAAAGGTTGGGGGAAAAGAACTGCATTGACAAGCCAGATTCGGCTTTGAACATCTTGGACAGAGCTGCTTTGAAATAAACGCTTGCTCTTGAAAGAAGCTGTTGTTTTTGAGTCTGTCATCCTGAAAAAGGAAGCAAAATGGCAGTTGCAACATGAGAGGCATTAATCATAAGTATTGAATTTAATATAGCAGCTCCTTCCTGATGTGCTCTGTGGCTCTTTTGGAACTCACAGCTTACTTTCAATTATCACTGAATTTGAGTGAGTATTCTTTTAATTCAAATTCTTTGCCTGCACTCTGCACCTTTTAATAAAAAATCCAAATTTCTTTTTGGAATCACAAAGCATGTGTTCGGTTCCCCAGGGAGAAAAAGTGGATATCGCAGCATTAATTCTTTTTTCTCTCTTTTTTTTTTGTGTTGCGTGGCTGGACTCTCCTTATTGGACAGTTTCACACCAGATGTGGTTTTTTTTAATTGTAAGGGGAGATTCCAGCTGCATTTACTGTCAGGTAGCCATCTTGCTGAACATTCTTCTGTCTTCAACCTGTGAAGTTGTGTTCAGCATGGCAAAATCATTTCACATGATGAGGGTTGGGAGTTGTGGCCTACAATCACTGTAGAGGTAGTCCATAAACACCTAGTTTCTTTACATGAAACCAAATTCTCTGGGGAAGATTAACTGCATCCAAGGTTATTAAAAGAACATGCAGATGTAATTTCTGATCGTCTGTGCATTATTTTTGACCATTCTTGGAGAACAGGTGGCGTGGCAGAAGACTGGAAGCATACAAATGTCGTCCCCATCTTCAAGAAAGTTCTGGGTAACTATCAACCCATCAGTTTGACATCTATAGCTGGCAAAATTTTAAAACAAATCATCAAGCAGTCGGTCCTTGAGCAGCTAGAGCAGATATAATTACTATTATATATAATATAATTACTAACAGTCAGCATGCCTTTCACAAGAACAAGTCATGTCTGCCTAACCTTATCTCTTTTTTTGAGAAAGTTACTACCATGATAGAGCCTCTTGTGGCGCAGGGTGGCAAGGCAGCAGAAATGCTGTCTGAAGCTGTCTGCCCATGAGGCTGGGAGTTCAATCCCAGCAGTCAGCTCAAGGTTGACTCAGCCTTCCATCCTTCCGAGGTCGGTAAAATGAGTACCCAGCTTGCTGGGGGGTAAGCGGTAATGACTGGGGAAGGCACTGGCAAACCACCCCGTATTGAGTCTGCCATGAAAACGCTAGAGGGCATCACCTCAAGGGTCAGACATGACCTGGTGCTTGCACAGGGGATACCTTTACCTTTACTACCTTGCTTGATCATGGGAATACTATGGACATAGTTTACCTTGATTTCAGTAAGGTTTTTGATAAGATTCCACATGATATTCTTATTGACAAGTTGGTAAAATGTGGTATGGATCATATTACTGTTAGGTGGATCGAGAACTGGTTGACAGATCGCACCGAAAGAGTGCTTATGAATGGTTCATCATCTTCTTGGAAAGGAATGATGAGTAGAGTGCCACAGGAATCTGTCCTGGGCCTTGTGTAGGTCAACATATTCATAAATGATTTGGATGAGGGAATTGAGGGGGTACTTATTAAATTTGCAGATGACACTAAATTGGGAGGGGAAGCAAACACACCAGAAGACCAGAATCAGAATACAAGATTATCTTGACAGGCTAGAAAACTGGGCTAAAATGAATTTCGAGAGTGATAAATTTAGGTAGGAAAAATCTTCATTTAGGTAGGAAAAATCTTCATTTAGGTAGGAAAAATCATATGCATCATTATAGATGGGTGAGATTTGACTTGTACATGTGAAAAGGATCTGGGGGTCTTAGAAGACCAGACACTGAACAGAGTCAGAGTGTGACCTGGTAGCTAAAAAGGCAAATGGGATTTGGGGCTGTATTAAAAGAAGTTTAGTGTCCAGATCATGTGAGCTGATTTTACCACTTTACTCTGCTCTGGTAAGACCTCATTTGGAGTACTGTGTTCAGTTTTGGGCACCACAACTGAAGAAAGACATAAGGGAGGGCTATGAAGATGGTGAGGGGTTTGGAGACCAAGCTGTATTAGGAAAGGTTGAGGGACCTTGGTCTATTTAGCTTGGAGAGAAGATGACTAAGAGGTGATATGATTGTTGTTGTTGTTAGTTGCGAAGTCATGTCCGACCCATCGTGACCCCATGGACAATGATCCTCCACCATTCCTGTCCTCTACCATTCCCCGAAGTCCATTTAAGCTCACACCGACTGCTTCAATGACTCCATCCAGCCACCTCATTCTTTGTCATCCCCTTCTTCTTTTGCCCTCAATCGCTCTCAGCATTAGGCTCTTCTCCAGGGAGTCCTTCCTTCTCATGAGGTGGCCAAAGTATTTGAGTTTCATCTTCAGGATCTGGCCTTCTAAGGAGCAATCTGGGCTGATCTCCTCTAGGACTGACCGGTTTGTTCGCCTTACAGTCCAAGGGACTCGCAAGAGTCTTCTCCAGCACCAGAGTTCAAAAGCCTCAATTCTTTGATGCTTGGCCTTCCTTATGGTCCAACTTTTAGAGCCATACATTGCAACTGGGAAGACCATAGCCTTGACTAGACGCACTTTCGTTGGCAGGGTGATGTCTCTGCTTTTTAGGATGCTGTCTAGATTTACCATAGCTTTCCTCCCCAGGAGCAAGCGTCTTTTAATTTCTTTGCTGCAGTCTCCATCTGCAGTGATCTTGGAGCTCAGGAAAATAAAATCTGTCACTACCTCCATTTCTTCCCCATCTATTTGCCAGAAATTGAGAAGGCCGGATGCCATGATCTTAGTTTTCTTGATGTTGAGTTTCAAGCCAACTTTTGCACTCTCCTCCTTCACCCACATCAAGAGGCTCTTTAGTTCCTCTTCGCTTTCTGCCATTAGAGTGGTATCATCTGCACATCTGAGGTTGTTGATATTTCTCCCTGCAATCTTGATCCCAATTTGTGATTAATCTAAGCCCGCCTTTCTCATGATGTGCTCCGCATACAAATTAAATGGGCAAGACGATATGATAACCGTCTTCAAATACTTGAATAGCTGTCATATTGAAGATGGAACAGAGTTGTTTTATATTGCTCCAGGGGGTCAGACCTGAATGAATGGCCTGAAATTAATTCAAAAGAATTTTCAGCTAAACATCCAGAAGAAGTTCCTGTCAGTTAAACAGGAGGAGGTGGTGTGTTTTCCTTCTTTGGACAGAGACTAGATAGTCATCTGACAGAAATGCTGATGTTATGAACATAGGCAGATTGTTAGTGGATGGGGAGGAAGGGATGCTATGCTAGGTCGATAGCAGCTAGCTTGTATTTTTTAAAAGAAAACTTTAAATATCTAGCTGTTCTGATGGTGGGAGAAGCACTAAATCTTCAGCAAAATGGCTACTCAATGGTAAGGGCAGCCCTGCTTCAAACTGGCCAATAAGGAGAGACCAACCACACTGCACAATATGGGTTCCCAGGAATGGTAAAAGGAGGAAAGCTGACAGAATCATTATGCTTTTGAATTACCTTCACCTTGGAAATAAAATGGGGGGGGGGGACTGCTGCAATAACACATTTAAAAAATCCCATACAGTGAATGGAAAACTAACTGAATGCTGAAGGGAGCAAATTCCATGCAGAAAGAAAAAGAAAGTCTGATAGACCCGTGGAACGAAAGTGAGTTGACATGCAGAAGGGAAAAATACACCCAATGGGAACACACAGTAAAAGCAAAGGAAAACACCAGTGCATAAAAGACCGGTGTCTCTCAAGTGTTCTGAATTGCAAAGCAGAAGCTGAACACTGAGAAGGTGCAAAGAATTCCTAAATGCAAGTTGAGCTCCAAGCAGGATTAACTAAAGCAGACAGCAAATGTCATCCATCTGAAGGCAGGGAACTAAACTTTTGGAAATTAATTCAATGCCCCAAGCAGATTGCCCTATAAAGAAAACACTATTTCATGCTGGATGACTGAAAAACAACAAAGAATCGCCAGGGAAAGAAAAGAAAGAACATCAGTCACAACAAAATGAAAGCCTTGATCCCAACCTGAGAGTTCAGAGTAAGTACTATCCAATAAAATTAAAATATTTATGTGGGAATCTGGTATAGCTGATAAGACAATGGTTTATATATGAGAGGACAAAGATTAATTCTTATCTTCTACTTTATAATAAAACCAGGCTAGTCAGATGCATTTGGGCAATGGTATTAAATGAGGGAGGCACATTTATCCTGGAAGTACAGCAGAGCACCTGCACATCCTCTTAATTATTTAGTCGTGTCTTCCAAGTTTCATCTATATACTGAATGGGCTTGGTGGGAGCTAAGAGAAAACAAGAGTGTATAGCCAGATGCTGGCCCCTCTCAGCATCAGTTTAATCTTAAATAAAATGGAGACTGTGTTGACACCTTTCCATAATCAAGGTGACTGAAATTCAATGCACAATTCTTAGGTATGCCTAGAACTTAGAAGGACTCTCAATGTAGCTCTAATCACTCCTGTGAAAGCAGAGGGATTCACAGACTGTCCACACAGTGATTTCCCCAGCATTTTCTATGCCTACCCTACTGGCCACTATCACCCTTCTCCATACCCCCCCGGGGGCTTTAAAAATTGGTTACTGCTATCCCCAAGTTTGAAACCTCATTCTGCCTTGAGTGATCTGTTGCCACTCACACGCTCTCAGCCTAACTCGGCGCACAGGGCTGCTGTGAGGATAAACTAGAGGAGAGGCAAACAGTGCAAGCCACCCTCAGTCCTCATTGGGGAGAAAGAAGAAGAAGAGTTGGTTTGTATATGCCGCTTTACCAGGAGTCTCAAAGTGGTTTACAATCACCTCCCCTTTCCTCGCCCCACAACAGAGGTGAGGCTGAGGGAGCCCTGATATTACTGCTCAGTCCAAACAGCTCTATCAATGCTGTGGGGAGCCCAAGGTCACCCAGCTGGCTGCATGTGGGGGAGCAGGGAATCAAACCTGACTTTCCAGATTAGAAGCTGCCATTCTTAACCACTACACCAAGCTGGCTCTTGAGATATAAATGACACATTTCAAACCATTTCACTTCAACTGCTTAAGCTCTGCTCCAATATTTCATCAAACAGTTCTTCATAGTTTAACAATAGCAGGCTTAGAATTCTGACCTCAAATTTCTGTCTGAGGTACAGCATGGGAGCTTAATATTATAACATGAATAAGAAGTGTTGCCTGTTCATTTGTATTACATTGTCATGGCAGTAATAATCCAAATAAATCAGATTAAGAACTAAATCTACTAAAACAGACTGAAAAAACAAAACTGTAACAAAAGCAGCAATCTTGGAACATCATTTTAGAATGTTTATCACTCTAAATTCATGTTTGCCTATTTTATTCCACTGTAAGATACTACAAGAATCCTTCAGCTTAATAAGATAAAAAATGCTGGAAGCAAATAAGTAGATTGCAGATACGTGCAGGGGACAGTTGTTGAATTGGTGTCTAGTTTCTGAGCTTGAGAATATCAAACAAACCTGACATAACACAGGCTAAGGATAATGGGTTTCTTCTTTAGTAGTGCTCAAAAGATGCCTTGCAAGCCAAAGAACCTGTAAAGTACCGCATATTCCTGGCAGTCTTCCCAAGTGCTTCTTCCCATGGCTGGTTTTAAAGCTGAGCAGGTGCTGAGTAGCCATTTCCACGCCTATCATTCCGAATACCACCATCTTTATTTTAGAATACAAATACTAAAGTTATAAATCCTGGAAATGACAAGTCAACTCACCTCTCTTCCAGGGATGCCGTCTGCTCCTTTCTCTCCTTGCTCACCCTTTTCCCCCTATGTAAAAAAGAAGAAGCGTTGCTTTTACATTTCTCAGGGGGGAAACATTTCTAAGTGGAGAACCATCATGGAGAAAAACTGAACTGTGGAAGGCCGTTTCAATATGGTGTGTATCTACACAGAGGACAGTATGCATTGTTTCCCATCCAGTATAATTTAACTTGGACAGAAACTGGTAGCAGACGATGTTTAGTACCTTGACTCAATGAATACCAAAATATTGAGTGAGGCTCCAAATGTTACACCTGGCAGCCGGAACTAAGCAAGAGAATACATTCAAATAAAGCTATAACAAAATTTGCTGGCTATATTATCATAGTTGAGGACAGGGGGAAATATCAGGCATAAAAGAACTACAGCATCAATCCTCACTTCTATCAGCTGTACACTTCTTCCAACCATTGCTTCATTAATCTCAACAACTTCTGCCCGATTATACTGAGACCAAATAGCTGGTCCAAAAATCAGTGGCCTACTCTCAACCCAAACAAAGAAATGACTGGAACTAGTCAAAGGCTTTAGACTCAAAGAACCAATGAATGCAGCTGTATATTTAAAAAATTGCACAACAGTTCACTAAATCCCTGTTAAAAATAATTGTGCAGGAAACAGTGCCAACAGGTTTAGGAAAAAATGTGCTGTCTGTCCCTTTAATAGAGACTTAATGTACAAAAATGGGCAGCTGAAACTTTTCATAGCGCAGAAGTAAATAGCATCCCATTAAGCCTCTATTAAAAAGAAAGGACATTTTTTCTCTCTCCAGGGAGTTGGCAACCCAGTGAAGAATAAATAAAATTGCTGTGAGTTAGCAATAGAATAGCAATTTCTTTACAAAACTGGAGGCTAGCAAGAGGGAGTGCATAATAATGAATGAAAATAAAACAGACAGGGGTCACTGATCTGTATTCATCAGTCTTAATACTGTTTGCATGTCCTTTTAGACAAACATCTGCAAGATGGTACTTCTCAGCCTTGAATCTGTTAGCATAAATTAAACATTCAAATGATCAGGAACTGGCACAGAACATAAGAAAAGGTCTGCTGGATCAGACTAGTGGTTCATCTAGCCCAGGGGTAGTCAACCTGTGGTCCTCCAGATGCCCATGGGCTACAATTCCCATGAGCCCCTGCCCAGCATTGTTATCTCTCACACTGGCCAACCAGTAGCTCTGGACAGCCTACAGCAGGATGTAGAGACTGAGGACTTCCAATGATGTTGCCTCCTGGGATTCAATGTATCTGAACAATTATGTGGGCACATGAAGGCTTATACCCAAAATTAAACTTTGTTAGCCTTAAAGGTGTCACTGGACTCAAGCTTTGAGCCTTTGATGGACTTATCCTCCATGACCATGTCTAATCCCTTTTAAACCTGCCTACACTTGCTGCCATCACTATACCGCAGGACAGATAGGAAGCCTAACTTTATGTGCAAACATGTATTATAAAAATATTGCACCCTGTTCCTTTACTATAAAGCAGGATAGGGAAAGAATGGTTTGGAATGGAGGGTATGGGATTTTAAAAATGAATGAATGGCAGTCATTCTGTTTGTGGGGAAACCAGAATACAGGTCCCGTAGAAAAATGATGGATTTGGGAAGCATTAAATGCCTTCTTCCCTGCTGCTTTTCTCCTTCAAATTTCCTTCCTAGGATTTCTGATAGCCAAGAAGAGAGGTTTTGGAATTTATCGTGCACTCACATGTATTGTTAAAGTAGATCTCGAGAGTTATCACCATGCAATCTCCTGATGAACAGTATCAGTACACCCGCCAAGCTAATTTTAAATTAATCCTGGCCTGGCCTCTATTTTATAATGATTTGACCCAAAAGACATGACTAAGCAAAAACATATACCCATCAAGAACATGATGCCTCATTAAATCGCCGCAGTGTTGAGTACGGCCACTGTTCAAATGGGAGCATTGCTCTGTATAAACAAGAAGAAGAGTTTGGCTTCTACCATGCTGAAAGTCTAAGGATGCAGTTTTACTTACACAAAGGTGATCCTTGTAATCCCATTGGCATCCTAGCAGTCATGATTTAGATATAAAGTTGTGCCTGGTTTGCTTTTCAAACAAATCATGAGAAAAGCAATGGGAAATGGAACTAAAAGTTTTGGTTTCCTGGGTAGTAAGAATAAATGCACTGCAAAAGAGTGGATGGCGGAATAATCAGGGAAGACCAGCTCTGAACATATACTATGGAGCTCCACAGAGAGAGCTTTGAGTCCTCTCGAGTGCTACTATGTAGTATTTGGCCAGACGGACACAGTTCAGCCACACTAACCACGTGTCTTTGCAACTCACTTAGCAGAGACAGTGTGCAAGACTCCATCCCCCCCCCCCCCCACACACACACAGACAAGGTTGGCATCCTGGGGTAGAAGGGGCTGAGAACATCCAGTCTTTTACTAGGCAAGAAGGTTGTGGACACTGGTATACCTTCAAGTGGATGCATAGTCACACCATCTCACAAAGCATCTCTACATTCATCTCGTGTCATCTTCACTGGAGAAAAGTACCCTTGTAGAAAACTGTGGCCATGAGTCCAATTCCTACCCATGAAGTTGCTTAAAGAAGGCATACCCTTCAACTGGCAACAAGAAAACAACATCCAAAACAGAAGGAAGAGGTCAGACTAGAACCCACACCTCACACTTGGGAACAGTCCTCTAACCACCTGCTCAGCTGTAACAGTACAATAGCACGACACACCATAGGTGTCATTGGGGAGTGTGTTTGTGTAAAGTGCTGCCAAGCTGCAGCCAGTTTATAGCAACCTTATAGGGTCTTCAAGGCAACGAGCAAGTAGAGTTGATCTACCATTGTCTTCGTCTGCAAAGTCTTCCTTGCTGTTTATTTATGTATTTTATTTATTCGCACATTTGTATGATGCCCTTCCCCAAGGGCTCAGGGCAGCTCACAACAGTTTATAGTAGGTTAAAACAATTCCAACATTTAAAACAAATAGTTTGCCTTTAAAAACAAACCCATTATTCTCTGCCATTTCTCCAGCAGAGAAGAAGAGGAATAAAAGTGCTTTGTTAGTACATTCATCGAGTGCAGTTTCCAAGCAGGTCCCGGCATTCTTCATTTATGTTGGGAGGCCAGCAAGGTGATCGTGAATGTTTAGGCCTCAACCCTCCAAGTACAGACTTGTCTAGTTTCTGAGATTTGACATGATTGGGCCATAGTATGCCATTCCAGAGCCCAGGGGTCTTTGATACCATCCCTGTTTATGAGGATGGGCACAACTACAAAGAAAGGAAACAACTCCAGGGAAATGCATAAGTATAGCAAACCCTTGTTCATTTCAAGGTACAAATGGGATGGATACCAGTTAGCCGAAAGAGTGCCAGCCACAGCTGATGTTGTCAACCATCAAAGATGATCCTTTGCATTAGGCCAGTTATATTGACTAGCTACCCCACATAGCAATCATTTCTGTTGGCAGCCCACATTCAGCATTCCTCTGTTGCAGTCAGTGAGTTCATTACTTAAGAGCCAGTTGGGTGTGGTGTTTGAGAATGGTGACCTCTGATTTGGAGAACACAGTATGATCCCCACTCCTTCACATGCAGTCAACTGGGTGAGCTTAGACCAGTCACAGTTCTCTCAGAGCTCTCTCTCAGCCTCCGCTACCTCATAGAGTGGCTGTGGTGGGGAGAGGGAGGGTGGGTGACTGTAAGCCACTTTGAGAGTCCTTCAGGTAGTAAAAAGCCGAGTACAAAAAACCAGCTCTTCTTCTTCTATTCATCTGAGCAACCATGATCGACTCCTGTCCTGCAGGCTGCCTGGCTTATAAGACACAATCAGGGATCAGGAGGAATGCACAGCCTGTCCCACACCCTGCCAAACAACACGCATGTGCAAACCATGAGTGACCCTCTCTTCTGCCTCCCAGCGGATCGGGGTGGAGGTAGGAACCAATTCCTGTGTACTGAAGTCCAACAAAGCAGAGACAGAGCTGTGACACAATCCACACTTTTATTGACCAAGACCAGTCGCAGAGTTCTGAAAACAAAGATTGGGTTGCAGTTTACAGTGCAGAAAGAACCTGGGATAAGGTGCAACAAATGTCTTGGCAGTCACACAGCAGAGTAAGATGCCTCTCTTGGTCATGTTGCCTCTCTTGGTCATGTTGCAGATTCAGGAGGAGACTGGCATTCCGCCACAAAATGAATTCCTCTTGGCCTCTACACATACAAGAAGTCTGCCTGCAAAGAATCCAGAGACACAAGGACATCAATGAATACTATTCCACAACAGTGGCACACAAGTTTGCTCCCAAACTCTGAATCCAATGGTTCTGCTATTCTCCCAGAACCCCTCCCCCTTGGGGGTGAGATGCACCTCTTGGGGATATGGTATAGCCATGGACCCAGTACTTACCTAGTCTTTGTATTGAAGCAGCATCTGTATCCTGCATGGTCAGCTGGGACCGCTCCATTGGCCCTGATCCTGCAATGCAACATGAGCCATTAATGTGTGGCCAGCAGTAGTATCGTCAACAGCAGAAAGGCTGGAAGTGACCAAGTCTGTGGCCTTCCACATCCTTCACTTGCAGTGATACAGTGGAATATTATTCCCCTGACAATGCTGGGAAAACATCTGCAAGTGGATTGACACCGTACCAAAAGGTGACAGCAGATTTTTGTGGGGTGATCATTTCTGGGGCAATAAGGTTAGGCAGGAGGACATATATTTCAACACTCTCAGCTTGGGGCAAGGTCTCCTGTCTTATGCTTACCTGCACAGATGCATTGTCCTTGTATCCCCAACTGGCAGAATGGAGACACCACTTTGGTGTTTGAGTTCTGAGATGGTATACCTGTAAGGGATCTGAATACAACAGTCTTAGGCATAGGCGACGATGATGTTTGATTCTTTCTTTGGTTGTTTTTGCAAAGCCTCCAATCTTTGGAGTTACCATCATCAAAGTCTCATGAAGTATGTTCTGTGTGTGTCCAACATGAGATAAGAGAGATATTATTATTCATGTCCTATTGTCTAGCTGGGATTTATGCAACCCTTAGAAGAGCTCTGACTGGCTGTCAGATCAACCTCTTAAGCTGCACCAGGCCTGGGGGAACAGTTGGAGGTGGAGGAGGACAGCTGTGTTTTCCCTCAGAATGTGCTACATGAGATTTTTAAAGCTACACTAGGTTATCACCAAGGTAATGTCACATTGGTGCTGTGCCATGATGGAGGCTGAGAATGCTCAGGATGTCACCCTACCTACCTCCAGTCGGCCCTCCATACTGTCCAGATCTAAGCTACTCTTGGTGTTACACCTGAATGGTGTTGACACAGCACAGTTGGCACTAACATAGATCTATAGCTAACCACAGTATCTCTGAGCTAGGCTATCTGTAGAGGCAGGGTTCATGGTGGTGCTCTTACTTTTGAATGAGTTGATTCAAGAAGCTCAGTGTACAAAGAATCCTTTTTAGCTCACCTTCCCGTTGTCTCCATGGATGAGTTTATAGTGCAGAAGGAAACATAGGCTGAAAACATAAAAACACTTTCCTGGGAGTAAGTTCAATGGAATAAAGTGGGATTTACATCCAAGTAGACCAGTTTAGGATTGTTCTCATACATCCTGCGCAAACAACCCAACACAGCAAAGAATTGCATTTCAGTTTGTGGTGCACCCACGAACTAATGCACCCATGAACCATCATGAACAAAAACCTTCTCGCGAGCCAGGGATCACCAGAGCCATCTCTCAAGTCTAAGAAGACTGCTTAGGAGGGAGTTAAAGGCAGACCAGGCAAACCAAGAGTTTCCAAAACGACCCTCATGGCAGCTGGGATGGCATAATGAATAAGGGTACTCAGCCGAGGAACCCACTGGCTATGGTGGAAACAGACAAGTGCAGAGCACACGGAGGTGTTTTATTTAACACTGTACTTGGGTCTGAAGTGCACCCAACCGCTCACAGCTACCCTCTCCACAGTTGAAACATGCAAGCAGTATCTGAGTGATGGCAGAAAGATGGGTACGCTCTGACTTTTGATGGGGGCTCTCCAAAGTACCTTCATGGCAGCAGGAAGGGAATAAGGGCACTATGGGGAGAGTGCAGAAATGTTTCCAAAGGCTGGACTGAAAATGGGGCAACATGATCTGAACAGGTGACACTAGGCACTGGACTGGGAGGCACCAGAAGGGGATGTACTTGGAGCAGCAGGAGGGACCTGGGATGGAATGATACCCCCACCCCCAGACCATAGTCTCTGAAAACCACTGTTGTCATAAGATTATTTGCTGAAGAGTTCTAGCAACTGCTGGTATCTCGATGTTGCTAAAGCTCCAAGGACAGACAGGGGAAGAAGGCTCTGAGACCCCTGGTGATGCACTATTGGGGCAGGACTGGGTTTCATGCCAAGGGACAGGGGCCTCTGGATCTCTACAGGGAGAGTTCTTCTTCCCTCTTTGAAGAGTACCACTTCCACCCTTATGGTGGTCACTTAGCCCCTGTGCTCAGTGTGAGCAGAGGAAGAGCAGACCCAGGTCCCTGATTCCAGAAAACTCCCAAACCCCCACCACAGACAGCAGAGGAGATCACTAGCAGAAGAGATGGGAGGATAGAAAGGCACCCAATATCTAAGTCCCTGCACTCAAGCATGAGCACAGGAAGCACAGACCTAGATTTCTGGGTTAAGAAATCTTCCAAACCTCCACAGCAGACAGCAGAGGAGATCACTAGCAGGATGGGGGAGGGAATAGAAAGGCACTCAATAGCTAAGTCCTGTGCTAAGCATGATCCGAACCATGCCTCTGGGATCGCCTCCCCCACTTTTGTCCCCCAAAGGAGTTTAAGATCGAATGAGCAGAACCTGCTCACAATCCCTGGCCCCAGGGATGTCAAACTGGCTTCAATCAGGACCCAGGGCATTTTTCGCTTGGCGGAACACTTTCCCTGGATTGATCAGAGCCCTGTGGGACTTGGGACAGTTCCTCAGGGCCTGTAAAACTGAGGGCATTTCCGTACCCATTAAATGTAACAAAATGCTTACCTTACGTAGTTGTTATATTCCGGCCCCTACATATGACATCACCAACATCCAGTGTCTGGGCAGTAACTAGTTGGGGAATCGCATAAAGTGGATTTACCGACCATTTTAGCACTAGCTACCGGAGAGCAACCAGCAGGCAACCAGCAGACGGGAGGTACGGAGGCTCAAACATGCTAGTGTCACCGGCCTCATCCCACCCTTGCACCACCTCCCTCTCCCTTGTTTCTGGGGACGGGAATTTCTTTTTAAAAATAGCTAACTTCCTGGAGCAACAAATAAGCTGACAAGCATGAAGGCAATGCCAGAAATAAAATAATTTTTTTTCAACGTAACACAAAGCATGCCTCTTGAAAGCCCCCCCCCCCAAAAAAAAGATCAGGAATGATATTAGTTTTTAAAAGTATCAAAGGACTCGTGATCCCTTAAGGGTGGTGTTCAAAAAGCACTATGAATCGATGATTCTATGCATAGGCATTTCAACGGAGAAGCATGCATTAAAAAAATTAATTAGCAGGCATCGTGGGACCTTTAAAATATGAAGAAAGGAGGTTGGTTCCTTGCATTGATTGACAGGTGGAAGCACAATGTGTATGAGGCATGTTGCTCTCTTCCGCCATTTCCAACAGCCGTTGTGGAGAGTGAGACGCACAAAAAGGCACAAAGGCAAGACAACACAAAAGGTGAGGAGGGGCATGGAAGTGCAAAAAAAAAAAATCTAGCACTTTGCCATTCAGCTGGCATAACGCTTTTAAAACTGATTTGCAGAAATGCTCAGAGTTTTTCCACCAGGCCTATTGCTGAGGCCAGAAATGACACTGAAATTCCCGTCTCGCTGCTCAAAACATCAGCCAAGCTTGACATCTTCATCGCCCCACTGGGAAATTAAGGTGATTTTAAATTAGTCTGATTATAGAATGTTTTAAAATGAATATGACAATTGTTAATATGACAATTGTTATAGTGTGTTTATCTATCTATGTTCTTATCCGCCCTGAGCCTTTGGGGAAGGGGAGGTTAGAAATAAAATTTTATTATTATAATATATGATAGGTCTAGAAGTAAGGGTGGGGAGGCGCCATAGCTAAGCCTCTGTGCTAAAAGTCCACTGCACCCTAATCCCAAACTCCAGCAATGGGCAGCTGTTGAAGAAAACAGCAAACAATACATCAGCTCTGCTAACTCTATGCCTCTCTTTTGCTTCACCAGCCAATGGAGGAGGAGGAGCTCAACATATTGCCTTCTGAGCCCACAGACCACAATAGGAACTTGTGGGATCTGTGAAAAGCCCAAGACAAGCCCACGCAAGCAGGGTCAGAGATTTCAAAATATCAGTAGCTTCCCAGACCAAGAACATTAGAATGGGTGTTTCACAAACACTGTGGAAGTGCTGTGGAGTCAGAGCCATCATTTGGGGAACCCCCCTAGCTCAGAGTCTGTGCTAGGTACATTCAACAGGCCAGGGACAACAATGCAGTGAGTGAATGAAAGGAAGGGAAGGTAGCATAAAGGACAAAAACAGAGAATAAGGAAACAATCTTCACCAGCCCCATGTTTTCAGTGAATGCAGTGCATTCTTCTTCCCTTGAAGTCTTTATTATTTCCTTAACCCTGCAAACCAAGCCAGCCTGTTCAGTTTCCTTCCCGCAACTCAGATTTCTAAGAGGAGAGAGACTTTATTCCAGTACTGCCATCACATATCACATATATTTCCAATAATTGCTGGATCAAACAACCAGCCTACTCATAGAAGCTCCTTTTATTATTCTTGTATGGCTTCATTCCTATGGATTTATTCAGCATGGAATCTGAGGCTTTACAGGGCAGTGCACAACCAGTGGGTTCCTAGAGCTGTTTAATCTGCAAGGCAAAAAGTCTTCTTTGCCATGAACAAGGGACTACAATGGTTTATCCCTCAAACCAGCTGCTCTGAGTTTTCTTTGGTTATTTTAAACTTTTATTTTTACATTGATATGAACCGCCTCGAGCTGGCTGGCTGGGACTGGCAGTCTATAAGTGTAATAATAAATAAGTTGAATGGTGCCATTACATGATTGCTTTATTGTGACCCAAGCTTGACCGTTTGCATGTTTCTCTGTGTGTGTGAAGTACTGTCTAGTTGCTTCCAAATCATGACAACCCTGTGAATTAATTGTTGGAATAAGCAAGCTCTGTAGCATGCACAATTCGAAAGCATATGAAGGGGCATCAGAGGAGATATGCATTTAGCATAGTTAGAATAGGAATTTCCTGATGTTTTTATTCTAAATAAATTAGTGACAGACTGACTTTCACAAGGTCCCTCCCCCTTTCTCAGACTTACAGACACAAACTCCTTCCCCCATTCTTCCCTGCCCTTGCCCTTCATACCTTTCACTTCCCTGATCTCCTCCCTGGTCCATCCCCCTCCCCCTCTCTCAGATGCACACATACACACACAGAGAGACACACAAACGCAAACTACTTCCCCCCATTCCTCCCCCCCCCATTCCTCCCTGTACCTCTTGCTTCCTTGACCTCCTCTGTGGTCCCTTCCCCCTCGTTCAGACACATGCCCAGACTCCTTCCTCTCTCCCACCCCCCCTCTCCTTACCTCTTGTGGTGGCACTGGTCCAGCCTCCTTCTGCCCAGCCCCATGACTGCCCTGGCCCCTTCTGGTGTGCTCCTTGGAGTGGGACTATGGATGTCATATCCGTATCCATTTCCGTCCCAGGGGGCACACCAGAAGATTTGTTCTGCATCAATAATTCCCAGTGTCCTGAATGGCTCAACTAGAGACTTCCTGTTCCTTTGAGCACACCCTCCCTGCTTGCCTCTAGAACAGACAGAATGAAAGAACAGAACTGTTATTTCTATTTATTTATTTATATTCGTATTTATTAATCACCACTCCCCAACCTAGCCAGTTTGTGGTGGTTTACAATAAAGATCTTAAAAACCGACATAAAACATGTCATAACAACAATCCTATACTAGCAGCAAAAAAACAATTTGAGGACCTCCCCTCTCCCAGCCGCCCATATAGCTCCATCAGGGCCCTCAGCTCTTCCAGGAGCTCATTCCACCAGGTCGGGGCCAGGACTGAAAAAACCTGGCCCTGGTTGAGGCCAGGTGTGCCTCCTGGAGACCGGAGACTACCAGCAGATTCATACTCACAGAGTGAAGGGCGCTGTGAGGGGCATAAGGAGACAAGTGGTCCCTCAAATATGTGGGACCCAGTCCGCAAATAGCCTTGAAGGTAAGAACTAAAACCTTGAACCTGATCTGAAAGCCAATTGGTAACCAGTGCAGCTGCCTCAGTATAGGCTGGACATGGGCCCTCAAAGATGACCTCGTGAGGACCCTAGCAGCCGCATTTTGCACCAATTACAATTTACAGGTCAGAGACAAGGGAAGGCCCACATAGAGCTAGTTACAGAAGTCTAATCTGGAAGTGACTTTTACATGGATCACCATGGCCAAGTGTTCTGGGCAGGTAGGGTGCTAGTAGCCTAGCTTGGCACAGAAGAAAAAACTGCTTCATGATCTGAGCCTCCACAGATAAGGAGGCATCAAAGATCACCCCCAATTCCTGGATGCAGGCACAGCCATAAGCTGCATCCCCATCCAGGCAGCGGAAGTGTGCTTCCTGGTCCTGTCCTACCCAGCCAAAGGTCCTGAGTTTCAGACAACTCTGCCTGAGCCATCCAGACATGGCAAACAACTCGTGGTTGACCACATCAAATATGGCCGACAGATCTAAAAGCATGAGGATACCCAATGTGTCTCAATCCAGCAGTGGGTAAGAGAGTTAGACAGGAATCTCTCTCTTCTTTCTTTCTATAAAAAGTTGTCTCTCTTCTAAATAAAACTATTTTATTCTTTTAAGCATCCGGATGCTTTGTCCTCTTTGCATATTTATACTCTGCTAACATAATGACTCAGGTTTACAATTTACTATACTGATGCAAAATGTCTGGACTGTATGCTAGCAGAATTGTTACATAGTCATTTTGCTGTTTTGTAAATTCCATATAGACCTATAGTCCATATGTATTCTCAATGTCCTGCAGGAATAGATGATGCAATCAAAGGATGCAGATTCAGTATTTCCTTATTTGAATATTAGCATAACAATATTGCCATGTATCTGGTAGAAGGAAGCACCACTGAGACCTGAAATCAATGGGAAATTGTTAAAAAAGAGATTTGATAAGCACCTGTCTTCACTCTGACCAGCAGATGAGCCATATGGCACTTAAGGTCACTTCCAGGCCTAAATTCTATAATTAGCCTTGTATCTTCATGGTTGCCAGTTTGCAACTCTACATAAATTGGATCCAGATAACAGTAATACAGTCATTTCCCATTTCCCCTCCAGATGTTTGAATTTAACAAACTGGAACACTGAGCAGAAGACACAGGCCTTTAGGCCTTTGTTCTGGTTTGCACGCAGAGATCTGGTATGAAGGCTATCTGGCTTTGAGGCATTCTCCAGTTGCATTCGTGCTGATTGAACTAGAGGGCTTCCAGAATTACTCAAAGCATTTGCTAATACTGTTGTATCAAGTGAGTGTGCGGGGGTGGGAGGGGGCAGCAAATGAAATAAACACAATAAAGATAAATGGGAGGTAGACATCTATCTGACAGATTTACTTCCTCCTTCCCAACACACATTCACCACACAATCCTCTTTCCCCTGAGAATTGGAATATCAAGATGGAAGTATGTTCTTTCTCCCCTTCCCAGACATTTGGAGAGGGGGATATAATGCCCAGGGGGATGGTGTGTCAGAACGAGCCCTGGTGAGGAGCAGGTAGGGAAAATAAGAGAAGCATAAGTTGCTCGGTCAGTATCTAATAACAGTTGAAATCTGATTTCAGATTTGATGTTTCCTTAGCAGGATAACTTGGGAGGCCTTACAAGAACAAGAAAGCAGCCAATGTGCTTTTCTTTTGCGAGGGAGGCAAGTGAAGAGCCAATCTTTCCCTGTCAGCCGTTGACGAATGGCATTACTTTTGCAGAATGCATTTTTAAAGATATCAACATTTTCTGTGGCTTCGGCAGACTGCTGCTATTGTTATAGCAGATGCTGTGCAGTGATTGCAGCCGTGTCAGAGGGGTGATGGACTGTGAAGCCTGCACAGCAACATCTGAGTTCTGCAAACTCCTGTCCCAGGACGTGTTTGCAGAAACACTGCCTCGCCAGGACCATTTTCTCCCAAGTTATTTCATTGACATTTTTACACGACCTTTTCCCTTTTAAACTTAGGGCAGCATGAATGGCTTTCCCCTCCACAGACACCATTTTGCATTTTACAACAAAGCAGTCAGACTGATTATTTTTCCTTGACTGGCTCAAGGTCAGCCAGCGAGGGACACGGCAGCGCGAGGATTTGAAACCTGGGTCTCCGGAATCTAAGACCAATACACTGTCCACAACGGCCAGTCACAATGGAAAATCTATCAGCCTGCACAGGGGACTCCTTGGGCTGACTCAGATACCCGTGAAAGCAATTGAGAGGAGCAAAAATGGCGCAAATAAGTATCGCTGTGGGGCATCCACCACTCAACAAAAGTGAAATGGGGTCATTTATCACCCAGGCCTGTTGATGCAGTTGGTTTGCATTTGCCCAAGGTCATCTGCTTCCATGGGTCACAGGTGCAATTGGATAACTAACAACTGATGTACGTTTGTGTATGGCTGAAAGCAAATTGCAGATTTCAAACAACTGTGCACTAAAGCAAATATAGCAGCAAGCCCATTACAAAAGCAAACCTTTCTTCTGGTTTAAATAGTCCATGAAATGCTGTGAAAGTATATACGTAAAGTGTATACCATGCTTGCTAAGGAAATTGGTTGTCTAGGCAAGGATACAATGTAACTTCTAACATCTGTTAGGATATATATACATGCATTACATATATAATCTGTTTAGGCTGTATGATATTTTTTTCAAGCAAATGAGTTCCTGTAATTAAATATCTTGTTGATAAACCATTTTCGAAAGCTGGAATCCTTATGAGAAAGCCTCATTGAACACAGTGGTACTTAGTTCCAAGTAATCATGCATAGGATGAAGCTGATGTTTTTGTTTTCACAATTTGAAATTCCTTTTTAGCTGTGCATCTCTATTTCGATTAAACGTGTCATCCTCTCTCTAGCATCACACACAACATTTACTCAGAAAAGTCAAGAGTTGCCTGAGAGCCAAGGAGTTAATACAGGTTTTCCTTTCATATTTTGTCTCAATTTCCATTTTCTTATGTCACGTGAACTATTATTAAACACTGAAAAATCAATAGCGCATTTTAAAACACATGCACTAAAGGCCTAGCATTTATTGCTAGTAAGACTTCATTGATCAATATATATATGTTAGATTACCTACTCACCCCCTCAACAGAGTATCTGATCCTAGATATTTGCTGCTTCAAACTGAAAACAATCCTTACCTTCTGATAAGAACTTAAAACATTTTAATGGTTCTCAGAACAAAAACAAAGTGTTACAAGTTTGTCCTCCCAGTTCTAAGAGATTTATTGATTATATTCAAATTATATTCAAATAGCCTGACAGAGAGAAAACAGTTCCGCAGGGCCTGCAAAAAGGAGCTCTTCCACCAGGCATTTGGTTGAGACCAGGCATAACCAACAACGTCTGAAGGGGCCCTGCTCCCTCCCTCCCGGAACTCCATCAGTGTGCTCTGGACCTGTTTGCACTGCTGCACTGTTATAATTATCGGTTATTAATCCTATCGTTACAGTTATGGATTGTTTTATGATTGTGCTATGGATCGTTTTATGTATTGTCCAGTGGTCCCCAACCTTTTTATCACTGGGGACCACTCAACGCCGGGGACCACTCACCGGGGACCACTCAACGCCTTTTACTGAGGCCCGGTGGGGGGGGGGTTGTTTACTCCTCTACTCTCAACCACTGCCCTAACGCTCTCTGATCGCTATGGTAATGTTTAAACATCCCTTCAAAATAAGATACAGACACGCCACAACAATTAAGTGTGTCGTAAAGGGCTGGGGGGGGGAGAAGGCGTCCTTCGGGGCCCACCTCCAATTAGTCGAAGGACCACATGTGGTCCGCAGCCCACGGGTTGGGGATCGTTAGTTTAGACGTTTTATGTAAACCGCCCTGAGCCTTCAGAGAGGGTGGTTTATAAACAAACAAACGAACAATAGGTGTGCTCTGCTAACTACAGCTATTCAATCAGATATTCAATCATCCATTCTCCTCTGCGTTCTGAACAAAGCAGCCTTTTACCACTAATTTCACACTGACTGGCCTACTCCATGGCAACATGCTGCGGCCTTCCCTGTGGTGGGATATGGCTGGTGCAAGAGCAGCACCTCCTGCCGGTGCTGAGATGAGTCCTGTTTCATCCCGTCACCTGCGAAATGACACAAGTAATACCTTGTCCCTTTTCCCGTTGAATATGACATCTCTGGGAGGGGGTGATCCAAAGATCTGCACTCACGCAAATGACCCGCTTCTCTATCTTTTATCCCTATGCCATCCAGACGTAGAGAGTCAGAGAAAGTTCTGAACTAGTGTCTGAGATCAGTGAAAGATGGATAGGGATTAAAAAAAACTGAAACAATTAAGTCAGGAGCTTCTCTGCATGACTAATAGACCATCTCAGGCAGGCAGGAGAGAAATGAATTGGTGAAAAGCCTCTTTCAGAAACAACGCTTAAAAGACGCTTAAAGCACCGAAGAGGCAGTTCACCGTGCAGAGCAAAATCAGTTTTGCGGAGTAAATTGACTCTTCTGTGCAGAGATAAGAAAAACAACGATGTATTTAGTGAGTTTTCATCAGCTTATCCATCGTGCAGAAGAGGTCCAGGACAGATACATTCATAGTCAGAAAGATGACTGATCGAGCAATGGGTGTTGGACCTTCTTTGGATGAGGCTGACAATCCAGGAACATCGTTTGGGAGTATTCCAGGATCCACTGCTGCTCCTGGATGGTGAGGCAGCACTCATGGTGAACAGGGCCTTTTAAGAGCACCAAACATGAGAGTTCCTTGGAAACATATTAAGAAAATGCATGCAGAACTGGAATGTTAAGTTGTTGTCGGGGCCTGCTGCCAGGAGGTTATTTTTACCTGGTGTGATTTTCACAGGTTGCTAGTAAATCTCCACAGCCAATTCGAAGTGCTGTCTGAAATTGTCTGGAATTGCAAATATCTTAAGCAAAGTAGTTTCCCATGCAGCCTCCCAAGTACTTCAGCCATCAGAAGTCCTTCTCCAGCCATGAAAGGGAAGGCTTCCTAATAGACTTGGAATGCTCTCTCAATGGCCCGCGTGTTTATATTGTTTCTAAACTGATTAAACTCACTCTGGTAATTATCTCAGGAGGAAAGTTGATGGCTTATCAGGTTAAAATTCCCCTCCTCATCAACAACGCTGTGAGCATACGCTGGTTACCTGTTCTTGCAAAATGAGTCCCTATCTCCATATACGCTAATTAAATCAGCAGGAACAGCCACACAGATCAAAGGCTGAAAGAATGGGGGGGGGGTGAAATGGCTCTTCCTTTTCCAAGCACAGCTCCATTGAGGAGTCAGAGTTTCTTACATCCCCGTGTCCCTCCTCACTTCACTCCACTGACTCACATGGCTATTCCTCTGCAGAGATCATATCTCTCCAGGAATGATCTTTCTGTGTTTTGAAAGGGAATGGAAGAAAACCGGGGGGGGGGGGGGGGGGCTTTGTATGTTTATTGTGCAGGAGAATCTGGATACAGACCAGTATCTCCAGTGCTCAGAACAGACTTTCTATCTATCTTGCAAATTAATGGAGATGATGATAGATAGATAGATAGATAGATAGATAGATAGATAGATAGATAGATAGATAGATAGATAGATAGATAGATAGATAGATAGATAGATAGATAGATAGATAGATAGATAGATAGATATAAATTGCTATATAACTGGGCCTCTTTTTCTCCACCCCCCTGCTCCATAAATGATTAAGAGCTTGCAAATTTTCACTCTTCTGCAATTCAAAAGCACAGATCCAGCTCTGTAAGCAAAAGCTCTAAAAAGAAAAGTGCAAAATAGCTGGCAAATTCTACAGACCCCAAAGATTACTGCACTTGAGTCCTGCAAAAATTAGAGCTGTTATTCAGACAAGATGGGAAAGAAACTGATGTTTTAAAGCCAAGAACTGTCATCACATGGCCATTCACAAGTACCTTAGTCCGTAAGGCATTCTCACACAGATGTTGCTTTGCATTAATAATCTCCCTTAGACATCTGTTCACGAAAAGGATGGTTGTGGGGTTAATAAGAGAAATGCACTGTGAGGAATTGCATCCAGGCCAGTTTCCTCATCCCATCTGTAGTCCTAACTTGCTTTATGTTAATTGTGTATCCTCCTTCCCCTCTGCTTCACACCCATTATTTCTCCATTGCCAATTGCAACCATCTTAATTCCTGGCACAGAGACTAGAAAAGATGCACCTAAATTATCTTAGGGTATATTCTAAAACTTAAATCCATTGTATTGGTTTTTAACTTACTGTGTGAGCTACCCTGAGACCATGAGAAGAGGGGCGGCCTATAAATTGAAACATAAATAAATGAATTAAAACATGTTTTGAGGGTGCAAAGAACATACTGCAGGACTTCCCTACTGTTCCTATGTCCCTCTGGCTCCCACATCAGAGCGTGATACTGTTTGAGTAATGAAAAGCAAGCGGCTGACTGAACTCAGCTATTAGAACAGTTGTTATATAGTACTTCATTACCAAAGAACTTCCTTGAAATAAATGCTATATATTGATTTGTCCAGACAACTTAATTGACTACAAAACAGGAGTAAAGAATGTGGGAGAAAAGAAAAAGAATGTCATCCATTTGATCTCCCAGAGATTAGCATGTTTCGTGTTCTGCTCTAATTGAGCAATGGGATGTTGCTCAATTTTTTAAAAAAGTCTCTTCCCCAATGCTATCTAATCAAACCTTGAGGCAGATGTGTCAATTAGTGAAATCAGAGCACTATAGATCTCAGACTGCAGGAACATATTATTGGGATAAATGCTAGTGTAGCCATCACATAAAAAGGAAGAATGGACTAGTTGACTGGTTTAAGCATTCATTTACTTTCATACTAGTTAATTTTGGGCAGGGTATCCATAAATAGAACTGAGATCAGCAGCCCAAACTGTCACATTTTTTTCAGTTTAATTTTCAATCAACTGCTAAACTCTTTTCATTGCATTCATTGCATGTCATTAATGTATAACATTTATATTCCACTTTTTTCCCCATCATAAAGCTCCAGGTAGCATACATGGTTTCCTAGCAGGTATCCCATACAGGCACTGACCAGACCCAGGTCTGCATAGCTTAAGACCTACCATGTACCTTCTACCCATAATCAAAACACTACAACAGAAGCTGTAGCATTACAATACAAACACTACAATATAAGCTGGAGCACTGAAACTAGGGTATAAACTGCACGGAGCTTTTATTCCAACCCCAGATCGATTCAGTCCCTGCCCTCTACACAGAATGCGATTTCCGTTTGGATTTTGGGCAATTTAAATTTTCCTTCTGCAGCAAAAAGGATTGATCCGGAGTGACCCTACCTTTATTGTGGGATATCTCAGACTGCTGCTAATCCTGAATATATTCAGAAAATCGCATTGTTTTGAATCTGGCCATTTGGCTGGTTGTTGACCTGTTCTCCAAAAAGGTGCACTTTGTTTCCTATGTCTTACCGACCCACCCCCACCACCATAGTGCACCACCTGGCTTTATGTTTACCAGCACATATTCTGGCTACATGGCACCCTGATCAAGGTGGTCTCCAATTGTGGGATTCAGTTTGTTGCCAAGTTCTGGCAGGAGTTGTTGAAATTGCTGGGGGGTTAGTTCTGGATATCATCCTGAAACCAATGGCCAAACTGAATGGGTAAATCAAATCCTTTAGTAGTATTTGTGGTGCTTTAGCAGTATTTGTGGTGCTTTATTAACTACCAGCAGTATGATTGGACTGAGCTGCTCCTTTTCATGGAGTACACACATAACAATGCAGCCCACACAAGTAATGGGATGTTTCCTTTTGCGGTGATGGGAAACCATTCCACCCTGACTTGGGAAGCCCCCCATGATGGGCCCCCAGACTTGCATAAGTGGCTTTAGCAAATTCAACAAGCCTGGCCACAGCTGGTGTTTACTTTGGAAGGTGCCAAGGAGGACTATAAAAAATGGGCAAACTGGAAATGGCTCCTGGAACCTGCCTGGCAGAAAGGGGATTAAGTGTAAATTTTCACTAAACACCTCAGATGTCAATAACCTTCCTGCAATCTGCAGAAGTGGTTTGTGGGTTCCTTCACAGTTAAGTCATCAACACTGTTAGTGTAGAGGTTAAGTTTCCCAAAACTTAATAAAAGGTGTGCCCTGTCTTCCACAGCAGTTAGCTCAAACAAGCCCCATCTCCCAACCAGTGGCATCCTGTACCCAAATGCCCCATTCCAGTGTTTGTTGATGAGCACAGGAACTAGGAAGTGGCCAAATTCTGGACAACATTCCCTAGGTGCTTTGGTCTTAGCAAAGGTTCATAGAAGATTGCTTCAATGTGTCTTCAATAAAGGAATTTTCTTCAACAAAGTCTGCTTATTGGGAGCAATGAGCTAGACTCTCATAATGTGTTGCTAAAAAAGGGGAGAATTGCCAGATTCTGTGCTGAAAACACAATTGGATGTTGATTAAACGCTTTTTTTCAGAAGAAATAAATGTTTGAGATTTTACAATCATAACAAAGATGTGAAATTTATTGTCTTTTCAAATGATATATAAATTCAAAAACTTAAAAATGTACATTCCTTGGATTTGTTTAGAGAAGATCAGATGAAATGGTATAACAGCAGCCAAACCAGCACATTTTCAGTTTACTCCATATATAACAGGAAGAAGAGGAAGTGTGGAAGTAGAGCAAATAAGCTGTGTTTAAAGATACTATGAACAAACCAAATTTTGATGTGAAGTCTAAAAGCAACCTATTTTATCACTCCTGTATTGCACTGCCCCCTGCTCATCCCTTTTAAAACGTTTTTGATGGTCATATATTATTTATCTGTCTGTTTGTTTGTTTATTTATATTTTTCAATTTATTTCCCGCCACTCCCTAAGCGGCTTGTGGCGGGTCACAATGTCTTAAAAACCCCATTAAAATTCCCATTAAAAGTCTTAAAATCCATCATAACATGGTGGCAGCAAAAAAAGATATCCTTCCTACCCCTATTGCTAAGGGGGGGGGGGAGCGGTGAAGAAGGAGGTCAATGATGTACAAGAAGCCCGGGGGGGGGGGGAGCCATCGGTGTACCTTGCTGACCCCAGCCTCAACCATGGACCTGGCAGAAGGGCTCCATTTTGCAGGCCCTGCAGAACGCTGAAAGATCCCACAGATACTACTTTATATGGAGAAAGATGATATTTCAGAATTTTGTTAGCAAAACACCAAGAAAGCAAAGTAAGGCATCTGTCAGCCTGATAGCAAAATGTTCAAAAACAAACAAGCCCCCTGTAGTTAGGATCCTTTTTCTACAAGGGAAAAGGTAATTCCTTTTTCAGACATAATTCTTAGTGTGAAGGGGGAAGGTTGCAAACCCCACTCCCATTGGATGATACTAGGCTGTCACCCTCCAGGTGTGGTCTGGCGTTGTTCTGGGATTCCAACTGATCTCCAGACTACAGGGATCAGGTTCCCGGAAAAAATGGCTGCTTTGGAGAATGGACTATACCCAGCTGAGATCCCTGCCTTCCCCTAGCTCCACCATAGATGTCTAGGAATTTCCCAACCTGAAACTGGCAAACCTGCTACATTTGAAATAATAAAAATTGTGCTGAACTTTTATCAAGTAACTGTTCAAGCCTTATAGCCAGCTCGGCAAAATTCTACCACTGAAAGACCACATGGTAATTAGGACTGTCTTTTGGCTTTCTTGCTAAATTGCATGTATTTGCTGATGCTAATATTCTCTCTGCATGTTTATCAATAAAATACCTTTTTATTATTTAAATTCTTTTAATTGCTATAGTCTTGAAAGTTCAATGATACTACCATATGCCTAGATACTAAAGTAAGATTATTAGCCTAAAGAAGGAGGATACTGATTGATGGACTACCCCCCCACCCCGCAAATAAAAGAACCCACACAGAAACTGGGTTCATGTATCTGCCCATGGGTACACCCACCCTACTGTGGACAGAGAATAACTTATAGAGGCTGGTGACCATGAAATAACTCTGTGATTAACTCCCCCCCCCCCCCGGAAATAGTTGGAGCACACAAGATCCTATGTAATTTGAGATGTTTTGATTCTCCCAGGTGAACAACTTATTTGCTTTTTAAAACACATTTGTATTCAAATACATTCCAGCTGTTTCCTTTTTAAAAGTCTGGATCATTTCTGTAAGTGGCAATATCATTATCTTTTAAGGACCGCAAAGCACTCACCAAGTTTTATCATAATTTGGGCTCTCCTAAAGCCATACTGATTTTGCTTCCAAAGCCATATCATTATTAATATTATAGTGGTTGCACAGTTTTTGAAAGTCTGCTGTAGAGTGAAGGAAAAGCCAACTCAAAGACTGTAGCCCGAGTGGCAGTAGCAGCTGGAGTCATGACCTGTCCAAATAAAATGCAACTGTAAGAACAGGGATATTCTAGCACAATTGCTGGGGAGTCACTTTAGAAGGGGACTGCAGAATTATTTAAAAATATGTTTGCTTAAAAACAGATTGCCTAGAAAAGACCATCTATCTCAAGACTGTTAGCAGTAAAAGATGTAGACTCTCATTCTCCCTTTATTACTATGTCAGTTGTGATTCTAAAGGAACTGTTTCTAATTTGTTGTGTATTGTAGCTATATACTGTAGTAGGAGATATCTGTAGTAGGAGATATCTGTAGCCAATGGAAGAGGAGATTGAAACACAACAAGCCATTTTCTAAAAAGCAGTTTACAATAATACACAGAAGGCAGATATTCCTGGGGGTGGGGGGAACCAAGAGCTATAGGCATTCTTGATTCAGATAGCAACCAGACAGCACATTAATCTTCTAAAAAGACTTAATGCGAGGTATGCGGAGGAGAGACTCAGCATGCATGCTGCTACTACACTGTCGCCATCTTGGATCTGCTTCTTGTATCACTGTAGGCATGCAAGACTTATGGGGATCTCTGTCTTATGGTTTCTGATTCTTGTGCTGTTGTGAAACACATGTCAATTTAAGTGTCTTGGTGCAAGTCTTGTTCAGCTTTTATATAAGCAATTTGTTACTCATGTAAGACAAGCAAAGCTCACTCGTTTGGCTATTCTGCCAATGCCGATTCTAACTGCACAACAATCAAGTCATTGTTCTATACCACTCCACTACAACGATCTCTGCTAAGTGTAATAAGGTTGCCGTATCACCGCTAAAGCCTAATTTAAACATTCATCAGACCCAACGCAATTGCACAGGGCTGTTATCAAGCACCAGAAACACAAAGGCAGCAGTCAATCTGTTACCTCTCCATGGAATCCTATGCACACAGCCATCACATTCTGCACTACTACAGAGGCTGTTTTCAAGCTGTTTCAGGGCAACATCTGTTGATGGACCTATGGCTCACCTGGTGATTGCAGGTGACACAACAGCATTGGCTCACAGTGGTGAAATGACCTTGACTGGATTACGACCCTGCATCAAGCTGCAATGCTTCTCTAGTGGTCTAGAACGCTGTTGATCTAAATGCTGATTTGACAGGGTGGGGGATCCACAGGATGGCACTATTATGCCCATTAGACTTAAATAATAATTTGGGCAACCCTGAAAACCATGCCTACTCTGCTTCCAAAGCACATCAGTATATGAGTGGTTGCATATTTTTGTACAGTGGAAGAAAACCAAAGACTGTAGCCATAGTGGCAATAACATATATACTGCATATGTACAGTAAATTATTACCAGCAAAGTCAACACTCTGCAACAGAGATTAAAAAGTTATTTTCCCTAGCTAGACTTTGGTTGAAATTTGAGCAGAACATACACATCCAATTTAGACAGTCATTGTCACAGTTTTGAAACAGCCTTCTTATTAGCCTGAACACTACATGACGTGTTGTGAATTTTTTTGTCTTAAACATTTCAGCAAGCAAAAGTTAAGAACATAGGAAGAGCACAGACCAATAGTTCATCTAATCCAACAACCTGTCTCACACAGTGGCCAACCGGTTCCTCTGGGCAGCCAACAATCAGGCATAGAGAGCAAGGATTTCTCTTGATGTTGCCTCCTGGCTCTGGGATGCAGACAGTGCCTTTGAATGTGGAGGTTCCCCTCAGTCACCATGACTAGTGGTCATTGATAGACTTACCCTCCATGAATGTCTATTCCTGTAGCCATCAGTACATCCTCTGACAGTAAATTCCACATTTTAATCGCTCTCTGTGTAAAGTAGTACAGTTTCATACATGAAAGAGTAGGGGTTTCATACACAAATGAAATGTAACTTTTCAAACTAAGAAGTCTTTCTTCGGTAACACCAAATGGCAAAATTCAGCAAAGCCTTCTAAAATTGTTTACCTTTTCACCCGTTTCTCCTTTGTCCCCCTGAAATCCATGTTCACCCTGCATTTTGGGGGGAAAGGAAGTCAGTCACATGATGAAAGTTTCAAAAAATCTGTTTTAACATATCATTTAAGTAACATTTCCATAATTACATTTGCTTTCCAGACAACAAAGATCCAAAAAGGGTTGATGTGGAGGGCAGACTCTGTGGCATGATATCTCACTGGGGTCCCTCCCCATTCCCAAATCCTGCTCACTTCAAACTCCTCTCCCAAATCTTTTGGAATTTTCCAGCCTGGAATTGGCAACCCTACTCTCCATGCAGTTCTGCTGAATGAAACCAACTGCACTGTGCTAGCTCTTCAAAGAGGGGTGGGGGAGCACCCCTTCAAAGGGGTGCTTTGTTTCCCTTCAAAGGATGAAGAAGAAGAAGAAGAAGAAGAAGAAGAAGAAGAAGAAGAAGAAGAAGAAGAAGAAGAAGAAGAAGAAGAAGAGTCGGTTCTTATATGCCGCTTTCCCCTAACCGAAGGAGGCTCAAAGCGGCTTACAGTCACCCTCCCTTTCCTCTCCCCACAACAGACACCCTGTGAGGTGGGTGAGGCTGAGAGAGCCCTGATATCACTGCCTGGTCAGAACAGCTTTATCAGTGCTGTGGCGAGCCCAAGGTCACCCAGCTGGCTGCATGTGGGGGAGCGCAGAATCGAACCCGGCATGCCAGATTAGAAGTCCGCACTCCTAACCACTACACCAAACTGGCTCTCATGATGACAATGCAAGGGGTGTGTTCATCCCTTTCAATCAGCAAAATGTCACAGAAATAAATAATTAAATCCCCCTTCCTCCCATTCAAAGGTAAGCCTTATAAGGCTTCTATTAACGTTTTAAAAACTCTTATACAACCCAATCACACATTTGTCAGTGTCCCCTCTCGCTCGACCCCATCCCTATTCGGCATATCCTACATCCACAATCTAGACTAGACACTGTTTGCTGATGAATGGAGTTAGCATAAGTGACACCTTCCATGCAGTTGGCCAGCAATGCTCCTGTAACGCAACACTTCAGTATATGTACCATTTTTTCTCCCCAGGAAGCAGTTCCCCTATTACTATGTTAACCCTAAATTTGCATTACCAGTAGTTCAAGGCCAATGCTTTCCAATCATAGTCTATGTTTACAGATCACTGATAATCAAGGCTTTATGTATTGTATGATCGGTCATACATAAAAACAACAGAATTTGGTATGAAGTGTTAAAATAGTGGGTGTATAATTCAGCATGCTGAAAACCTCATTTTGTTTAAATAAAGCAAGTTTCTTGCTCACGGGCTATGAAAATATGCTTTAAAATGTATGTGAAATACCTGGTGAATTCGCTAGCACCTCTGGGAAAGGCAGTAATATTTCCAGTGCTGCGCATAGTTTACTGCTGTTCCACATAAATAAGAGAAGCAGTCAAAAGTTTGTAAAATAAGGGAATGCTTTCTGATCACAGATGTGCTCAGCTTGCACAATTTATGTTTGGAGGCATCCAACTTTTCATGATGCAGAACTTGAGTCATATTGCTGTGCAACTTTGTAATTTTTTGTAAAGAAAGCACACGTATTCTTAATGACCATAGGCTATAACAGCATGAATTCATCTTGTTTTCCCAGGGCTCTTAAGCAGGCAAAAACAAAACAATGCAAATGCCTGGATAGTAATATAGCCCGGACACTTTAAAAAACACCAAAAACCAACAAGCTGAGATTTCAGACTTTCTGGAGACAACAAACGGGATTTCACAAGGGAAAAGGGACAGTCTAGTTAAACCTGGTCTGATGCAGTTTGTTCTGTTATTACACAATAACTCCAACCTTTTATTTACCAGATAGGCACAAAACATATTTTGTCACATCCATTATGCTCTACAATATTCCTGATACCGCTTAGAAGTGGGAAGGCCATTTCTTCACAAGCGTATTATCAAACCACAGATTACGTGTTCTAAGATATAGCTGGAAGGAAATGGAAGTTATCCAGTTTCCCTTGAAGCCATCTGTGGACCACACCTTGGATTTATTTGTGTATTACTCACATATAGATCCTTCCCTTCCATCAAAGAATTTAGCGTTCAGAGAGTGATTTGGTTTTATGCTCACAACAACACAAGAGGCAGGCTGAAAGGCAGGGATGCAGAAAAGCTGTCCAATGAGTTTCATAGCCATGAAGGGAATTAGAATTTTTGTATCCAGAATGCAGCACACTCAGCCACTAGATGAAAACACATTGGGATAAAAGAGAGAAACTGGAAACTTCAGGATGGACCTAAATGTCCATCTCTCCAATGTCTCTCACCTTCTCTCCAATGTCACCAGGAACACCAGGGACACCTATCAGACCGTTTTCTCCCTGAAACAAAATATATGGTAATTCAGTGATCTGTCACTCATTACCCAAATATAAACTATTTATATTTGCAAGTAAGAAGAAGAAGATGTAGGTTCTTATACGGCTCTTTTCTGTACCAGAATATAGGCACACCAGGGTTCAGTTTATTGGTCACAATTCTTTGTAAAATATAAATGAAATCCAGGAACCAGATTTTAAATATACATATGAAACATGTGATGTCATACATAACATGGTGTTCATAATAAACCTGTAAAGGCATGTCACCTGCAATCATTGTAGAACCATGTTTTTTTTTCCTCCACAACTTTCTCCTGTACTTCTAAGTTTGCCTTGTTTTGTCTGTCTAGCAATGCAGGATTCTGCCATGTGGACAGATACTTTATTAATGTTGGAGGACATGTAATGCAAACCAGAGTGAGTTTGAAGCTGGTTTGATTCATTCTCCACATCCAAAGTAGACATGCTGCCTCAATGGAAAGGAATTTTTCAATAGAATTAATTTCTTCTTTTATTTATTTGTAGACTGCTTCAGTCATTATGTTTGTGGTTAAAATAATGGGTTTAATACTTTAAGTTTCGTGTGGAATTGCAAAATGACAATGACTACCAGAAACATGGCAATACATATCTCATGCAGTCACTCTTTAGGGGGCCAGGACTAGTCTCCCCATCTATTGAGTGTACACTTCCAGAAAAATCTGAGTTTATCCATAGTAGGTTGGTTTTTATACCACACTTTTCTCTACCGGAAGAGTCTCAAAATAGCTTCCAATTGCCTTCCCTTCATCTCTTCACAACAGACACCCTGTGAGGTAGGTGAGGCTGAGAGAGCCTTCATGTTACTGCTCTTTGAGAGCACTACTACCAGAGCTTTGATGAGCCCAAGGTCACTCAGCTACCTGCATGTGAAGGAGCAAGGAATCAAATCTGGCTTAGAATCGTAGAATCACAGAGACTGTTTATGCACTGGGAACTTCACTGCCCCAGCTTCCATGCAAGAAAACAAATCAGGGGAGAATGAGGTGCACCGGGCCAAATGCTCCCCCATGTGGGTGCAGAAAGAGGTGGGACAACCTGCTACGACTAAAATTCCGGCATGAAACCTCCAGTGCATAAACGGTCAGAATCATAATGTTGGAAGGTACCTCCAGGGTCATCTAGTCCAGTGGTACCCAACCCCTGGTCCGTGGACCAGTACCGGTCCGTGGATCAGTCGGTACTGGGCAGCGGCTCCTTCTCGTCCTCCTCCCCTGGGCTGCCCTGCCACTCTGCTGCCGGATCACCTTTAGTGCTTCTCCAGCGGCTGCCATGGCTGGGGCTCCCCCTCGATGTGGCACTGCACAGCTCCTGCTGGCAGCACCCCCCAGTGGGCAGCAGGAAGTCAGGGGCGCAAGCAGGAAAGCAAGTGGAGCAGGGGCTCAGGCAGTGGTGACGTCCCTTGGCAAAAGATTACCCCCCCCCCGGGCCTCAGTAAAATTGTCAAGCATTGACCGGTCCCCGGTGATAAAAAGGTTGGGGACCATTGATCTAGTCCAATACCCTGTACAATGCACAATGCTTGTCGCTCTTAATCACTATACCATGGCTCACTATACCATGGCTCATTGGCAGAGCATCTGTTTGACATGCAGAAGGTTCCAAGTTCAATTCCATCCCTAGTTAAAAGGATCACATGGTAGATATGTGAAAGATTTCTACTCAAGACCCTGGACAGATGTCACCAGAGTAGACAACACAGACTATGATAAATCAATGTTCTGACTCAATATAAAGTAGTTTCGTATATTCATGTGTTCAGTTTATGAAATGGATCATTTGGTTATCTTTACTGATCATATCACCAACCTGCTGAAAAAACTTACTAGACATCAGAACACCTACTAGGAACACCTACTAAGCAATATTGTGCAAGTACCAGTTGAAATATTTATCTACGTTTTCACACATATTTTGCGTTTATGATTCCCTGAACATTTTTAAAACAAATACCCTAGTGATCTACAGAATGAGAAACAACCAAGTGTGCTTGGATACTTTTTTTTTTCAAGTTTTCAAAATATTCAAAGAGATGAATAACCTCTCATGGTTCATTAATTTAGAAAATAAAGCCCAGTCAGTTGTATATTTTGATCATCTGCAACAACACAATAAATTGGTTTTCCACAGATATTATAGTCTTGGGTAAAACCAATTTTTGTAGCTCTGTCTTGCTCAAGAGATATATTGCCTAAGAAATATTGGCAAAGATCTAAAGAGGCCAGTGTGTGCCCCAAAGCATTTCCCCATCAGGATTTTCTGGATGTCAAGCCCCAACTGCAGTTTCTCATACATTAGCTATGATGGGATACGGCCTATTGATGTGCTGCTGGGCTCAAGGAAATACAGTAGAAAAACGGATCAGAAACACCTCAGTTGGGATGGAAGCTCTTCAGATCCTGCACTTATAATCTTGTTTAAAGCATTTTAGTCTTACCAAATTATCAACAAGAAATAGATCTGGACTCTAATAAAATCCTGGGCTCTAGTACAGGAAGGTTTTGTGTTACTCAATGGATGGCACTGAAATAATACCTGTAATAGAATAATTGTCTTCCCCATAACAATGGGGATGTGAAAGCTGGACCCTGAAGAAGGAAGACAGGAGAAGAATAGATGCTTTCAAATTATGGTGTTGGAGACAAATGCTGCAAATACCATGGACAGCCAAAGTTACCAACAAGATAGTTTTAGAGAGGAGCAAACCAACTATGTCATTAGAACTATGTCATTAGAAGGGAAGATACTACAGCTAAAGCTCACTTACTTTGGACACATCATGCGACATTAGAAAAATCATTAATGCTCGGCACGGTCAGCAACAAAAGGAAACGTGGTCGCCAAAGGATCCGCTGGCTCGACATGATCAAAGCCGATACAGGGATGACCATGAACCAACTAAAAGAAGCAGTCAGAGACGGGTACACGGCGAAGACTTTCCTATAGAATCGCCAAGGTTTGGAAACGACTGAATGGATGACATCACATTATCAATTATTCTAATTGTCATGACAGAATATTAGGGTACTGTTCAAGGGAGGTGTGTATAATTATGTACACAGAAACATTGCAGGTTCTCTAAATAGATCTTCCAAGTTAGACATGTTTCCGTGAACTAAGTGATGCCTAGACATATATATATTAATCAATATTGGACTTAAACAGCAAATACTCCACCTCTATATAAAATCCATAGCAGTCATAAGATCAGCAAAACCTCACTGGCTTAGGATACACTGCTTGCCATTAGTTAAGATGTTAAAGTATAGAATAAATAATATAATTTTAATATACAATTTAATATTTATCAAAGATGGAAATCACCCTCCACTTTATACTGTCCTATTCAGGCAAGGGTCAATATGTTTAGAAATGCATGCCTCAGCTACTTTCCAGTCCTTTTAGGGGTAGACTCATGTAAATAGACAGCATGCCACAACAATTCCTCAACATAACTTCTGGTGCAATCCTGAAAGTAACATCATCACATCAGTGCAATGCTCTATGATTCCCCTAAAACTTTATGAGTTTTAACACAGAGTCTTAGAATAACACACTAATGCAATGTTGTAACTTCTGAATTCACACAGAAAATGTCTTCACGGCATTAGAACACTGCCCATTTCTCCCTCATTCTTCTTTTTTTAAATAATTTTATTATTTATTATTATATGAAGCATTTACAGAAAAGTAAAGAAAAAAAAGTGACCAGCTGATATGGTTTGCTATCCTCTTTTAACATACATATTCAGTTCCCATCACATATTAATCCTAATCTAGAAGTTTTTACCATCTTTCTTAGCAAAATGATTGTTAATACATATGAGAGTATGATCTGTTATAAGAATATATTCTATTATTATCTTAAGTGATATAAGGTCAGTCCCCTTCATAAATTGGCCCTAACCTAAGAGTTACTGCTGCTGTCTTGTTAATACATATGAGGTATAGTTTGCCACCCTCTTTTAGCATACATATTGGCATACATATTCAGTTCCCATCACATATTGATCCTGATCTAGAAGTTATTACCATCTTTCTTAGCAGAGTAATTGTTGATACATATGAGAGTATAATCTATTATAAGAATATATTCTATTATTGTCTTAGATGATATAAAGTCAGTTCCCTTCATATATTGGTCCTGACCTAAAAGTTACTGTTGCTGTCTTTCCCACAGGAAACCAGGAGAATGCTCCACTGTTCATCACATCCTTCAGGTGGTCGCAGAAAATGAAATTGTGTTTTTTTCCATAGTAACGCCTGATGATTCCTACATAGAGTATTTTTAGTTGTCCTTCTGTCAGGGCCAAAGAAGTCTCTTGCTTGATTCTTGCTTGCAGTCGCCTTTAAGTAGGCTCTGTATACTTTATCAATCTGGATCTCTTCCTCTGGTCGCACAGAGATATCTCCTGATAGCTTCCTGCGTGCTGTCGCCTTTGAATAGACTCTTTTTATTTTGTTGATCCAAATCACTTCCTGCTCTAAATAGACTTCCAGGTTTTTGGTGCTTTCCTTCTTTAAATCTGTTTTTCCAAGTTCTTCCAAGGTGCTTTTGATTTTTACGTCCCTAGCTCTTTCCCCCTCCTGTTGATTAACTTCCAGACATTGAATTCTCGTTTGAAGTATTGTTGGCTGAGTTGTGTTTTCATCAGCTGTTTTTTCCAGACCGTCAGTTCTGTCTAAAAGCTCTTTCTTAGTCTTTCGGATTTCCTTTTCCACCTTATTGACTGCTTTCAGTATCTTTGAGTTCCCTTCGCATAACAAATGGAAAAGCTGTGCCTTAGTTAATTTTTCCATAGTTCTAGGCAGTCACAAACTATAAACAGAAAGTCTCGTGAGGTCTCGCGGGAGCACGAGCGATCCAAAATTATCAGTTTGTCGATCTCCATATCAAGTCAGCTTCCCCCACTGAATTCTCTCCAACAAAACTTTAAAGTCTCTCTTTTCTTTAAGCTATCTCTTTGTTTGGTTAGTGGGTATAATTAGCTGGGAGCCTCTCACTCGACGAAAGAATTCACTTGTAAATTGGTTGAGGGGGGGGAAGAGCTTGTGGGGAAAGAAAAGGAAAAGCCAGAAAACTCACAGTCTTTACTGTTGTAGACTTCGGCTCCTGTCAGTCTGGTAAAAGATGATCTGGGAAGAATATAGGGTCAGCTGGTCATTTCAGGCTTGGAAAGTTATTTACGACAAGGGTGCCATCATGACTTTGAGCACATGCCGTGGCGATCCGGAGAGCTTAGTCTCCCTCCCTCTCCACGGATCTGTAGGACCCTCAGGATGCCGTTCCCGGTTCCTGGGGCGACCGGCGAGCGAGATTTGCGTATCTGCCAGGTCTGCCAGGTGCGGTTGCTCCTGACCCTCAGCATGGCTTAAGAGCCGGACAGAAGCCCAGCTGTTATGGCGCCATCTTCAGTCGTCTCTCCTCCCTCATTCTTCTTGTGCCATTCCACTGAGCACTGGTAGGAAATCCAGACTGCTGACAGGAGGTCTTCCATCGTATCAGGAGGCCGGCAAGCCTTTCTTAAGCATCCAATTCTATGATTCTAGCACTGTGTGTGAACCTTGGGGTACTTGTGGATTGTAAACTAAACATGAGCAGGCAGTGTGATGCAGCGGTAAAAAAGGCAAATGCCATTTTGGGCTGTATCAACAGAGGCATCACATCAAAATCACAAGATGTCATAGTCCCATTGTATACGGCACTGGTCAGACCACACCTGGAGTACTGTGTGCAGTTCTGGAGGCCTCACTTCAAGAAGGACGTGGATAAAATTGAAAGGATATAGAGGAGAGCGATGAGGATGATCTGGGGCTAAAGGACCAAGCCCTATGAAGATAGGTTGAGGGACTTGGGAATGTTCAGCCTGGAGAAAAGGAGGTTGAGAGGGGACATGATAGCCCTCTTTAAATATTTGAAAGGTTGTCACTTGGAGGAGGGTAGGATGCTGTTTCCGTTGGCTGCAGAGGAAAGGACGTGCAGTAATGGGTTTAAACTACAACGATATAGGCTAGATATCAGGGAAAAAAATTTCACAGTCAGAGTAGTTCAGCAGTGGAATAGGCTGCCTAAGGAGGTGGTGAGCTCCCCCTCACTGGCAGTCTTCAAGCAAAGGTTGGATACACACTTTTCTTGGATGCTTTAGGATGCTTAGGGCTGATCCTGCGTTGAGCAGGGGGTTGGACTAGATGGCCTGTATGGCCCCTTCCAACTCTATGATTCTGTGATTCTGTGATTCATTGTCACTTACTCTGGAGTTCAGTTGTTGACTACAGAAGCACTCCAGGCTTTACCAGTGTGACAGCTGTGAGTCAGTGATAATTTACTTTAGCCAGCAGGAAATGAGCAAAATGTAATGTGGGGAAGATTTCTTCCTTTGGCAATGGTGGGTTTGAGTGGGTATGAGTTCCAATTGGAAATTGAGCCAAATTCGCACAGAGACAGGTCAAGGATACCCAGGTATTTTGACCACAGATGGCAACACAAAAATCTCCCCATTTTTAACAAGCACAATAAATTATATTTGGTGTCTGGTTATATTTTTTAAATCCTGACTGTTAATATATTATCATTCAGTTAAACAAGAAGAATATTGTTATACAGTATGGTAAACTCTGACCCTATAAAAAACATTCCTTAAGAGACTATAATTGTCAATTGTCTACATTTTGAAGGAATTCCTGTGGTTTCATTTTGTCTTTTCTTTGAGAAATTCCTGAATTTAAAATAGTTCACAGACACTACAATTCTTGGCCCAGTCACTGAAGAAGTCCTTTGTCTTCTTTAATGATAATTTGAAGTCCAAGGGCCATGCTGCAGCTACTATATTGCTGGTTCTGTTTTATCTTGGGTGTTGTATCATGCCAGACAACAGATAATAGACTCAATAATGTTAAAGCATTTCCTATGGCCTTGTTTATCCCAACATTGGTGTCGCGTCTTATTCCAGCATATAATGCCCTCCTGCATGTCAATAGGAATTAGCATAGCTGATTATAAGGAATCAATTAACAATTGCACGAGATAAAAGCTAAAGAACTTATACAATATCTTTTATTCCATAATCATGAAATTGTTGTTCCACCAGCAAATGTGGTTTGTGACCATTTCCATACTGAAGGTTTCATTCTGAATTGCCCTTTTAAAGTGCCATCTTTTTCATCTGATTCCACACTAAAATCCACCTTTCCAGGTGCAGACATGAATTGCCTTCTCACTTATCCTGCAGCAAGGAAATTCCTGATTACAGCAAGTTCATCTTTCAAGGCAGAATTTAATTTGTGGCTGCCAAATAGGGAAATGCTTGTATTCGTGGTTTTTCCCATGGCAGCCATTGTGAGTCATTTGCACATGCCCCCTTCCTCATTGAGGAAAGGTCCATACCTTACACCAGTGGTCACCAATCTTTTTATCACCGGGGACCGGTCAACGCTTGACAATTTTACTGAGGTCCGGGGGGGTAGTCTTTTGCCGAGGGCCATCGCAGCCACCGCCTGAGCACTTGCTCCACTTGCTTTCCCGCCGGTGCCCTTGACTTCCCGCCGCCCACTGGGGGGCGCTGCCAGCAGCAGCTGCGAAGTGCCATGCCAAGGGGGAGCCCCAGCCATGGCGGCTGCTGGAGAGCACCAAAGTTGAGCTGGTGGCAGAGTGGCAGGGCATCCCGAGGCAACAACCAGGGAGGAGGACAAGGAGGAGCCATGGCCCGGTTCCAACTGATTCACGAACCGAGACCGGTCTACAGACCGGGAGTTGGGGACCACTGCCTTACAGGATGCCAAGACAGTCAAATAGACAACAATAATTGTATTTAAATGAAGAATTTACACTGTAATAAAGCTTGCAAAAGGCAGAAGCTGATGAATTTGTTGAGGTTAAGTTTCTGTGAACTGAAAAATAATATCACACAGAATTCAGTTGTCCACAGTTCTGCACAATACAAAATTACTTCCTAATATGGGGGAAAATACAGCAGCCTTCTCAGCATGTAAATGGGAATCAAAATGCTATCTAATATGTATTGCAGCAATTTAAAATATGAGTATTTCATGAAAACATATGCAAACTTCTTCCTTTCATATTCATTCATCCATCATGTCATTTTGTGAATAATACTGCCAGTCACTGGGTTTGTTGCTGTCAGCCATTCAGTTGTGTCCGACTTTTGGTGAGAGTTTTTTGAGTCACCCTTTTTTGGTAGAGGGATGAACACATATTGTTTCCAGTCCTCTAGCCAGTTATTAGTTTCCCAGAGTTTCTAGAACAAAACTGTAATGGTTTTGATTGGTACACATCTCAGCAGATCCATGGGTATGATGTCACAAGGTACTGTTCTCAAAAATTAAGAATCGATGTGAAATGATGTGTCTTACATCTACTGACCAACCATTTGCCGATAGGATCATTCTCCAGTTATTGACGTCATATGACCAAAAAGAAGGTAGGTGAGAATGAGAGAGAATGACTGGCCCAAGGTCATCCAGTAAGCTTCTTAGGAGAAAAAGAATTAGAACCCAAGTTCTTTTTCATTGCCCTGTCCTCAGACTGGTATTGAATCTTATTAAGAAACAGAAGATGTCAATATTTCCAGGAGAGTTACAGAGTCCTTATGAAGAGATGAAGAGTTGGTTCTTATATGCCACTTTTCTCTATCCGAAGGAGTCTCAAAGCAGCTTACAATTGCCTTCCCTTTCCTCCCCCCACAGCAGACACCTTGTGAGGTAAGTAAGGCTGAGAGAGCCCTGATATTACTGCTCGGTCAGAACAGCTTTATCAGTGCTGTGGTGAGCCTAAGGTCACCTAGCTGGCTGCAAGTGGGGGAGCGCGGAATCAAACCAGGCATGCCAGATTAGAAATCCGCACTCCTAACCATTACACCAAGCTGGCTCTGAAGATGATCTGAATGCTGAGCCCAATTGCTCTGGGATGCTTGGAGATAAATGGAAAAGAGATTACATAGATCTCTGTTTTATACAAAAGAAAGTTTATTTCTAAATGATGTTAAGATTATTGCACTACTTTCTGAAGTTGTCAAATGAAGAGTAATAGTTTTAGCAATTTGTCATAACTCCACAATTTAGTGCCTCAGGGCAGGGCTCCTGACTTTCTTGCACTTTGTTACATGCCATGCACATTGAAGGTGCTAATAAATAAGAGTGTTAAAGTAGACAAACATAGTCAAGGAAGAAGAACAGAAAAAGTCAGATGGGTCATGACTGTAATTCAGCATGTTAAAATATAAAGATAATATTAGATTCATCATAAAAGAAGCTATCTTACATGTAACAATAAAATATTTACTACTGCATAGGTTTTTGGATTATCTGGCCCAAATAGAATCTTATTCATGATTTGCCAATTATTGCCTCACTTAATAATTAAAATGACAGATAATGCGGGTGATCATTGAAGCTACAATGCTGCAACCCAAAATCTCACAATTTCACCAAGCAGTTTCATGAGCTTAACAGGTCATGAAAGAGCTCTACAGTCTACAGGAGAACTCAGAACAGGAGTACTAATAAAGTTAAGCTCACACAGGAAGATGGAGAAAGCTTTTCATCCCAACACCAGCCCTGCAGTTCTCAACTAAATCACAATTTAAAGTATGTGACAACTAGCAAAGTAATTCAAGGTGTAGTTATATATTATGCAATTTTCTGTTGGGCAAAGAATTATGTGATATATTTTATATTTATATGTTATGAACATTTATATATCTGAAAAATCAGATTTCCCTGGTTAGGGACCATTGGCTGAATGAATCCCTCACCAACAGATAAAACAAACTGAAAAACATTATTGAGACAGGAGGGTAAGATAGGCTACCCCTGACCATTGGACATTGTTTCTAATTAATGAAAGACATTTGGGTATTTGAATTTAAGGGTCACTCTAATTCAAGTGTGGATAATACTTCTCCCCCATCATCTTATTTATTGTGTTGTATCCATGAGAAGCAAGAGTAATCCGTGACTACCCCAACCCACTTCTGATCTCTCTTTCTCACCACAGATGGGTTAAAGGGGACGTATTATCATCCATACCGCTCCTGTAAGTTTAACATTACAGGGTTGAATCCAAAATGCTATTAACTATTGTTGAAACTGACAGCACAGGGCTTTTCTGGCTCCCCCCTCTGACTGCAGCCTAATTAATACCCTAAAATTCTGCTGCTGGGAATCTTGTTAGGTGCTTTCTTGTACACTGTTGGGGGTGAGCTGAGAATTGTTGGTTATCTTCTATCTATATAAAAAGTGACTGGTACTTCCCATGATGTGCTGAACATTCCAAAGACTCCAAAGGGAGCCCCGCCTGCCAGGAGCCTTTTGAATGTTCAGCACACCGGGTCCAAGGAACTGGCCAGCCCCTCACCCAATGGGAAGCCCCTTTTCACCCTGCAGGGGTGGCGCCAGGACCAGGGAGCCAGCCAGTGCCTGTCCCAAGGGGGAGAAATGCTGGCTGGCTCTTTAACTCCCCCGCCCCCATAGGGTGCAGAGAGAAGACTCTTTGCACCTGTTCCCTTTCAATCTTCCCCCCAACCTAGTGCTTGGTTTTATTAACTGTTAATACATGTTTGTTGAATATGTTTCAGAAATAGAAATAATAATCAGAACTACCTTTTTACTCTTCATTATGAAATATGCAAGAATGAAAATAAATCAGCGACAGTATAAAGCTATCAATAAGGCTTCCCTTCTGCCAGAGTTTATGAAGATCAAACACATACAGTCCATGAGATGATAGGCAGGAATCTTACCTTCTCTCCAGGTAACCCAGGGATTCCATTGTCTCCCTTTGGACCTTCTTCGCCCTACAAAATAAATTATATAGAAATCTGTCCAGTTGGCAAAGCTATAAATTATCTTACAATCATTTTAGTCTGCTAATCATGAATGGCAAAACAGTATCACAACCACAGAGAGGCACAGATTCCAAAGAAATGGAAAAAAACAATTTTACATACAAGAAAAGGAATAAATTAGAAGAGAAATTAAACCTTGAAATTGAAAATCTAAGTGGGTTTTTTTCTGCCAAATGTTGATGGAAAATATTGAATATTCTCCCACTTAGCACATGGCAGAGAATTTCATTTCCTCTTCATAGCACACACTTAAAAGTCAGTACCAACTGTCTTTCATTAGGGCATTGCAAGTGTAAGCATCCAACTATTTCATTCATGAAAAGATTATTTACGAACTCTTGTTCAAGTGTTCCAGAGCAATGTTAAACTTAACATGGTGTTATTACATCAGTTTTCAAGCAGTCTAAATTATCAAGGTAACATACCACTGACATTGTAAGTAAAAACCACTGCGCCAGTCCTTCTACACTTTGGAGCAATTATTTATTTATTAGTGGGTTTTTTAGCCACTAATCACACAGAGGGTCTTGTGGCAACATAAAACACTTGAACAACAGTATAATAAGTATGTTAAAACACATAAAAATCAGATAACACATATACAATATTAAGATACATGACTAAGCACAATACCAATATCAAACCAGTCCCAAACATCTGTTTACCCTCCCAAAGTCAACATAAACAAGCCCTGAGGAAATGAAACAAGTCTCACAGGGCATTCCACAGGGTACAGGCCATAACTGAGAAAGCTCTTCCACTGGTCATAGCTAACCAAAGCATCCTGGTTTGGTTGCCTGGTCCCAGGATGGTTTGGTTAGCTGTTACCAGTGGATGCAGCTATTATGGCCTGCCTTGACTAAAGCTACCCATAAGTTCAAAGCAGTGGTGAGACTGAATCTGGGGACATTCTGATTTTATTTCCCCTCATCTTTCCAATGTGCACAAAACTTTTCTATTGTTACCTATTGTTATACCATTGCAAAATAAAAAAAAAGCCCAGTGTTAAACTTACTTGAAAGGTTAATATTACTTTCACCAAGGCTGGGCTCCTCCAACTCTCCTGTTTTGGGCAGAGATAAGGAAATATCTCTGTCCTACCAGTTCTAGTGTACTGTTAAGAGCCAGTTTGGTGTAGTGGTTAGGAGTGCGGACTTCTAATCTAGCATGCCAGGTTCGATTCTGCACTCCCCCACATGCACCCAGCTGGGTGACCTTGGGCTCGCCACGGCACTGATAAAACTGTTCTGACCGAGCAGGAATATCAGGGCTCTCTCAGCCTCACCCACCCCACAGGGTGTCTGTTGTGGGGAGAGGAATGGGAAGGCGACTGTAAGCCGCTTTGAGCCTCCTTCGGGTAGGGAAAAGCGGCATATAAGAACCAACTCTTCTTCTTCTTCTTCTTAATTAGCAAGGAGATTTAATCCTTTGTTCTGAATTAGCTGAAAAGATACTGGCAGGTATGGAAGTAGTCTCTCTGTAATGTAAACTATAATTGCTTGCCCACCCATTCTTACTTATTTTCACTTTTTGTACTTTCTTGTGTACCTTTCTCCCTGGCAGACCTGTGTGAGGTGGGTGGGCTGGTGAGACATGTAAAGACCCCACCAAACAACTGATCCTCAGGTGAATCAAGCCCAAATCACTTCAGGTTTCTCTGATTCAGCCCATTATAACCTTGAGGGACTGCAATACAACTTGGATAAGTGTGAAAAATACCCAAATAAGCTTTGATTTGAGTTTTTCTCAGGGACAACCAGCAGATTCGTACCCACAGAGTGAAGCAGAGGACATAGGCACACAAGTGGTCCCGCAGATACATAGGGCCCAAGCCTAAAGTGACCAGATTGTCCTACTTTTGGAGGGACATCTGGGGGTACCTGGCAAAATGCACTTATGTTGAAATTAAAAAATATATATTACAATACTATTTTTGCATTCTGTGCGTTCTATGAAACTTTTTGTTGCTCCATATAGACCGAATTTTTAATCAAGAACCCCCCAATCAATGGTGTCTCGCTTTACCAATGTTAAAATCCGGTCACCTTGCCCAAGCCACATATAGCCTTAAAGGTCAAAACCAATACCTTGAACTTGATCCAAAACCAGACTGATAACCAATGGAGATGACGCAAGACTGGCTGAATATGGGCCCTACTTTAGTGCCATTTTTCCAAAATACAAGTATTTTTTAAGAATATTTCTGTGCCAGGCCTTCGTAGTTCTGCTATTCAGAGTTCTGTCCCTTCTCCCCAAACTACTACATCCAGGTCCTAACATGCTGTACCTTTAGGTCACACCCAGACAGAGTTGCCAACCTCCGGTTGGGCTGGTATATTCTCCTGGAAAAAATGGTAGTTTTTGATGGTAAAATCTATGTCATTATACCTTTCTGGGGTTCTTCTCCTTCCTGAAACCCTTCCTCCCCCACCTATACCTCCAAAGAGCCAGGAATTTTTCAACCCTGAACTGGCAACTCTACCTACCCTCAGCCCTAAAATGTTATGATTCATCACAAAATAATTATGCTTCCCTTTCTTGATGAATGTGGCTTACATCTGCCAGGCTTCCCAGTGCCATCCTAACAGAGCCAGTTTGGTGTAGTGGTTAGGAGTGCAGACTTCTAATCTGGCATGCCGGATTCGATTCTGCGCTCCCCCACATGCAACCAGCTGGATGACCTTGGGCTCGCCATGGCACTGATAAAACTGTTCTGACCGAGCAGTGATATCAGGGCTCTGTCAGCCTCACCTCCCTCACAGGGTGTCTGTAGTGGGGAGAGGAAAGGGAGGGTGACTGTAAGCCGCTTTGAGCCTCCTTCGGTTAGGGAAAAGCGGCATATAAGAACCAACTTCTTCTTCTTCTTCTTCTTCTTCTTCTTCTTCTTCTTCTTCTTCTTCTTCTTCTTCTTCTTCTTCTTCTTCATATACTAAGTATAGTGGACTAATGACATTTGCCTTGTTTAGGATGAGATAACTAGTGTTGTTTATAGTAAAAAAAAAAAACCCTCCATATTAGAACAAGGTATGTGATCTTAATAAAGTTGAACTAAAGGGCCTAGAGAAACAGGAGGTGTTGAGATGGAAGACTAGGCTTATTAGGAAAGCTCCTGAGGGTGGGCAACTCTTGTTTCAAATCCCCACGGTTGCTAAAAGCAATGTATAAGTGATGGAAAGCCATCAGCTAAGGGAAGAAAGTTCATATTTTCTAGTCATCGCTTTCTATAAATAAAAGATTTCTGTAAGCCACTACTCCTTTAGACACACCAAATTGCCTCCACAAGCCACATCCCACAGCTTTGATACCTGTCTCCTTCAAATCACAGCATTCATTCGCAGGAATTCAAAAGGCTGCACCTGTAAAAACCAGCTGGCAACACTTATTTACTGGCATGTGAGGGGGGGGGGGATGAGCAAATCAAGCAAAATGAATGACACATGGATGAGCAGCTGCACTCCATCCAGAAATTCAAATCCAGTGAATTGAGATAATGATGTTTAGTGCTCCCCATTCAAACAGTTTTGAATGCAGGCATGTTAAGCTGGGTCTGCCGCTGGCAGCAGGGCCAGATCCTCAGTATCATATTAGCAAATGGCCACCAGTGCTTTGGGGTGAGGGAGCAGGAATGACTCATGTCAGCTTCTGTGACCACCCACAGAATGAACATTATATTGGCGTTTGCTTCCTGTGTTGCTCCCAGCTATTTTAAGAGAGCTCTGAACCATTTCTTTATCTCTCATAGTGTATTTTTACATGTTGAATACTTGGAATTCATGCAGTTCTATGTCATATAGAAAAGGACATCTAACTTACAAGCTAGAAACAATGCTCAATAGACATCACTGCTTCATATCAGTAAATCAGCTTCCTTCCTTAAGCCTTTAAGATAACTATGTGCACAGCACATTAGATTATGAAATTATGCCTGTTGTGACTTCAACAGAGGATGAAATCTATGTAATGATAATAAATTCAATGTCTGGAGTGACAAGCAGTTGGCCTGTTCATTTCTGTGACACATTTTCACCTTTTATCTGATCTTTTATTAATTTTTTTAAAGAAGAGTTGGTTTTTATGTGCTGCTTTTCTCTACCCAAAGGAGTCTCAAGGTGGCTTACAGTTGCCTTCCCTTTCCTCTCCCCACAACAGACACCCTGTGGGGTGGGTGAGGCTGAGAGAGCCCTGATATCACTGCCCGGTCAGAACAGCTTTATCAGATCATGGAACCATCTTTACCTAATGCCAATGAAAGTTCAGCTGCCTAGTTTGATACATTAATTCTTGGCAGTAATCGTGTATATTGAGAATTCAGTAGTCACATTTCCACACATATTGAATGAGCTAAAGTCAGTCAATAAACAGAATGTTCTAATCAACACTATCTTGTATGCACCACAATTTCCCCTCATTTTAGAAATGATGACTACAAAATAAATATGCAGGTTTTTAAAAATGCAAGCAAGTTGATTAAATGTATGAGTTCCTGTAAGACTTGAAAATACTCAGGTTTTACCATAAGTAAATCTGAAAGACAATCTGAAAGACATGGCATTGCTCTTTATGAACACACTAGCAAGAAAGCCCATTGCAACCAGGAATGCAATGGGCGCTAGGACCCAGGGGACACCAGGAGGTGCTTTTTTTTCCTGCTGCGTGGAGCTGTGAAAGGCTCCTACAGGGTTTTTTTTTTTCTGCTGCTTGGAGCTGGGAAAGGCTCCTACAGGGTTTTGTTTTCTGCTGCTTGGATCTGCGAAAGGCTCCTACAGGGTTTTTTTTCCTGCTGCTTGGAGCTGTGAAAGGCTCCTGCAGGGTTTTTTTTTTCTGCTAGCTCTCGTGGGCGTGCCGGCTTGGAGCTCCTACAGGGGTTTTTTTTCCTGCTGCTTGGAGCTGGGAAAGGCTCCTTCAGGGTTTTGTTTTCTGCTGCTTGGATCTGCGAAAGGCTCCTACAGGGTTTTTTTTTCTGCTGCGTGGAGCTGTGAAAGGCTCCTACAGGGTTTTTTTTTTTCTGCTGCTTGGAGCTGGGAAAGGCTCCTACAGGGTTTTTTTTTCTGCTGCTTGGATCTGCGAAAGGCTCCTACAGGGTTTTTTTTCCTGCTGCTTGGAGCTGTGAAAGGCTGCTGCAGGGTTTTTTTTTTCTGCTAGCTCTCGTGGGCGTGCCGGCTTGGAGCTCCTACAGGGGTTTTTTTTCCTGCTGCTTGGAGCTGGGAAAGGCTCCTTCAGGGTTTTGTTTTCTGCTGCTTGGATCTGCGAAAGGCTCCTACAGGGTTTTTTTTTCTGCTGCTTGGAGCTGTGAAAGGCTGCTGCAGGGTTTTTTTTTTCTGCTAGCTCTCGTGGGCGTGCCGGCTTGGAGCTCCTACAGGGGGTTTTTTTCCTGCTGCTTGGAGCTGGGAAAGGCTCCTGCAGGGTTTTGTTTTCTGCTGCTTGGATCTGCGAAAGGCTCCTACAGGGTTTTTTTTTCTGCTGCTTGGATCTGCGAAAGGCTCCTACAGGGTTTTTTTTTCTGCTGCTTGGAGCTGTGAAAGGCTCCTGCAGGTTTTTTTTTTTCTGCTAGCTCTCGTGGGCTTGGAGCTCCTACAGGGGTTTTTTTTCCTGCTGCTTGGAGCTGGGAAAGGCTCCTTCAGGGTTTTGTTTTCTGCTGCTTGGATCTGCGAAAGGCTCCTACAGGGTTTTTTTTTTCCTGCTGCTTGGATCTGCGAAAGGCTCCTACAGGGTTTTTTTTTCTGCTGCTTGGAGCTGTGAAAGGCTCCTGCAGGGTTTTTTTTTTCTGCTAGCTCTCGTGGGCGTGCCGGCTTGGAGCTCCTACAGGGGTTTTTTTTTCTGCTGCTTGGAGCTGCGAAAGGCTCCTACAGGGTTAATTTTTTTCTGCTGCCTCTCGTCGGCGCGGCGGCTTGGAGCTCCTACAGGGTTTTTTTTTTCTGCTGCCTCTCGTCGCGCTAGCGGCGAAAGGCTCCTCCGGGGGTGTTTCTTTTTTTTCTGCAGCTTCTCGGCGGCTGGAGTCTTGTGTTGTGTTTGCGGCGGGGGCTTCCTTGGGGCCGGCCTGACGCGGTGAGAGACGCTTCGCGCCTCTCACCACGTCTGGCCGGGAGCAACTGCGAGCCGCGCTGAGCGCGGCTCGCAGTTGCTGGGGCTGGGAATCGGAGGGACCAATCGGCAGGCGCTTCGCGCCTGCTGTTTGGTCCCTCCGGTTGTCTGTCATGAGGAAGGGTCCAATCCGGACCCTTCCTCATCCCGGACACATCCCGCCCCAGAACCCCTTACTGTTTTATTTAGTCCGTGGCGCCCGCGGCGCCACGGGCGGTGTACAGATAAGGGACAAAGCCCGTTGCATTCAGGAATACAATGGGTGCTAGATTGGGGTGGGGTAGGGTGGAAGAACTTTGTGGAAGGCCTCTCCCTCCCCCCAGAACCTGAAAAGGCTGCAGGGAATCATAGAATCATAGAGTTGGAAGGGGCCATACAGGCCATGTAGTCCAACCCCCTGCTCAACGCAGGATCAGCCCAAAGCATCCTAAAGCATCCAAGAAAAGTGTGTATCCAACCTTTGCTTGAAGACTGCTAGTGAGGGGGAGCTCACCACCTCCTTAGGCAGCCTATTCCACTGCTGAACTACTCTGACTGTGAAAAATTTTTTCCTGATATCTAGCCTATATCGTTGTACTTGTAGTTTAAACCCATTACTGTGCGTCCTTTCCTCTGCAGCCAACGGGAACAGCATCCTACCCTCCTCTAAGTGACAACCTTTCAAATACTTAAAGAGGGCTATCATGTCCCCTCTCAACCTCCTTTTCTCCAGGCTGAACATTCCCAAGTCCCTCAACCTATCTTCATAGGGCTTGGTCCCTTGGCCCCAGATCATCCTCGTCGCTCTCCTCTGTACCCTTTCAATTTTATCTACGTCCTTCTTGAAGTGAGGCCTCCAGAACTGCACACAGTACTCCAGGTATGGTCTGACTAGTGCCGTATACAATGGGACTATGACATTTTGATTTTGATGTGATACCCCTGTTGATACAGCCCAAAATGGCATTCGCCTTTTTTACCGCTGCATCACACTGCCTGCTCATGTTTAGTTTACAATCCACAAGTACTCCAAGGTCTCGTTCACACACAGTGTAACCTGGAAGCGTATCCCCCATCCAGTTGGTATGCTTTTCATTTTTCTGACCCAGATGCAGAACTTTAGACTTATCTTTCTTAAATTGCATCTTGTTCTCATTTGCCCATTTTTCCATTGTGTTCAGATCTCGTTGAACTCTGTCTCTTTCTTCTGGAGTATTTGCCAGTCTTCCCAATTTGGTGTCATTTGCAAACGTGATGAGTAGCCCCTCCACCCCCTCAGCTAGTTCATTAATAAATATGTTAAAAAGTACCGGACCGAGCACCGAGCCCTGAGGTACCCCGCTACTCACCTCCTTCCAGTCTTATGAAACACCATTGACAACAACTCTTTGAGTGTGGTTCTCTAACCAATTTTCTATCCACCTAACTATCTGAAAATCCAGATTGCAGTCCTTCAATTTATCCATCAGAACATCATGGGGAACCTTATCAAAAGCTTTACTAAAATCCAAGTAAACGACATCAACCGAATTTCCACGATCCAGCAAACATGTTACTTGGTCAAAAAAGAAAACTAGGTTGGTCTGACAGGACCTGTTGGAGACAAATCCATGCTGACTTCCTTGGATCACCAAATTGTCCTCCAGATGTTTGCAGATTGCTCCCTTTAATATCTGCTCCATTATCTCCCCCACAAGACAGGTCAGACTCACTGGTCTGTAGTTTCCCAGGTCATCCTTCCTCCCTTTTTTGAAGATTGGAATAACGTTTGCTGTCTTCCAGTCCTTAAAGAGGTCCCGAAGATGATGGACAAGGGTTCTGCAAGTTCTCTGGAAAGTTCTTTGAGTACTCTCGGGTGCATTTCATCCAGCCCAGGGGATTTGAACTCATTCAGTGCAGATAAATGCCTCTCGACAACCTCTCTGTCCATGTCCACCTGCCACCCAGACACTATCTCTTGGCTACTGCCATCTCTAGATGTGCCTAAACCCTTTGACCTGTGGGAAAAATAGATGTAAAATAGGTGATGAGCCTTTCTGCTTTCTCTGCATCTTCTGTTAGAGTTTGTCTATCCGCACCCAACAGTGGGCCTATTGCCTCCTTTACTTTATGTTTGCTCCTCATATAAGTGAAAAATCTTTTCTTGTTACAGTGGGCTTCCCTGGCCAATCTTAGCTCACTATAAGCTTTGACCTTTCTGATGATTGATCTACAGTGCCTAGTAACTTGTAGGTACTCTTCTTTAAAGCTCTGTCCTTCCCTCCATTTCCTGAACATTTCCCTTTTCTTTCTTAGTTCCTCTTGAAGTTCTTTGTTCATCCAAATCGGTTTCTTAGAGCTCCTGTAGTGTTTTCGTCTTTCTGGGATAGTCATTGATTGAGCATGCAATAGCTCTTGTTTGAGTAGTGCCCACCCTTCACATGCTCCCTTCCCTTCCAGCATTCTCGTCCATGGTATGACACTCATCATGTCTCTGAGTTTATTAAAGTTTGCCCTACGAAAATCCAACATCCGCGTCTGGCTACAAGCTTCCTTGCCCTCCATCTCAAAAGGAATTCTATGAGGACATTGTCACTCCCCCCTAGGGTCCCCACCTCCTTCACCTCCTTCAACAACTCTTGCCTGGAACTCACCAGCAGGGGCAGCTCTCATGCAGCAAGGATCTGCAGCTTTCATGTCTCTGAGGAAAGTTGAAGGAGGGGACAGACAGGCAAGCCAACTGGAGGAAGAGGCACTCAGAGGCAGGGCAACCCTCCTGAGTAGCATTTAAGCTATGAGACAATTCCTCCTCCAAGCCCTTACAACAAATATTAAGTAGAACAGACAGGCCAAGGACCAAATGTCCAGGAATGCCTTTGAACATTTAACACAGCAAGCAGAATTTGAAGGCTCGAGAGAGCCTCGGGGGGGCGGGGGGGGCCTGGCCGTCTTCTCCCGGCCGGCGGAGCGGCCTCGCTGCATCTACGACGCGGTGAGGCCGCTCCGCCGGCCGGGAGAAGGCTCGAGAGAGCCTCGGGTGGGGGATGGCCCTGCTCCCAGGCCATCTAGCGCCCATTTCATTCCTGAGTGAAATGGGCTTTAGATCTAGTGTAAAATAAAGACTTGAAATATTTTACTCTTAGGTGTGTGACAAACTTACTCTTAGGTGTGTGACAAAAGCTGCATATGTACAAGTAATTTTTCTAAACTATCTGACTCAGCTATACTTAGAAACTAGATTTGGCCCTTTTTCACTCTCTGTCATTCATGCGATATATGCCATACTTTTCCCTATGGTTCTCCTATGGTTCTCATTCTTGAATTGTGTGGCACTGACCTGTTACTACCTCATTTGATGTCACAGGTTTAAGATGACTGGAAACCAGTTTCTGTGCATTTTCTACATGTTTTGTGCCCTTGCCTGCAGGGGTGAGGCCAATGGCAACCACAGGCAGGGCTTTTCTAAAGGAGGCCCCTCTCTGGCCTTCCCTTTGAGGCTCATCTGGCATCCATCCTACTCTGTTTTAGGTTCCAGGATGAAGCATTTCTTTTTACCAAGCTTCCACCTGGGGATCTGATCAACTGTGTTCACAATCCTCTTCGGGTCTGTGGGCTGTAATAATTTTGAATTTCTTAATGTCTTTATCCTCTGAATTTAATGGACTTCTATGTTCTGGGTTTTTAATGGTTTGACTTTTATGTTTTTCTGATTCTACCACGTCCTAATGTGGGAGTCACCTCAAATAAGTCCCTGGAGAGACAACATATACATATTTTAAATAAATAAATAATATGAAGTGGTTCACAGCCAATAATAGAAGGAGCAGCTAAGAGCCAAAGGACTAGAAAGGGGATATAAAAATAAACAGGATGGTACAGCATGCCATGAAATAGTGAGTTGGAACAGAAGAAGTCTGACAAAAAACATCATATAAGATCACAGTGTTCTCTGAAGCTGGCAGAATGAGGTGCCTCAGGGCATTTTGTCTCTCTGGGATCCTGATCCTCTCACTTCATGCAGAGCACACAGGGAAGGAGGAAGCAGCATACCCTCCTCCTTTGGCTTGTATCCTGCACAAAATGAGAAGAGAACCTCTCCATGAGCCAGAAGAGGTAGTGGTGGGCAGGGCAACAGCTGACTTTTTCTCCTCAAGCAGTGAAAAGGCTCCTGCCAGCCATGGCATACTGCCAAGTTACTCATGAGTAACATTAAGAAGAGACATAGCAACGCATTCTTCAGGAAATGGATAGCACTGCATGATCTGAATCCCAGAGGAATATGAACATCAACCTCTCAGGCTGTCCTTTGCCTTGCTAAATGAAAAGAGAAATGGCTGGGAAGAAAAATAAATAAATAAATGTTTCATATGAACCACAACATCTCAAATGCCAGATGCACTGGGACACATTCAGTCGCTTTTCCCCTACAGGCCCGGGTTAAAAAAGAAACACCACCTTGATACACAGCTAGTTTGCTACCAGAGCCAAACAAGATGTGACAGTTGTCTGCTCCACTCTCTTATAAAGTGAGGGTGGTTGGCTAATCTTTTATATCAAAAGCAGTGCATGGGTGAGGGAACTGAACTTTCCTCACACTTCAGGCTCTTTTTTCCCCGTGCTTAACTGACTTCCAATATTGGTGCTGGCCCGGAAGAAGTAGCAACAGCCATAATTTAGCTGTCTTCACCCACACATCTCTTTTGGTGCAAAATTAGGCACCTCTTCCCTTTATGCAAATATACCATATATACCAGACACGTGAATCAAAAATAAGTGGCTCCCTGATACATCTACTTTGATATATCAGAGTGGCTCCCTGATACATCAGTCTTACAGTGCAACCCTTACCAAGGCAACTTGGAACCCTGCTCTAATCTACTCAATGGAGCTTACTCTAGAGTTTACAGGTGTTGGAGGCAGAGACATTGTTGTGAATGTAATGATATGATTTCTGGGTTTTCCAGGATGGTGTAGCATAGACTTTCTGATGATTCCAAGAGCTACCTCTGGAGCTTCCATGTTTTCCCCAGATGTTTTTGTTGTTTTTTTCACCTGCCACCACTTAAAGTCTGAGAGGACAACAGGAGCTCAGGGTAGGGGATGTTCTGCCCCATCAAGGGGATTGGGGGTCCTGGTTTACTCCCAGGGAAACATTCTTATGACTGTACCAATAGTCTGATTTGTCCCATAATGATGGCTTGGTACAGATGACAAGACATGGAGCCCAGGGATCAGATCTCATAATCCCTCTTCTCTATACAAGCAGTTAGTAAGCCAGAGTGTATCAGGGTTTCAGCAATGGTTTACTCCCAATTACAAATGTGGCTTGCAGGGCAAGAGCCTGGAGGGAAGGGTGAGAAGGAAATGCATGAGAATGCCCTAGGCCGTTTCAAGACTCATTTAAATCATGACAAACCATGGCTTTTACAAAAAGAAGACAGAAGAAGGGGAAGCATAGTGTGAGAGCCAGCATAGTGTAGAGGTTAAGAGCAGTGGCCTCTAATCTGGAGAAGTGAGTCTGAATCCTTCACGTACAACCAGCTGGGTGACCTTGGGACAGCTCTCTCAGCCCCACCTACCTCTCAGGATTTATGTTGTGGGGAGAGGAAGGGAAGGCGATGGTCAGCCACTTTGAGATTTCTTCAGGTGGGCATAAAACCCAACTCTTCTCTTTCTGATTCCCTGGACTCCTTCAGTATTAGAGCCAAACCAAGTCTATAGTTGCAATTCTAGACATCTCCTATGTATGCATAAACCATTCCAAACAATGGGACTTCTTCTGTACATGTTTTGCCATCAAGATGCCATGTTTTAACTGCGGTGTTTTGCTTTGCTTTGCTTTTTTATGTCAATGCAACCTAAGATCCCAAAGGAAATAGTGTAAGAATGAATAAGACAGGAAGAAAAGGTCAAACAAAAAGAATACAGCATAGGTCCATGGGAAGTAGACTATGTCAAACTCATCTGGAAAAGATAATTGGTTTTCTGGACAAGGGAAATGCAGTCAGTTGAGTCTATTTGGATTTCAGCAAAGCATCTGATATAGCACCATATGGGAGATTACTACTTAAATTGGAAATCATGGGCTGTAATGTGGTATCATAGAAAGATAAGGAACTGGTTAAAACAATAGACAAAGAGCTGTATGGAAAGGCAATTTTTCAGGTTGGACAGTGATATACAGCAAGAGTATCCAAGATAAACCATGGAAAACTAATTTTCATTAGCAGCTTTCATGCTGGAAAAAGGGTGTTGATGATATCTGATACACAGCTGGAATATGATGGTAAAATTGGGAGGCATCATTAGCATAAATGAAGGCCATATATGGGAACATCATCAATGGGACAAGATGTAATTATTGTTCAGAGTATTAGCCATGGGATTTGATAAAGTGTAATAAGTACTTTGGTCTGTATTTAGAAATTATGAGCTGGAAATGAGCAAGAGGAAAACTACCTCTGAGTCTTGGTAAATAACAAAATTACTAAGGGCCACTGACATTATTCACCCAAATGATGAATTTCAGTGTGCAGAGAATATGCAGATATGCTTACATGATTAAAGAGCCTTTCATGATAAAAGGAGGGGAAAGCAGTGCTTTTCTACATTAGCAAGACAGAGACTAAGAGTAGACAATACTCTACAAAGATATGAGGAAACACATTTATGGAAGCTGTAGAAATTAAAAACGAACGTGGGTGTAACAACCAATGTGTTGTGTAGGAAAGCACTAAGTTGGGAATCAGGATATTCTCAGGACGACAAGAAGCACAACATGGTCACAGATAAACCCATACCATGAATTAAACAGCGGAATCAGAACCATATTGGATACATAGTTTAAAAAGGTTCTAAGAGGCAAAACAAAAGTCTGGCTATATGGGCAAAACCATGGCCTGACACAGAGTTGTAAGGATGCCTTGTGGAGCAGGGTACAGAAAGAAAGTAGCCAAATCAAAATACAATGGACTAAAGCAAATGTAAAAGAGGGAGCTGGCATCCAAAAACTAGTAGTCCTGTTGCTTTCCAGAATGTTTTTGATGGAACATGCTAGGCTAAGTAAAATGGGTCTCTAGAAAAACTAAAGCCTTCCTGAACTTTTTCTATTGTTGGGCCAGAGGGCCAGTAAGTTGGGCCAGTAAGTCTCCCTGTGACTAAAACCCTTAAAGGCACCTACCCTAAATACATGTCTTAGACCAAGAGCTACAATGGCAAAAATGAAATCTTCTGCAAAGTATCCATGGCCTTTTTTAGGATCAGGCAGGCAAAAACAGCCCCCTTTCCTGTTTTCTGGAGGTGGGAAATGATCTGGGAAAGGGAAATGATCTGGGAAAGGGATCAGGAGCTTCCTTCTCCCGATCATACAGAGGTCTGAGCACTTTGTTTTTAAGCCAACCACTTACACAAAAATGACTTTTTTGGGCTCCAGGGACCATGTCCAGCCTTCTCATGGGGGGGGGGGAGCGATCAGGCAGCCTTCTCCTGATCTTACAGGGTCTGAGCACTTGTTTTAAAGCCAACCATTAGCACAAAATGACTTTTGGGGCTCCAGGGACAATGTTCAGCATCTCAGAAATCCACCCTGACAGAAATAAAGTACAAAAAAACATGAATTCCAAAAGCAGGGGAGAAAGCTGTATCATTCTATTGTTTCTCAGCAGTGTTGATTTTTATTTAAAATGCATCTGTGTTGTGGAATTACCGAATAGTAACATAGAAGTGCCTTTAAAAAAATTTTTCGGGGCTGGGAAGAAAGTTTCAATCCATGAAAGAACTGCTGTATCGAAGAAGAAGAAGAAGAAGAAGAAGAAGAAGAAGAAGAAGAAGAAGAAGAAGAAGAAATGCTGCTTTTCTCTACCCGAAGGAGTCTCAAAGTGGCTTACAATCGCCCTCCCTTTCCTCTCCACACAACAGACACCCTGTGAGGTAGATGAAGCTGAGAGAGCCCTGATATCACTGCTCGGTCAGAACAGCTTTATCAGTGCTTTGGTGAACCCAAGGTCATCTAGTTGGTTGCATGTGGAGGAGCACAGAATCAAACCTGGTTTGCCAGATTAGAAGTCCGCACTCCTAACCACTCCTCCAAGCTGGTGATTGGTGTCTTGCTGTAATTGACAAGCCAAGGAGTGGAGGGAGAACTTTGTTTTGCTTTCCCTTGCAGCCTCATCAGGAGGCAAAAAGCTGCAGCAGGGTAGAGGGAAAATGCAGGAGGGTCTCCTGTGAGGAGGCTGCAGATGTGAGGTTACCATCCCATGTTTATAAGCAGGAAGCCACTCACGTTTTACCCCTCTGTGCAGAAATGGTCAAATTATACTTTAAACAGGTCACAGCTTTATAAGAGGTCTAGTAACAAAAAAGGCTGATGGGTCAAGGAGTATCCACAGTTATTAAAGCAGACAGCAAAATCATAATTGGGAGTTTCAAGCTGTTTTTGTATTCCATTTTAGTAACTAGTTGTTAACAGATTTTTTCCCCCTGTCATTTCAAACAGACCCATTTTAGTAACCAGCTACTATGTATTGGGTTAGCAAAGAATAGTTGAACCACAACTGAAGAAAACTGCTTTCTTCTGGTTTTCACTTCTTATAAGCTGGTTTCATGTATTGTTTGTATGTTTTTATGTAAACCGCCCTGAGCCTATTAAATAGATAGATAGATAGATAGATAGATAGATAGATAGATAGATAGATAGATAGATAGATAGATAGATAGATAGATAGATAGATAGATAGATAGATAGATAGATAGATCCCTATAGCATTAGAACATTCCTGCCCCAACCCTGGAAATGGATGAAAAAGTCGACCTTTTAAAAATGCCAACCACAACCATATCACCAGTGGGGAACTCATCCCAGAGATTCCTGATCTCCACCAAGAAGATAACATTCCTAGGAGAGAAGCTATCAAATACTTTAGGCAGTAGATATGCATTTAGTCTCAGCAATGGCCAGCTAGCATGACTATAAGTTCCCTGCTTTATTACTTAAACACTGTCAAGTTTCAGTTAAAAATGTAAAGTGATTTGATTGCAAATTCTATTTTGGGAAGATCAAGTAGCTGTTAGAAGGGAGAAAATCAAGGGGGAAAAAGGCATTTAAAAATGTTGTTTGCCTATGGATGCACAAATTTGTCCATTCTGATTACCAAAGAAAGTATTTTTAGCAGTGAAAAGAGACATTATACAAAATTCAGCTATCATATCTGAATATTTGTTTTAATAAGATTGCTGTTAATGAAGCACATTCTAATAACAATGAACTCCAGTGTCCTTTAGTAGGCAAAAGACAGTTCTGGAATATATAAAAACAGCTCAACCAATAGTTGGGTTTTGGTTGTCTTAAATTATGTTCAGGGCATGAGACTAAAGTACACCCTGCAGCAACCAATTGCTACTGTGATATCCTTAAGTCACCCGACATGTTAGACAATTTCCTTTTGTGGTTTTGAAAATATATATGCAGACTAACTCCATGAATGTATATAGAAAACGTGCATTTAATAATGTATAGCTCTAGCAATGAACTATTGTATTTTGAAAAGTAACCCATTTTGAAAAGATCACCAATTAGTTGTGGCATACATATAAGACTCTCCATAACAGAAAGTGGAAGCTGCCTTCCTTAATATAAAATATTAAGTTCACCAGACAGTGAAAAAACATTGCATTGATGAATATATAACACTTCAGAAATGCACCTTGACATGCATAACCAATGCATATCCAAGGATATTTTAAAGTGGTCAGAATAAGCAGAGGGAAATATGGATGAGGTGCAACACAGAATGATCACCATGTAATATTTTTCTTCCAGTGTTTTTTGAAAGCTTTGCAAGATGAAAACTTCATAAAACGAAAATACAAGTTGTCAGTAAAAAGTTGTCAGTAAAGGTCTTTATGGAATTGGTTTCTTACCTTTTCTCCTTTCTGGCCTGGTAAGCCAGCTACTCCTGGCAATCCTGCTTCTCCCTGTTTAAAATAAAGCCAGAATTGTCCATTCTGAACTTTAAATAACAAGCCAACCTCTACATGGACAGTGTCATCTAAGGCTGCCAGTTTCCCACTGAGGATTCCATGCTGCCACTCCTGTGGCGATTGGAAAAAAAACATTTTAAAAATTGTCATTGGGCAAAGGCATGGTATCACTTCTGGGGGAAATCTGGAAGTGTTTTAAGCCGCCTTCTAGAAATTGCTAGAAACACTGTGGTTTTACCATAGAGTTCCCTGAGATTCCTAGAGAGGCATCACATTAATTTCAGGGTTTCCCCAGAAGTAATGTCATGTGATCATCCAGTGTTGTGCTACATGTCCTCATCCTCCTGGACTTCATTCCTGGCAACCCTAGTTATTCTATCCTAAGTCCACCAATGATTATGTCTTTGTAATTCCATTGACTTCAATGGATTTAGAAGTGTGCAACTCTGCCTAGTACAGTAGCCATATCCAGGTAGTGACATTCCTGGAGATTTGGGGGTGGAGCCATAGAAGGGCACAATTTGAGAAGTAGAGGGAGTTCAGGAGAGATGTGACACCATACAGTCCACCTTCTGAACCTGCTTTCTCAAGGGGAATTGATCGATGTGTCATGTACCCATAGCCTGGGTACATGCCAACCACTTAGAGGATCCATGAGGTGGTCTGCCTTTCCCAGGGAGCTCTCCCAAACTCCCTTCCCCACTTCCTTGTTCTTTCCACCCTCTGAAATTATCATTTATGGTTGGCACTGTTTAATGTTGTAATGCAAACAACCTTGCCTAGCTCTTTGTGTTTCGATGCAAAGACATTTGAAAAATGATTTAACTTTGGGAATACTTTTGGGCACACAAATTCCATGGTTGGGGAACTGGGGGGTGAGGGTATATCTGTTCCTTGAATATTCCATGAGAAGTCTTCAGCAATGTTTCTCTTGTAATGGCAAGTTCTGTAGTTGCTCCCCTAAAATCCCAATAAATACTTTTGGACTCCACACTGTAAAGAGCCTATATCTGCTTTGGTGCCCTTCATGGGTGTGCATCCCAGGGTCATGACACCATGTCAACTGGAGACCAGCTGTAATTTCAGGGGAACTCCGGGCCACACCTGGAGGTTGGAAGTCTTGCTCCTCAAGACTGAATTGGTAGTATTCTAAGCTTGAAATAATTCTGACAGTTATGCTTGTGTATGCTTAAAATATTACAGAACAAACTTATCTTTAGGGTTGCCAGCTCTGGGTTGGAAAATACCTGTAGCCTTTGGGCGTGGAGCTAGGAGTGGGTGGAATTTGGGGCAGGGAGTTCTGCTATGGACTCCACCACCCAAAGCAATCATTTTCTCCAGGGAAACTGATCTCTGTCACCTGGAGATGACCTGTAAAACCAGAGGATCCCCAAGTCCTACCTGGGGACTGGCATCCCTACTTACCAGAAGGATGCTGCCTGAGCACTTTCTAGCTCAAAGTTGCAATTATTTCAGTTTCCTTACACAGAATCATAGAGTTGGAAGTGACCTCCAGGGTCATCTAGTCCAACGCACATCACAATGCAGGAACTCACAACTACCTGCCTACATTTACCCAGGAACTGGGGTTTTATTGACTTTTCCCCTCAACCAGTTTATTTTCTTGGCCATTCATGATTGTATATATTTCTGACACAGAGCCTCCTCCTTACTTTCCTTCCCTTCCTATTCAGCTGCACCTATATTGCCAATTGTGCGGGGAGAGGGATATTCTGTCCCTTTTACAGACTCTTAAAAGTATGCTATTTACCAGATACTATTATTTACCTCCATGCCATGAAAACTTTCAATTGTACACTTCCACACATTGAGATTTTAATAGAGGAACAGAACATGTTTTGCAAGCCTGTTAGCAACCATATTTACTGCATTTTAACAGTGTGCTTCATTGTAGTTTTTCAGCCATTCTATAGCATGGCAAATCATCAAGGTACATATTTCTTTCAAGAGAATTTCCCGATCCAGATTTGGTAAACCCTATCTTGTCTCCTGACTCATGATACCCCCCTCTGAAGAAGAGATAGAGATAGAGATAGAGAGAGAGAGAGAGAGAGAGAGAGAGAGAGAGAGAGAGAGTTTTTTTTTAAAAATCACACAGAAAACATAAAGAACCATACTCAAAGAACTTGTGCATCAGCCGCATTCTATATTTGGAACCCTAAATATTGTTAACAGCAGTTTTTAAAAGACATTTTCTAGGCTTCAGAATTACGGCAAGGTTTGAAACCGTGATGGGAAAAATAACTTTAAAATCCTACCCATTTTCCCTGGGCTGACTCATGTGTATCACACTTGAAAGTACCAATTACAGTCTAAGATACTGGAAGAATAAAATCAGAATATGACCACTTATTTAGTGCAGAAAAATGTCTGCTGTAGTTTAACATCAGTCACATTTATGAAAATAGTGTTCACCTTACATTAAGTAGATGGAAACATTAGCACTGGCATGTAATATATTTTCTAAAATGATGCTAAGTGACCCACACACTTAGACTTTCTAAGGCAAATTAGATTGGCAATATCTGTCTTGCTGTCTGTCTATCTAAATTGACATCACTTCTTTCTAGGAAACACCCTACGTTCAACTGGCAAACTGTTTTTGTCTTTTTTACCTCAGAAGTGATTTATTATTGCCAATGGTACCTCCATGTCCCCACCCCATAGAATTTTACCAATTTTACTCTATACTGATGGCCCCATCTATATACATCTATATGAGAGAGAGAGAGAGAGAGAGAGAGAGAGAGAGAGAGAGAGAGAGAGAGAGAGAGAGAGAGAGAGAGAGTGCACACATTAGACTGAGAGTGCGGTATGTCCAATGAGAGCCCAAATAAGATTGGGGGAAAGTAGAGGAAATTGGTGTACTTTCCAGAAGGGCCCTGCTCAAGGTCCATTACCATGATCTGTTCAGGACATTTCTGAAATATAATATATTTTTTCATTCATTACTTCTGAGGTATTATGTATGTAATAGGATAATGTATACGTTTCAAGTTTCCAGGTTTGTTCTAGGCCCAGATGTCACTTCCAGTTGAGCCACTTGCAGCCTCACTTGTGCTGGTTGTTCCCCATTTTGTCCCCTTTGTCTTTTAAGTTAAAGATTATGAGAGTACTGTCTTCCATCTTCTGCACAGAAAATTTAAATCTAGCGACACTGCTCTTCCCTACTAGCCAGTCTCTCTTAATTGTGTGGTCCGGTTCCTGTGCTCCAGTTAGGGATGAACTGCCACATACTGTGTCGGATCTGTAGCTAGCTATTCCAGGAAGCAGTCACTTCTATTGTCTGGAAATTTCATCTCTGCAGCATACCTTGGAGTGACATTTATCCAATCAATGTGAACAGTTTAAATCACCCTTTATTACAGTTTTTATCTATCTTCTAGATTACTCTGATCTCCTTTAACACTGAACCATTAACTGACAATCTGGTGGTGGAAAGTGGCGTTAAGTCATAGCCAATTTCCAGCAACCCCACAGGATTTTTAAGGCCAGAGACGAGCAGAGGTGAGTTGCCATCACTGGCCTGTGTGTAGCAATCATGGGCTTCCCAGGTGTTCTCCCAACAAGGGCCAACCCCGCTTAGGTACCAAGATCTGATGATATTAGGCCAGCCTGAGCTGGGCCATCCGGATCAGGGCAAATGGCAATCTATATGAGGGGTATTCCCTTTTATTGTGATATATTTTGTTCCCTTAGTCATTACTCACATTCCAGGCAATGTTTGTCCTAGCACATTGATTTCCCAAGGTTTTCTCATCTTTATTCTGTGCGTATTCATGCTTGATTGCCCTGACCTAGATAGTCCAGGCAAGCCTGATCTCATCAGATCTCAGAAGCTAAGCAGGGTTGACCCTGGCTAGTATTTGGGTGGGAGACCTCCAAGGAAGACCGGGGTCATGACACGGAGGCAGGCAATGGAAAACCAACTCTGAACGTCTCTTGCCTGATGACCAAGACTAATAATATGTTTGGGTTGTTGCAATTTGTTTTGTATAACGGGCTATTGCAGGGCAGCATAACCAGTGTGAGCTGTTGGGGTGCTATTTTCATATCTGACCAGAAGGAAGGTTTTATGAAGAGTTGTCTCTTTATTTGATTTTGTACTTCAGTACTGAAACCCTGCTGTTCTCCATAGCAGGGATCCACCAGGGCTTATACCATTTTCTCACCTTCCATATTTTTGCTCTCAAGACATCACTAGCTCTTTCATAGAAGAGTGGAAATTAAAACCAGGATCCTGCACATCTGAGATCAGATCTCTGGCCCTTACATTATGCTATGGGATGTCAATGCTGTGTTGGAAATTCCTGGAGATGTGGAGGTGGGGAAGGGAAGGGTGGAGGGAAGGGACCTCAGCAGGGTATGATGCCATAAAGCCCACCCTCTGAGATAGCCATTTTCTCCAGGGCTGTTCATCTCTGTAGTCTGGAAATCAGTACTAACCAGTGACAGCTAGCATAGAAGGGTTGTCATTCTCCAGAGATTATTTGGAGAATGGCAACCCTTCTATGCTAGCTGTCACTGGTTAGTAATGGCCACGGCCGATGAGCTTTAAGGCCACAAGAAATGGGCCCAATGGCCTGGGTGATCTCAGGAAGTGGCTTTCCTATCTGTTATCTCTGGCCACACCAATCCAACAATTTCAAACCATTCTTTGGCTATCTAGCCTTGGCATTGTTCCTAGCAGAAGCTACAGCTGTGCTTGCAGACCACATCTCAGTCGCAGTGCATGTCTGTGGTATACAGGGTTCTAGGGGGGAAATGCAAAGGAAAAATGTTGGCATTTCTCTTGTGTGCATTTATGACCTTTTTTATTTCTATATGCAAATCTCCTGCGGGCTTTTTTCATGTACACTTCTTTTCAGAAGATCCCAGGTTCAGTTTCAGCATCTCCACTTAAATAGAACAGGTTGTCAGGGATGTTATCTCTGCATGAGACCCTGGAAAACTGCAGGCACTCTGAGTGAACACTACTGACTGATAGACCAAGGGTCTGATTATCTGGCATTTCATTCATTCCAATGGCGCAGGTTTTTAAAAATTAAAGTTGATCTTGCATAATTCCATTAAACATTCCCCCAGTTCCCACTGTACTACACAGGAGTACAGAGTACATCACTGGCAGTCTTCAAGCAAAGGTTGGATACACACTTTTCTTGGATGCTTTAGGATGCTTAGGGCTGATCCTGCGTTGAGCAGGGGGTTGGACTAGATGGCCTGTATGGCCCCTTCCAACTCTATGATTCTATGATTCTATGAAACGGCCTTGTGTAGATAGCCCCCCAGTGTCCTCCAAGTTAGTCAGGTAGTTGATTGCATAAACTGGTGGTGAGTTATTAGAGTGCTGAAGTAGGACTTGGAAAGCCCATCTTGTAATTTCCAGTCTGCCATGGAAGCTTACTGGGGCTAGTCACATGCACTCAGGCTAGCTTATCTCACAGGGTTATTGTGGTGATAAAACAGAGGAGGAGAAAAATGTAAGCTGCTTCAGGTCCTCATTGGGCAAAAAGTCAGGGAGGAATGAGATAAGTAAACAAATAAGTGCCACAAGTTGTGCAGTACAATTCATGGGCTCCAGGCCATTTTTTGTGCATTAACCATGTCTAAAGTATTAAAATCTACAAAGCATAATTTATAACCTCCCATAAAGTTAAATCTCAGCTGAGACTTAGGGAAGAAAGAAACTGTTTGCCATCTGGCATATCCATACCTCTGATAAACAACGTTATAAGTAAAAAAATATTCAGCAGCAGTACAAACTTAATACAGATTTCATAAGGCCTGAACAAAATGAATTAATACCTTGTTTGGATAGCACAAGCATTTTTCTTCAGGTTTTCGGTCCATGATTGGAAGCGCATGTATTTCACCCACATGAACAGTGGATGGTGATGCTGCAGTAGTTTTCAGGTGTTCTTCCAAAGGACACTGAAATTTTAAATGTTGTTTTGATTTAAGCCAGCTTCATCCACACAGATCAAAATACATTTCCTACAGTGTCTTCTAGAATGCTGTGGCTGCAATCACTATAAAAACTGAACTCAACACCAAGACTGATTTGTTTGTGCTTCATACAATATTAGGAAGGATTAAACCTTTTAAAGAGTCTACCTTAATTGAAAGGAGCTAATAAACATAAATAATGTAATGATGTGGCTTGTTTGGATATGAAAAGTTAATTGGTAACCCACCTTGTTCACCATATATGATCTCTGAAATCTTTCTGTATTTCATGTTTATTACCCCAAGTGACATATTCCTCATGTGTAATGCATACACAAATTCAACCATTTTCTTAAAAACTGGCTCTAATTCAGCAAACACAGACAGATCTAAGTTTAGCCTTGGTATCAGCGTAATATGGCATGTAGCCAGCTTGGTGTTGTGGGTCAGGGTATGGCCTCTAAACTGAAGAAACGGGTTTGATTCCCTGCTCCTCCACATGCAGACAGCTGATTGACCTTGGGCCAGTCATAGTTCTCTCAGAGGCCTCTCGGTCTCATCTACCTTACAGGTTGTCTTTTGTGGGGAGAGGAAGGGAAAGGTGTTTGTAAGCCACTTTGAGACTCCTTTGGGTAGTGAAAAGCACGGTACAAAAAAAACCCAGCTCTTCTTCTTTAAATATTTTTAAAATCTGGTTTTCTAGTCAATATTTACAATAACTGGTTTGTAGGCCAAAATTGACCCACATCCTTATCCAGCCATATTTACAAAGTGGAAATGGTGGGGGCACAGTAGGTTTACCAGCCTCCAGGTGGGGATGGGAATTCTCCCCAAATTACATCTAATTTCAGGATGACAGAGATGTTTTTCTGAAGGAAACATAGAAACCTTGTAGGGAAGATTCTATGGCATCACATCCCACTGAGTTATCTCCACTTCCCAAATGCTGCCCTCCTTAGGCACCACCCTAAGTTATCCAGGAATTTCCCATGCTGGAGAATGTTAAAAGGATATGGATGGAGAGACTAGGCTTCTCAATAAGGATTCTGTATAGATATTTGTGAAAGTATCTGGTTTCCTCTGGAGCCCATACGTAGCTCTCTCCATAATGTACGTTCCCATCTTGAGAGACAATCGCATGCAACATGAGTTTCAAATAGACACGGTGGAGAAAATGTGCACCCACATTAGTTGAATATACAGATTTCCCTTACTGAACTGGAGCAAATGACCGTCTGGTTCTTTTCCCAACAGCCATCTTGTTTCTTCAGAGTGTCTCATGTTTTTTTGTGATAAAAATAACCATGTAATATAGAGTTCCGTTCTGAAGAAAGGGCATTCTGATAATACCACAGAATTTTCTTACGTTTCTTACGTGCTAGAAGGAATGTACTGATGTGAACAAACTTGCATTTTTATTTTAATAACTTACCATGTTCTCAAATAATTCACAACAAGTCTCCAGAGCCGCTAACTGAGGATTGCAATATAGAACCATGTGGCCAAGTTCAATCTGTTTAATAAATACAGGAATGTTTATCAGCAGTATAAGGCAACACATATTTGACACATTTTTAAAAACTCCATAACCACAAGTCATCACAGAGGTTAACTTAGGCTGCAATGTGCCTAAGTCTGCACTGGATTACTGCCATAAATGTTTTAAATTCATTGCAGTCTGCCATTTTAAAATACGGTATCTGACTGTATTATACCAGTTAGCAAAGCAAACCACAGACTTTAATTCAAATTTAACAAGTGTTTGGAGCCAAAAGGTACTTAACATTAATTTTATTTAACTGAAACATATGTAATCCAGCCTCCCATATTTAAGCTCACACGACAGCTTACAACAACAAAATTATATAATATAAATAAAAGCATAACTACCTAACTTAAAATGCTTTTAAAGCTGAAAAATCTACCATAGCAGATTTTATAGATCTTTGCCTTCTTTTGATCAATCCTTCTGGACGTAGTTCAAGTGCATGCTTACAGGAAAAATGGCAAATATGCCAGGTTGGAGCAAGATTTTTTATAGCAATACTACTGCTATTACGATTACTTCTACTACAGCAAATAATACTTAAAGCATATCTTTGCCATTCTATACTGTTAAGACATTCTCCTTCCAGTGGCACCAATTTAGGGCAAAAATGAACACGATTGCACCCCTGTGACTGCCATGGGGATGCTGCCATCGTTTTGAAATGCCACAAGGCTTTTAATCAATACCTATGGGAGCATAAGTGCACTAGATAGGAAATTTGATCCAGCTGGCTTTTTTGCTCAATCTTGCCAAATTCTCCTCCCTAGTACAGACTGGATCCTGCATGTTTTACACACATGCAGGTCCAATAGTTCTCCAGCCCAACTTCATTATGGATAAAGGCCAGATCCAGGTTCAGAAACTCCTGGAGTCTTGGGGATGGAGGACAGGGAGCTCAGTGGGGTTCAGTGCCACAGAGTCCCCCTTCTCAGGTATCCATTTTTCTCCAGGGGAAATTCTCTGTTTAGTCTGGAGATGAATGTAATTCTGGAGTAATTCCTATTAATTTTACAAGTTAAAATGCCCTATAATGTCTGAATATGCTCTCTATAGACATGCATGTCTTTTATGTACAAGAATAATTCATTGGCACCATAAAGAATGTTTGAATGAAAATCTTATATTGTTCTTTGCCTTAGCAAGGAAATTAAATTTCACAGAGACTGGAACTAACATGATTAATTATGATACCTGTCAGTGGTTCTTCCTAGTCACCAATATATAATAGATGAATTAAAACATAAAACTTTTATTTCTAACCATGGAAGGCTGTGAGATCTAAGAGCTGGTTTAGAAAAGAATTTCTAAAACTGCAATTTTCAGTGACATTCTAATGTACTCTGTTTGAAATGCTTGAAGCATTATTCTCCGTAATTGTGTGGAGTTTGTGCCAGATTAGTGACCTGTTCATCTATTAGTGGTGCAAAGTGAGTGTATACTTTCATGCTCCTCTTATGCAGTGTCCCTGGACTACATCCAAATATCCATGCGGGGGCATAACATTCAAAGTGGGTCCCAGAAGTATACAAATCATACTGTTTATTTTCCCCAGTTCAAATCCAGGAACTGACCATATAGTTGTGGACATGTGTAAAATGTCAAGCCCACACAAAGATGACTTGGAACGTGGCAGGTGCATCTTTTCTTTTCACAGGACGGGCAGCATACAGGGCATTCTAGTCAACAGGAGGATTTGTCCTGTATGCATCCAAGGGACCAATTAAGCTAAGTTTGTTTGTTTCTTTTCATGGATACTGCTTGTTTCCAGTGCTCCAGCTGTATGAAATCATAATGTACCCGCTAGAAAAAGTTTTTCTTTGTAGACTTCAATATTAAACAGATAATTTATGCATTATGGACATTTTCTCTCACGGTCACTGACACTTACATCTACTGGCTTGCCATCTAAAGAACGAGTTGCAATAAGAAGCCTTCCTTGAAAGTCAGGGCTGGTGGTTGCATCTGTTTTCCTTTGCTCAATTAAGCTACAGTCCACATACAAAGAAATGATCCGCGGTTGTACACTGACGCCAAGCTTGTGCCATTGCCGGTCAAAGACAGGAAGGATCTCACGGCTTTTGAAAGTGTAGCGCAGCGAATTCCCCTGCGGAGACCGTGCAACATACTCCACCACTTTTTTAGAACCATCAATGGCAATGTGAACCTGGGGAGGGGGGGGGGAACCACATTTGTAGAAAAAAAAAAGTTTCAAAGCAAGTACGGTAGTTACGAACCAACCAAAACAGACACATCCCTCAATCAAAAATGGGTTGCGTTGCTACAGCCAGGAGTGGTTTAATGATTTGGGAGGCCTGTAGCACCAAAGCCAGTTTAAGAATGTGCAGGGCCCTAACAGAGCATAACTGCACCAGGAGCAGCTAGAATGGGGGTGGAGAGACCCCTCTACAATGGAAAGGGGTGTCACTCTGAGTGTCCTTTAAGGAAGGAAAATTGGGAAGGAGGGAGGCTATGACCCTGATCCATGGGGAGGAAGGTACCACATGGAGCCCTTGGAAGTGCCCATAAAAGTACCACATGGAGCCCCTGCAATATATGAGAGTACTTGGTAAAAACAGCCACCCCCTCTGCTAGCAAAAGTGCCTTCAGCTGGGCACAAAATATCCACTGGAGTGGAGACACCCTTTCAAATATTCTCCCATGCAACATGATCACTGCACATCATTTGAGAACCCCTTATGGTTTAATTTGTGTTTCATTTCTTATATATCTGTTTCCTACTGCTCAGATTTAGCCTCACAGCCATCCTGGGAAATAGCCCACACCAGGAATCCTTAACCAGAGCTCCCCAGTTCCCGTAAGTTTGGCCGCTGACATCACTAGAAATTACTGGAGCCCAGTTCCCTTGTTGTTCTCCAGGCGTAGTCTCTTTCTTCACAATGGAAGTGGTAAATGTTCCATTGATGGATTGACTGCCCCCCCCCCCGCATCTTACTTCTGTGCTCACTTCTCTGAAGGGGCATGCCACCACTTCTAGGGTTCTTCAAAGCCTGAACAATATTTCAGGGGTTCCTCCACAGTTAAAAAGTTGAAAAAGGCTGGCTCACACACTAACCATTGCAGTGCTATCTTACAGAAATGCCACTGTGTTTATATATAGCTCTGAGTTATGTAATCACCACCAAATTGTTCTAAAGGATCCAAGCCATCTTGAATCCAGAGGGAAAAGATATTCCCTCCTGCAAAGCTGTGTCTACCACTCTGGCAGGAAGGGGGGAAAGCAAAAACAAATTAAATGGAAAAAAAGCAATCTGTGCAAACCTGTGGCATGTTATGCTGATCTAAAATTTGCAACAAATACCACCGTTCTTTCTTGCTGTTTCGTCTGACACGGAATGTGGCTGTTAAAGAATATTCCACTGGAAGCCCATTTGGAAACACTTGTCTGAAGGATGGGGGAAAGATTGTTCTCATTAGTTTGACAGCATTAATTGATGTAAAATATGAAAACAAACATATGTAAAAACACAGGACCCAGTTCTGGCCTTCCTCATATTCTTGGAATTGTACAGTTTTTGAGACACAGTTCCTTTTGTTGAAGCCCCCATAAAATATTCTGTTGTTGCACAAAGTAAGGTCCATTTGTGAGCATAATGTAGATCCCTGTACATTAGTTTCATTTAGATATGTTCTTGTGTAGGGCAAGAAACTTTCTCTTAAATGAAAACTTCATTTTCTGGACTGCTAACATTTCACACAGCCAAAAATTTACAAACTGACCTCAATGGAATCTTAGTCCAAGAAAATCCAAATTCTGCTAATTTTCTTATTAAGATTACTATTTATGCTAATATTTAATTTATGCTAAAATTATTTGTGCTAATAAGTCATACTGCACTATGAACTTCATTATCCATGTATGTGCATTCTCTTATCAGTTCCAAGGTAGGCTAATAAAGGTTTTAAATAAATAAACTCATTGGTTGTACATGAACATACCAAGTGGGCTGATTGGGATCATGAATACCAGCTTCTCTGTCAATGAGTTCAAGGGTCATGCTTGTGACCACCGCCGCTATATGTTATATGTAACTTTTAATTGGGGTTTTTATGGGGATTTTATTGTGTTTTAACTATTTATGTTGTAAACCGCCCTGAGACCTATTGGGAGAAGGGCGGTCTAAAAATTAAACAACAACAACAACAACAACAACAACAACAACAACGCTACATATGCGCTCCAGGGTTGGGAAATTCCTAGGGAATTTGAGGGTAGAACTTGTCAAAAGAGGAGTGTCAGTCTACAGGTGGGACCTGGGGATCCTCTGGTTTTACAGCTCATCTCCAGGCAACAGAGATCAGTGCCCTTGGAGAAAATGGCTGCTTGGAGAGTGGACTCCATAGTATTAGTTTCCATTCCACCTCAAATCCCATCACTCCCAACTCCACCCTGAAAATCTCCAGGTATTTTCCAACCCAGAGCTGGCAACCCTATGTGGAGGGCAGAGCTTGGGAAGGAGAGGGATCTTGTTAGGGGTGTGATGGCATAGAGATCATCCTTCAAAGTTGCCATTTCCTTTAAAGCATTGATCTCTGTAGTGTGGAGATCAGTTTTCATTCTGGGATAAATCCAGGCCTCACCTGGAGGTTGGTTTCAGGACACTCTGAAATGTGCATAGGTTCCTGTATGTGTGCTCCTGGAAAACAGAGAACTTTGCATTCTGCATACTGGAGCCTCTGTGTCTTTGGAGCCACAGACATAGGCTCCATGCAGATATGACTCTTGAACACAAGGCAGTGAAAGGCGGGACCACCTGTCACGTTCCCAGTTAGCCCTCTCCAGACATTCCTTTATATTCAAATGAACCCCTGAGCAGAACTAAGCAAAGTCCCATATCTAATTATCTGCACATTTGGTATGTGCCCCAATCTATTTTCATAACGGAGAGGGCGATTCCAGAAGTGCCAAAATGATGTATGAAACGACTTCTTCGATCTTTCACTTGAGACCAAGGCTTGTCAAATGTTCGCTGAAGGCCACAAGCAGGAAACACATATTCTCAGTCGTGTCTGCTGGCAGCAGTTCCCGTCTGTTGGTTCTCCACCCCACCCTACAGAGAAGGGCTCTGATCTTTCACTGGGCAAATATTTGGGCAAGGTGCCTATAAGCACTGTGCATTTGTGATAGACTTTAATTTTCAGCCCAGAGCAGTCATAAGAGCAACAAACACACGGCTTAAGCGCTATTTGATACATAAGACTTGAGTTGGCCTCCTGCCCGAGTGATGAATTTCACCCCAAATGATCTTTGATTACAATATGAAAAGAAATGCAGCTTTTAATTCATAACAAGCATGTTATCTAACGTCATTTCTAAAACAAGCCAACAACCAACACCCCCAAAAGGTTACCACGACCACTCTTTTCACATTTCTTGGCAATGGCCCATCTACAGCACCATCAAGAGGGAAATTCACATGAGCAAAAGGTGAACAAGCTCAGATGCTTCTTTAGAGCAATTTAGCAGAAAACATCTTGCTTGCTCACTGCTCAAATGCACACCAGCGCTCATAGACAAGGGAAGAAAATTCCCAGCTGCAATTGACCACCTGAACTCCCCAGTCTCAAAAAGACTACCTTCACCATAACAACATCAAAACACAGGTCTTAATTAGTGGATTTGTTCCAAAAGGGCCTTTTATGCACGGCAGCAGCTACTGTGCACTGCCGCCATGGGATTGCAGTGGGGCAGGATGCCCCGCCATTCCCCGTGTATGCACAGGGGCGGGCCATGCTGGGCTGCCCTGGTGTAGTGCATGTGGACGCGCTGAAAGCCAGGGCTAGAAGGTAAGCCAGAGTGGCGGGGGGAGGGACGTTTAGATGGCCTGGGGGGGAGGGCAGCCAGGCTCCCTCCACATGGCCAGGTGGGGGCAGGGGGTCACCCCTGCCAGCTCCTGGGCTTCACGGAGCCCACAGGGGCATGCGATGTTCCTACAGGGACACCGTAGGGTCAGGGCTGGGTGGGCCGACGGGCCTGGCGCTGACGATTATGCACATTGCCGGCCCGCCGCAGCCCCAGCTTACCCAGGAAGCTACAGAAGATCCCGCATTTGCTTAAGGCGGGCCTTCAGTTGCCCTGGGCTGGGAGGTGCCCGTGCTGGCAGCGGCAGCAAGTGTTATCGGTGATTTTCCCCGAAGCACTGCTGCTGCCAACACGGGCATTATGGCCTGTGCATAATGGGCCAAGGAACCACATTTTTATGAATTATTGATGAATCAGACTGCATCATTTCTGTGTATAATTTGCCATTATTATTTAGGGTTGCCAACCTACTGGCTATGGTGGACAGTTTGCCACTGAGGCCCAACAAGGTTGCTGCTAAAATGGGTGGTGGTAGGGAAATGGGAGGGGGGGAGGGGAGATGTCAGTTTTAGAAGAAAAAGAAGAGCTGGTTTTTTGGATGCTGCCTTTTATTACCCGAGGTAGTAAATCAGCTATACTTCTTTTCCCCGCAACAGGCACCCTGTGAGTTGGTGGGGCCGAAAGGGCTCTGAGAGAACTGTGACTAGCCCAAGGTCAGTCAGCAGGCTGCATGTGGAAGAGTGGCAAATCAAACCTGGTTCTCCAAATCAGAGGCTGCTGTGCTTAACCACTACATCAAACTGACTCTCTTAGCCAGAAGCGACATCCTCACAATGACATTTTCCCCATCCCGCCCCCCCCCCCCCCCCGGCTCCCTGAGAATTCAAGGCATCAGCATAGAGATCTCCTGCAATTACAATTGACTTTTAGGCAACAGATATCAGACTCTCTGGGGGGGAAATGGCTGTTTTGTGAGGTAGTCTTTATGGCATTGTAACCCATTGAAGTCTCTGCCTTCCCAAACCCTGCTCTCCTTAGGCTGCACCCCCAAAATGTCCAGGTATTTCCCAAAGCCAAGGTGCCTATGAGGGCAGCCAGCGACCTATACAAAAGGTGCAGGATAAAGTGGTTGCTTGTGTTCCTTTTGCTTCTCTCTCAGCAGCCTCCTGTCTATGGTAGCTGGCTGCTGGGTGCCACAATCACCACCGCCATTCTGCTTCAAGCAAAGAATCATGTAGCTTAAGCAGAGTAGCTGTTCTGTGTCTTCCCAGCTTTGATTTCAGGGAGAGCTGTCCCAGCAGCTGTTAATGTTCAGATTGGGAAGCATTAGGCTCAAGGAAGAGCCTCTTGTGGCGCAGAGTGGTAAGGCAGCGATATGCTGTCTGAATCTGTCTGCCCATGAGGTTGGGAGTTCAATCCCAGCAGCCGGCTCAAGGTTGACTCAGCCTTCCATCCTTCCGAGGTCGGTAAAATGAGTACCCAGCTTGCTGCTGGGGGGTAAACGGTGATGACTGGGGAAGGCACTGGCAAACCACCCCGTATTGAGTCTGCCAAGAAAACGCTAGAGGGCGTCACCCCAAGGGTCAGACATGACTCGGTGCTTGCACAGGGGATACCTTTACCTTTACCTTTAGGCTCAAGGAAGGGAGATATGATGGGACTGAGGGTGAGCTTATTTCCCACCACCATCAGACATAAAAACATGGTGGATTGCGTTTCAAGGAAGGTATGCAAAATGTGCCTAAATTGGGAACAAAAGGAATGCTCCAACTTCTATACTTTCCATATCTCCTACTCTAACTCCCGTTTTCCATATCAGCGAAGGTGGAGGAAAGAGTATTGATATACACTGCCAATATTTTATTGACATGCATTGGTCTGCAATCTATGGGACACACTCCAAGCGGCTCAATACAGAATCAACTATGGCTGTCTCATTTCAGCGATGCAAACAGGTTTTCTTACATGGACTCTGTTGATCACTTGATCTGAATTTTAACTAGTTGGACTCTTTAACTGTAGAAGTTTGCAGACCCCTGATCTAGCCATATGACAAATTATGCAGTGCTGGCAGTAACCCTGAGGCAAAGCAAAATGTCAAGGTCTCAAGCTGTGCTCAGAATGCCATACATAGTAAGAGTTGTGCACATCAGAGAGAGTATATCAAGTGGTGCCCAATGTGAATCTAATAAGAAAGACTTCCCATAAACAAGTAGCACGACTGGCCCTTATCAGAGGCCTGTGATTGGTCCTTTTGTTCACTAATTGAACTGGGAACTACTGAATCCTTAACAAGGGTTTGGGGTCAGTCTCTGCTTCTGAGCTCCCGGTCTCTAAATGTCCACAGACATAACAAAAAGTCTTCCTTCAAATTATTAAAAGTCTCATAGACAAAACTCAAAATTTGTGTATAGAGAGCTAAGATGGTACGGCAAAATCTGGCTTCTTGTTTAGCCTTTTTACAGGAATGTTAGCACCAATAGGTCCACATAACATTTTAAAAAGTTAATAAAACATTTCCAAAAAGCAAACATGGTTGCCCAATTCTGTACTGGACAGGGCTCCTATGTCCAAAACCCACACTAGATTAGAAACTTTTCACTAGCACTCTCCGCAATGTTTCTATTTGTAAATAAAACAGACACTAGGAAAATCAGTCTAATTAATCATGGAGATGCAATTCTGACTAGGGACACATGGGAAGGGAAATAGAGATTTAACCCATCAGGTCTCAGATTTCACTTATCAAAAGTAAGATCTCCATGCTTTTAAAGGGGGGAAACACATCAAAGGCTGTCTTTTTCCCATTTAAATGTTAAAAGCACAGGAAAACTAGGGTTTGATGAGCACACACAGGTGGGACCTCATGAGTTAATCTTAATTTTCCTTCCATGCATTCCCAATCTGAATGCCTAAAATTGTGCATGTGCTATTTAACATTTATAGATGGGTGATTGGGATCTCTATTTTGTACTTTACACTTTTCATATGTATTCACATTGCCACGCTACAGTCAAGTTCAACCCTCTCTATGCGTTTAAGATTTTATACTATAAAAGAGAGCTACTAATTTTCCAGGCATGCCAACTTTCCGATTATCCAAGTCTCAATGAGTTGCAGTAGCCTTTGCCATTTGGCTTGGAGGGTGGAATACAAAGCATATCCTTTGAGACAATCTTAAATGACTTATGCTTAACTGGATACCAATTAATTGGCTAAAAATTTATTCTTGCTTTGGCATACTGTCCCTCTATAGAGACCAAACAGATCACCTGTGCTGATTGGGTCTTTGGCTCACAATATATTTGCCACATGTTAGTATAAACTGCCTACAATATGAACAGAATTTGACACTGGCATGCCCTTCAGTTAACTAATTAGCAGCAAATAGAAATATATGGTTGTTGTCAGTCCTTGATAATAGCTTTTTAATGTGATAAATCAACAAAACAATTAATGTCTTCAGCTCTGTTGGCCTTGTGGATCTGGTCATACGTGTGGGTGGGAGAAGCAGAGTATATTTTAGAGCAGGGGTAGTCAAACTGTGGCCCTCCAGATGTCCATGGACTACAATTCCCAGAAGCCCCTGCCAGCAAATGTTGGCAGGGGCTTCTGGGAATTGTAGTCCATGGACATCTGGAGGGTCGCAGTTTGACTACCCCTGTTTAGAGAGAGAAAGGTCCTTTTCAATGCCAGCTGCCAAAACAAATTATAACCTCAGCTTGGTTTAATGTGCTCATGATGGGCAGTGAGACCTAGAACAGCATTATCTCTGTATCTTTTTGTCCAAATCTACTGGTGATGTGGTAGAGGTCCCAAATTGTTGCTTGTCCACTGTAGTTCAATGTCTAAGAATGAAAAATAATTGAAAGTAAATCTGGATGAGACAGTGGTAATGCAGGCTGGGAAGGCAGAGATCTTGAAGGACACTGTTCTTCCCATCTTTGATTGAATTCAGTTGACACTTGCTGTCTCCATTCAGGGATTACACTGGATCCAACATTATTGCCGCAGAAGCAAATTAGTGCGGCTGCAAAACAAAAACAACTCCCAGCTTAGTTTATCCCAGAAAAGGGTCCTGTAATTTGATACAGCCAATGTGGCCACTTGGATCCATGCCACAGTAATGCAGAGAATAGATTGCTGTAATGCACCTAAGTCTCCCCTCAAAGTCAACATGCTGAACCCCATCAGGCCACTGCCAGCAAACTCTCTGTGTTGGCAAAGGAAGAGGCAGGGTCAGGGGTATGGCAAGAATTAGTTGGCTCTCTAAGCCAGCCCAGCCTAGGAATGCCCCACGCAGAACTGACATAAAGTTATGCCATCAAGAACTGCATCACAGCCCACAGGTTCCTTTGCTCCAGAAGAGACACCCGCCCCCCACATGCCCTTACATAGCACAGGATACAAATTATATCCACAGCCTAACATATGCCTGACCAGTGCTCACCAAACACCTTCCCCCAAGCCCAACTCAGCTTCCCTGAAGTCACCCAGCAAATGTAGAGAATAGCTATTAAAAATAAAGCAGAGCCTGTTCAAACTTCAAACTTGGAACACCACCACAAGAAACATAGAAATACAGAGATGGAAATGATCTTAAGAGTCATCTAGTCCAACCCTGTATACAATGCAAGAAATTCACAATTCGCCCCCATTCGGCCAGTGACTTCTATGCTGAGGGGAAAGCAAAAACCTCCAGAATCTTAATCAACCTGTCTTGGAGGAAACTTCCTTCCAGGCTTCAAAGTGGCATCCGCATTACCAGCATTATCAGCTGGGCAAGTAAGGAAGGGCCAAGAGAGTCAAGCACTGGGTCATCTCTTCCTGCTCTACCTCTCATGATTTCCTAAATTCAGAGAAAAAACATTGTTGTCAGATGGCCATCTAGCCTGTGCTTCAAAACCTCAGCAGAAAGCAGGCTCATCATCACCAGAGGAAGCATATTCTACAGAGGAATTGCTCTGTCAGGAAGCTCTTCATAATTAGGAGTGCACACAAACCAAACCATGAAGCGAAATTTGTGCCCTGTTCATGGTTTGGGAACTGAAGTTCATGATGGGTGAGAGTCTCTTTAAACCCCTGCTTTCAGCTCCATCAGAAAGCCACAGAAGTGCTGAATGGCTGGGAATGATCCCTGCAGTTCGGCTATTTCAGGCTTTTTTGTGCAGTCCCTTTAAAGTTTAAAGGGATTGCACTAGGTGCACTCTTTCCCCTCAGCTGTTTTTGCTGCTTTCTGAAAACCTTGTTTAAAGTGACCGCACTCTCTTTAAACAGTCCCTTTAACCCTAAAGTTCAGTCCCTTTAACCCCAAACAAGTTTTGTTGGGTCCACAAACCAAATAGTTTGTCGAAGAGCGACCCAGTTTATTTTGTGGTTTGGTTCATGGTTTGGTCACAAATCATGGACTGAACCACATTTTTGCGGTTTGTGCCCATCCCTATTCCTAATGTTCAGATAAAAATTCATTTGATTTAATTTCAGTTCATTAATTCTGGCCCAAGTTTCTGGGACAGCAGAAAACAAGGAGAGGAAGAGCTTCTGCCTCTCCCACCAAGCTATTTTCTGACATGAAATTGCTCTGTGTGTGTGTGGGGGGGGGGGGGGGGTTACTTTCATCTCTTTGCTGTTCCATGTTCACAGAATACTCCAGATGAAGATAGGTCGGATGTAGACTGTCTTATCATAGTAAGATTTTATTCTATCATGCTTCTTTCAAAGTTCTTAGCATGTCTGCTAACACTGTCTTTTCACTGCATCTACATTCCACTGGGCAAATATGGATATAGATTCCTTCCACTGTTTGTAAAAATGGATTGGGCTTTCTTTAAGATAGCTTCAGTGCTCTATAGAATCATATAATTAGTATTGCACAGATTGTATCCAAAGGCTTGACAGATCATACCCAAAGAGTTCTTGTTAATGGTTCAGCATCCTCTTGGAGAAGAGTCACAAGTGGAGTTCCCCAGGGATCTGTCCTGGGTCCTGTGTTGTTCAACATATTAATAAATGATTTGGATGAGGGATTAGAGGGGGTGCTTATTAAATTTGCAGACAATACTAAATTGGAAGGGTAGCAAACACAACAGAAGACAGAATCAGAATATAGAATGATCTTGATAGTTCAAGAAGTAAGCTAAACTGAATAAAATGAAATTCAATAGGGAGAAATGTAAAGTTCTGCATTTAGGTAGGAGAAACCTTAAACACCAGTATAGGATGGGGGAGACTTGTCTTGGCAGTAGTATGTGTGAAAAGGATCTAGGAGTATTAGTAGACCATACATTGAACATGAGTCAGCAATTTGATTTGGTGGCTAAAAAGACGAATGGGATTTTGGGCTGTATCAAATGGAGTATCGTGATGGTACCACTTTGTTCTGGTTTGGCCTCACTTAAAGTACTGTGTTCAGTTTTGAGCATCACAGTTGAAGAGGGATGCAGACAAACTGGAGAGTGATGGTGAAGGGTTTGGAGACCAAGACGTATGAGGAAAGGTTGGGGAATCTTGGTCTTTTTAGCCTGGAGAGGAGACAACTGAGAAGGGATCTGATAACCATCTTCAAGTATTTAAAAGGCTGCCATATAGAGGATGGAGCAGAGTTGTTCTCTCTTGCCCTGGAGGGACGGACTAGAACCAGTGGGATGAAATTAATGCAAAAGAAATTCCGTCTAAACATCCGGAAGAAGTTCCTGACAGTTAGAGTGGTTTCTCAGTGGAACAGACTTCCTTGGGAGGTGGTAAGTTCTCCATCTTTGGAAATTTTTAAACAGAGGCTGGATAGCTGATTCTGTAAAGGTTCAAGGGGGTGGCAGGTTACAGTGGATGAGTGATAGTGTTGTGAGTGACCTGCACTGTTCAGGGGGTTGGACTAGATGACCCAGGAGATCCCTTCCAATTCCATTATTCTATAATTCTATCATTCTACACTTAAGCATGGTTTTTGGATTTCCATTAATTTCAAGTAAGTGTACCAATGGACAGACCTTCAGTTCTGTAAAGCATTTTTAAACACTGATAAAGATTATTTGGTATAAAACAGGCAAATGTATGAAATATGTAAATTGTTATTAAAACATTTAAAAAATAAAACCCATTCTTGGTCTTCTGTTAGACAATGAACAAGTGTTAGGCTATGGATTTTTAGAACAAAGTTCTATCACCAAGTAAAAGTTATGAATATTTTTTCCTGAGTTCTAAATTCATGACTATTATATTACAATATATATATTATAATACCTTTGAAGACAGTTTGGAAGCTGTAGATGATTCAGAATTTAGCCACACACTTCTGAGGAGGTTTATAGGGAGTATATGACATTGGTGCTCTTGGTCCTATATTAGCTGACAGGAAGTTTCACACTAATTTCCAGATGCTGTTGATGCATAGAGCCAATAAATAGCTTGTGTGCTGTGTGCCTTGCTCCCTTCGCTAGTTGATTGTAGGAAATAGTAAAGCCCTAGTTGACTCATCAGGGTTTTAGTGGCATCTAAGTGGAGAGTTAGTACTATGACTGTTTTTAATGAGCTATACCTTTATTCATGTATTGAGTATTTTATTTTAAGATTTTGTTACAATGCATTTTTATGTTATAATGCATTTTATTATGGTGCATTTTTACACACATATACTCTTGGCAGAGTTTAAATAGGCAAAGAGGGGTCAAGCACCAGGCTGCTTATAAGAATAAAATACTTTTAATTCGAAGAGAAACAACTTTGTAAGAAAGAGGAGAGAGAGAATTAGTTCTAACTATTCTGTTCATTCAATCTGTTCTGCAGGTAAGCAGAGTGGAAGTATACTCATAGGAGCTGGATTTCTGCAACTGAGCCAATCAGGACACAGAAGTGATTATTTGAGAAATATCAGGAAGTTCCTGACTTAAACATGCTAACTACACATCTCTGATGCCCCCTGCAGGACATTCCCTGTATTCTGTTAAATCATGCACAATACTGATCTTGGATATTTCACATATACTACTATGAGAACTTCATCGCTTAGTTGCAATTAATGTTAAGTAAATAATAAATATACCATAAAATGTGAATGTGAACAAAAAAGTTCTGATAAGGCATGTCTACTAGAAATGTTGGGTGGCAGACAGTGGCTCTTTTCTTATATAAAGATGCATTCCAATGTAATGCATTGATATGGACTTGCAGCTGGTTCTTGTAAGTTGCTCCCTGCTGTTGTGTTGTTACTTTTCGGAACACTCCTTTGTTGTCTGAATTTTTTTCCACGTTTGCTGCTGACAGTGACTACAAGAAAGATTGTTCTCAAGACGTTGCTTTTCCACAAACAACCTGCCTCAGTTTGAATCCTCTCTGCAAACACAAAAGGCTAAGATTTCAGAGTCTTGATCTAAGGTGGCTTTAAATACATCATCACCCGCCATGGGACAGAGGTTGCTCACGCCAACCTCACGACCACTGACCATCAAATTATTTGTAATGTGACAGGTGATGGTAGGTGTCAGCTGGAAGAAGCAATGTCTTCCCATAAATGCCAAACATCTCTCACTTCACTCTCAGGAAATGTAACTTGGATCATCTTTCTCTTCCTGGAAGACATTCAGCAAGCTAGAGGCCTCATTGATACTTGTAAATACGGAAGTTAATCATAAACTCTAATTTGGGCTCTTTCAGTGTGGAAGAATTGGTGTTCATAAGATTTATAAATAGCATCTTTTTTCCATCCGTGCTTTTAAAAGTAAAATCTAAAAGGTAAATAAAGATTGGCTTACTAAATTTGATACGGGGACCTCTTACTACTGCTTCACAAAAATAGCACTGCATCTCCCTATAGCTGAATGATTACTATGTTAAATGTTTATTGATAGCTAGGTATGAATGCGCAGAACATTTAGAAAATCTGGAAGAGTCATGGGACTGGAAAAGGGAGCAGAGAAAGGATAGTCCAATACATCGTCTCTAGGACCCACTCTCCATACTTCAGTTTTCCACTGATTAACCCACACAATTGAGGCCGTAGGATGTGATGCATCATTCTGACCGACAGGAAAAATCCTTTACCTCCAAATATGTCAACCAGTTGTACCCATCCATCGGTTGCTGACTACGTCACTGAGCTATAGATGACACTACCCCTACTAACCTTCTTGTCCTTAGTTCTGCTGAGGCTCTCATTTACATAGTTGTTGGACACAACTGAGATTTCCGTTGTATGACTAAAATTATTTTTAAGGAATGCAATTTCTACTTGTTTCTTCAAAATATTCTTATTAATTACTAATATTAGTTAGTTAAAATATTTACATCCTGTCTTACCCCTGAAAGGCCCAATGCAGCTCGCATAAAAAATGCTATTGCGTCCTACTATTATATTAAAAACTTGCCCACCATTAATACTATAACACCTTCATTATGATACAAAAGGCCCGCTAAAAACAATAACATGCTATCTGAATAATGCTATTTTATAGGTCCTTCTAAACTAAGGTGACCAGATTTTAACATTGGTAAAGCGGGACACCATTGACCGGGGGGAGGGGTTCTTGATTAAAAATTTGGTCTATATGGAGCAACAAAAATTTTCATAGAACGCATAGAACGCAAAAATAGTATTGTAATATATGTTTTTAAATTTCAGCATAAGTACTATTTGCCAGGTGCTCCCAGATGTCCCTCCAAAAGCGGGACCATCTGGTCATCTTATTCTAAACACTAGTCAAGGTGGCACCCACCCTGAACAGGCCTTTTCAAAATGTCAGAGCTGCAAACAAAATGCATGGAGCTGAGCTGGTACAAATACTTCTAAAGGAACAGCTCAGTACATGGTATGTGCTGATAAGAATGTAGCCAGCACACAGCTTCATATGCATGAAAATGTTCCCTCAATTATGTCAGTCCAACATTTAGCTTTAAGCTTCTTAGAACACCTTAAAATTGAGCCCAGAAACAAATAGGCAATTAATGGAGTTTTTGGAAACATACTGAATAAAACCACATGTCCATCAAAGTCAGTACTGTCTGCTAAGACTGGCAGTGGCTTTTCAGAGTCTCAAGATCTTTCACATCACCTACTTCATGGTCGTTGGGAGATACCAGGGAATGAACCGGGGACCTTCTATATGCCAAGTAGATACTCTCTACCACTGAGCCACAGCCCCTCCTGTCTCATTTAACAAACAGGAAGTCACACTAATGGAAATTTCCAGATTGGCTTTAAAAGCAGCCTTGTGTAGAGCATATTACAATAGGCCAAATCTGAGGTTACAGTATCCTGGATCAGTGAGGCTGGACCATCTGAATTTATAGGTGAAATGACTGGCAAACAAGATACACTTGGAAAAGGTAGTTACAAGATCAACGTATTTCTTCTACAACAAATTTGGGTATTAAAGTACTTCTAAACTTTATACATTATTTAAAAAAAAACAATTTCCCCTTATCCAGATTAAGCAGATAACTCCCATCTAGGAAAACAGTCTCTCTCCTGACAGGATTAAGGCCCAAACTAGACATACAATACTTAAAAAGCTGTTGCATCTGGGTTTCTGCTGCTTCATCTGGACAGGAAGAGATAGGTCCCACCCAGGGAAAGGGTGGAGGGCCGGAACAGGACCCACAGGCTTGGCATCTGTCGGGCAGGTGGCCGATTCCGCCACAAGCTCTATCAGTTTCGCCTTCAGGATCAGGAGCCAAGTTGAGCTTTAGATTTTAAACCTCACTAACTGATCAGCTTCAGCTCAGCAGCCTTTAGTCCTTGGAGAGGTTACAAACCAAGATTTACTTTTGACTTGCAGGCGGGTCTGATGTTAGAAGGAAGATGCATAAAGCTGGATGGCTTAAACATGGACACAGCTTTTAGTTAACACAGAATGGTTGGCAACAAAACAGGCACAATTATTTGGAGAGAGCCTAACCCACACATTTTTGGCTTAGTGCACTAAGGTGCCACCTGTCTCCTTCCTGGAAGACAGGTCACCCAAAAGGCACTGAGCCTCCCTAAGGGAAGTGTTCCAACCTGATGTGCCAGAGAGAGGCACAGACCTCCTCTGACACATAGGCCACCTGGCTCAGCGAGCGTCCAGCCTTCCCATTCGGGTTGACCTAGCTCGCTCCAAGCTGCCTCCCAATTAAGGCCCCAAGATACAAAGTTTGATGCCCTCATCGAACTACCAATTAGACTTTCTCCCCATGCCATTTTCCCCACAAATGTTGTGACAAAAGTGAACAACTTGATAACAACAAACAGCAATCCACTACTCGCAGAGCAGGGAGGGTGGGTGGGTTCCGTCTGCTCTCTGGCTTGCTTCCGGGGGAAAGAGGGTGAACCCACGCTTGCCATGCCTTAAATAGGCACAACGAGCATGCGAACACTGCCCACACTCTCGTGCCTCTCCCTCTTCCCCCCGCCCACCCGGAGCATCAAGGACACAAGGTGTCCCCTTCCTCCTGCCCCGCCAGCTCGGCAACAGAGGCTTTGGGGCTTAGGTAAGTTTCCCAACCTCATTTACAGACACAATTTCAGATTTAAAAGACCAAAAGCTGGGCTCCCTCCTACCCTCCATCCCAAAGAAATAAATTTAGAGAAATCAAATATCATGCATGCCACGATATTTCAGAGAATGATTGGAGTGGATTACATCTTTCCTCTGCGATCCTGTAAAACTGCATTTTTAATAAATTTTAAAGTTTAAGATTTATATATTTTAAATGCTGTAAATTTGTAAAATATGTGCTTTTATAACTTTTTAATGGGTTTCGGGGGAGGACAGGCTAGAAATACAATAATTAAGTAAATAAATAACAAGTACAAAATTAACTACTTGTCATCCAGGTCTAATCTTGGACGAAGTATAAAACAGCAGAAAAACACACACAGCAAAAAAAGTGGATGACAAAGAACAGTGTCTAATTTGTATGGGACTATTGCAGAGTGCACAGAGCAAAATGCAGGATGGTTGCGTACAACAGGAACTAGAGCTAATCCCCTCCCCCACTCCAGTGTAATTATGAACTGTACTGGAGGTGTTTGCTCATCTCCAACAGGTGCACATCAAGGGAAGGAGTAGAGGGTGTGGTTGGATTTTTAGTGGGCAAATAATGTAATATCTCCATTTTTATCTGTTTAGGAAAGGATTACAGATCTGAGTGGGAAGAGGGTTACAATTGTACTTGTAATCAAGACAAGACATGTAACATGGCAGTAATAATCATGGTCATTTAAGCAAGAGGTCATAGGATGAAAGCAACTGCACCTGCATCCAGAGACAATGATTCATAGCGTTTTATAGATGGTTTGGAATAATATTCACCAATATCTTGAAGACTGGAATAACAATGGCTGTTAGGTAAAATGTTCAGATGCTAAGATTTGAATATTGTAAACTAGTGGAGCGTGTTAGAAAAAGTGTACTAATGTAGCATGATGAACCCATTTGGTTTGAGCCACTATAGCAGCCCATGTGATTGTGAAGCACCAAACAGAAAAATTTGGTTATAAATCTGACCTAAATGTTAGGCCCATTTATTGATCATTAACTAATCAGCACTTTTAATTTTACTTTAACATTAACAAGCACAATGGCAGTGATTAATAACTTTCCTGTATTGAAATCAGTGGGTTGGACTCTGCAGAGTTTCCACAAGCCCAAGGACTTCCTTTCATGGAGCACCACAGCAATGTTTAAACTACTGATCTGATTCCACAAAACCAGTTAAGATAATAGCGATACCATTTCAGGATAATGTAGAAATCAATATATTCGTCTGTCTGTCTCTGTCTCGCTTGCTTGCACTCTGTGCCCCAGCTTGTTAGGGAAAAATCTGAGATGAAACTAATATGTAGTAAATTTTAAACAATAATAATAATTAATAATTAATAATTAATAATTAATAATTAATAATTAATAATTAATAATTAATAATTAATAATTAATAATTAATAATTAATAATTAATAATTAATAATTAATAATTAATAATTAATAATTAATAATAATAATAATAATAATAATAATATTTTTAGGCTGCCTTTCTCTAAGGACTCAAGGAGGTTCACATAAAACAATCTCCATGAAGATCCCCTTTAAAAAGTCTATCTCCAACATTTAGATTTTATATGTACTTGTATTTTGGATGTTATTTTACAAAACAGTTTTAAGCCACCCCAAGACCTTCTCAGAGAGAGGCAAGCCTATTAGCCATGATGACTAAAGAGAATCAGATAACTAAAGGGAACCTTTAGTTCAGAGGCAGTCCTGCACCTCTGAATACCAATGGCAGGGGGCAACACAGGGGGAAAGCCTTGACTTCTGGTCTCAGTTGTTGGCCCTCCCTCCCTCGTTAGTATAGGAGTTTTAGGGGCTCTTTTTTGTTGGTTATGTAATGGAATCTGTTTTTTGGTTTGTCACAGCTGATGGGTTTAAGCATAGGGAACTTTGTTTGGGGGGATGGCCAAGCTTGCACACTGGCCCCCCAAAGGTGTGGGAGCTCCCATAAGGGGTTGTGTGGATGTGGGTCAGGTACTCCATCAAGGGGTGAGAGGGCTGTGATAGGGCTGTGAGGTGGCCGGGAACCAGCCAGAGGCTGACGTCCACCAGGTTCCTCCAGTAGTCACCTCTCATTGTACAGTAGGGTGTTTTGGGGGCCTGTATGCCTGATGGGCTCACCAGGGGAACCGTGGCAGGTGCCTGCTATCAGGTACTGCCTTTGTGGTCAGCTGGCCACAAGAGGGGAGATCTCCCCATGCTGTGCCTACGCTCATTATAAAGCTGTGGCCAAGGTTCTGCCAAATATGAGGTGTCAAAGTCCTTCTTATGATGCGAACAATATCCCCCTGCACAAGCAATTATAATTTCCAATCATTCCTAATAATGGGGATGGAGTGAACACATGTGCAGCTTATATGCGTGCAGGTGCTATGTGCATGTTCAAGTGTAGGAGAGGGCAGGGCCAAAAGACTCACTCCCTTGTGTTGGCCCTGTATATGGTATATATAGTGCTAAAGAGTCATACTTGGAAAGAAGTCTTTCTTCTCTATCCTATTGTCTAGATAAATTTTATGTTCCTGAAGAAGGAAAGTTAAAGGATTTGGGGGTTGCTTGTTTGTTTTTTGCTAAATAGCAGAGAAGGGATAACCATGAACTGGTTTCAGCTTGGCTAGATGACCGGCAGGAGATATGCCTTTGATCACTGCTGCCTAAGGTGAGAAGTAAAACCTCTTTGTAAGGACAAACTACAGCAAGCTACCTATATTTTGAGACATATGCTGTTTTAAAAGCTTGTGTTTACTGTTGAACTTGTACTTCTGTTTATTTATACCTAGAGTGACATGTCCTCTTTCAGCCCAGTGTCTGTCATGTGACTGCTTATCTTCTGCAGCAGAAGTCCTCGTGCCTTCAGCCACACACAAATATACTGCTTCCCCCTCTCTCAGCTGGTTAGCAGTTAGCTCCCTTGGTTGCCTAGGTTACCATTGTCATACCTGCTGTCCCCTTCTCTACATTCCACATTAGTTCCCATTTTAAGCTGATGTAAAAGTCAGAGGGGGGTCATAATATGAGCCTCACTCGCCAATCTAGAATATGCCCAACAAAGCGTCTGTCCCAGAGAACCTTTACGATCTGACCATTAAAGTAGAATATACAGAGGGGAAAGAAGCAAGTTTTATTGAAGCAGAGTTGAAAAACTGCAGGGGGGGGGAGAGCCAGGTAAAGAATATACACAGGTTCATCAAATGCAAATGCATTTGGACAAATAAGAGAATTCTGAGTTTACTGAAAGAGTATCTAGTCTGTTGTCAGTTAACCCCCAATTGCAATAGCATTTTGTTACTTCACGGAGAACTCCAACAATGGTCTTCAAGCTGAAATCAAATATGATACAAAGAGAGAGAGACAGAGATTCCTGTGCTAATTGGTCTATTGTCAGATGGAGATCTGCTACTGCTACACTGGGGGTCTAAACTTGCTGCTTCTTCATCTGTCCTTTTGCTTCCTCTCCTCTTCATCCTACCAGTTGGGAAAAAAGCATGCCACAGCAGCCAGAGATGGGAGAAAGATGCACTGTTTCCATTTTACATTTAAAAGAAAAAGGACTTGGTAATGAGAGCTTGTTTCCCATAAGAAGTTTGCTGTGGAATAGTCGTGACTGGGCAGGTGAATGAATGAATGAATGAATGAATGAATGAATGAATGAATGAATGAATGAATGAATGAATGAATGAATGGGGACAAGACAAGCATATGATCATTCTGTCCACTGGCATATGAGGAAAAGATGCTACTATCAATTCAGAATCATAGAATCATAGAGTTGGAAGGGATCTCCAGGGTAATCTAGTCCAACCCCCTGCAGAATGCAGGAATCACAGAATCATAGAGTTTTAAAGGGCCATACAGGCCATCTAGTCCAACCCCCTGCTCAATGCTGGATCAGCCCAAAGGAACTCACAACCACCAGCCCAGCCATGGTGACCCCAATTTCTTAACCAAATGATCCCTCCACCAAAAATCTCCACCAAATCTCCAGAGTCCAGCCTGGCCTGGAGGAAATTCACCTATCCATCCATCCTTGAGGGCTTGTTGGGGGGTCTATTGAGGTTTTTACTGATTTATGTTTTTATTATTTTAAGCCGCCAGGAGTGTCTGGAACGTAGCGGGATATAAATCCAAAAGTAGATAGATAGATAGATAGATAGATAGATAGATAGATAGATAGATAGATAGATAGATAGAGAGAGAGAGAGAGAGAGAGAGAGAGAGAGAGAGAGAGACAGAGACAGAGAGAGAGAGAGAGAGAGACAGAGACAGAGAGAGAGAGAGACAGAGACAGAGAGACAGAGAGACAGAGAGACAGAGAGAGACAGAGAGAGAGAATAAACTGACCCTTATAAATATGGAACATGTGTTCTTTTCATTTGCGAAATAAACCAAACTCCATAGCTTTGACACTGAATGATATCTAGGCTCTAGACCTCCCCGAACTTGGGAGCCAAAGGCCACATATATATAATTTAAATTCTGAGAGGAAAACTTGAAAAACAACCACTGAGGAAAACCCAATTGAAAACGGTTCAATCTAGAGGCCGTTCTGGTTGTTCTCATATACATATATATATAAAAGAAGAGATAAGAAACATTTATTTGTATTTATTGTGAAATTGTTTAGTATAGCCCGGGATAGGTTCTGTTTTCTGTTACAATAATTTTGAACCGTCCCTTTTTTTTCGTGGTGTACTCTTAATCTAGTAAGAGTCCAGCAGTTCAGGTGCGAAGTGTCAGGCCATGTGGCTGAGTGCTCTAAATTCTTAATGGAAGCGGTGACACTTCAGCCTGCTGAACCTATGAAAGATTCAGGTGCCTGGAGAGAGCAGCAGTCGTGGTCCTGTATTTGCAGACAGCAAGGCAGAAATCTCTTGCCCAGTTAATTGTGCCTTCTAGATGTCTCACTTGGGAATACTTTATTCATTCCAGTTATTTACTATATATGTGAAGAAAAGGGGGGAAATCCATTCACCTTTTTAAAAAGCTGAGTCGGTTAACAGTGATTAAAATTCGATTTGGATGTATTTTGAAACAAGGATGCCTGCCCACATTCTACCAACACACTAGACCAGGGGTAGTCAAACTGCGGTCCTCCAGATGTCCATGGACTACAATTCCCGTGAGGGCTCATGGGAATTATAGTCCACGGACATCTGGAGGCCTGCAGTTTGACTACCCCTGCTCTAGACTCTGCAGGAAACAGACTTCCATTCATGCTGAACTCTGTTAATTCTCTCCACGATTGTGTGATATGACCTTTGCCAAATGAAAGTGATCTGAAAGTGTCTAATTTACTTAATGCTTACACTCTGATCCATTTGGGAACCTTTGCAAAAAGTAGAGCATGATCCATTTTTGTTTATGCAAAATTAAATAAACTTATTCCTAAAAAATGTACTCATATCTTTATCTTCCTCAGCTAGGAAATCTGCTTTGTGGCAGAATGATAAGATTGGCAAAGAGCTAACCGGAGTGAAGTATCAGGACTTCAAGAGTTTTCATAATTGACCAAGCCTTAAGGAACATCAGGATGTTTAGAATATGCTAAGCAATTGAAAGGCTGTGCTGTAAAAAGTCCTGACTCTCACATTCCCATAAAAGACCAAACCACACAAGAAGCTGGAGATTTTTGATTATATACCTAGAAGTAAATTTCGCTGCAAAAAGCAGACATGGAAAGAGATGCTGTTGGAACTGTGTTGGTCTGAAGCAGCAGAACAAATTTAGAGTCCAGTGGCACCTTTAAGACCAACAAAGTTGTATTTGAGGTATGAACTTTGGTGGGCACGCACACTTCCTCAGATACATATGCTCACAAAACCTCATACCTCAAATATAACTTTGTTGGTTTTAAGGGTGCCACTGAACTCTAAATTTGCCTTGAACCTAAAAGAGTGCATTGATAGGGGGCAAACCAAAAGTGAGGAAGAGGCTCATCATATCCCTAGAAGCAGTGTGGGGGCAGCCTGGATTGTGTGACAATATGAGATAGGGTAGCAGAGCATATAATGAAGGGTAATGAAGCTGAATGGTAAGGCAGAGAGACTTTGGAAAGGAGAAGGGGGAAATAATTCTAATATATTTAAATTGCTTTGAACTCTGGAAGGAATTGGGGGGCTACTTGAAAAAAAGGAAGACGTTCTCTAGCATTCACTGCCCAACTGTCTCCCTCTTTTTGGGTGTCTCTGGGCTCAGGAGTAGCAGAAGAAAATGGGTGTAGTTCTATGGATGGTGGGCAGCAAACACTGAAAGAAGCTGCCAGGTATTCAGATGCTGCATCAACAGTGCCAGGGGCAACCTCATTCACCAATGAGCTCAGTTTCTTCCTACATAATCCTATACATGCAGATCTGTGCCCAGAAACTGTCACATTGAATAGCTGCACTAAAAGTACACTTCCATATACCATTAGGTGGGTACCACATGGTGTCCAAGTGTGGTCACAATGATGTGGCTATGTACCAGGTTTAAAAAAAAACCACGAAAATTAATTAGGTGCTAAGTATAAATATCAGCACTGGTTATTGCCACACATTTCCAATTTACATGCACAGTAGTTATCACAAGCAGGGATGCATAGAAGCAGCCACCACATCTGTGGAATATGGGAGGCACCATCAGTTACCCAGGGAAGAGTCACTTACTTATGATCATACTATCAGTTCCGATCAGTATATCTAGTCTCAGTGGTGTTTGGCTGCTAAGTAAGATTCAAAATGAACTCGGAGAGCTATAATGGTGGGCAAGGAAAACAGCAATAAATGCCTTATAGTGCCATCCTTGTTGGAATATGCAAGATCCACAGTGTGCATGATTTAAAAGCATATCAAGCATATCTAGCAGGGATCATCAGAGGAGATGGGTTTTTAGCATAGTTAGAAAAGGAACTTCTTGATTTTTTTTTCAAATATTCTCCTCCAGTGTCCTCATTGGCTTAATAGGAGACTTCCTGCTCATTGGAGCATACTTCCTCCCTGCTTGCCTTCAGCACAGACAGAATGAATTTTTAAAAAAAGTTAGACAATTAGTTACTTCTCTCTTTCTCCCCTCTTTCTAAACAAAGTTGTTTTACTTCACAATAAAACTATTTCATTCTTTTAAGCAGTGGTCCCCAACCTTTTTTCACCGGGGACCGGTCAACGCTTGACAGTTTTACTGAAGCCGGGGGGGGGTAGTATTTTGCCGAGGGACATCACTGCCGCCTGAGCCCCTGCTCCACTTGCTTTCCCGCTGGTGCCTCTGACTTCCCACCGCCCACTGGGGGGCACTGCCAGCAGCAGCTGCACAGTGCCATGCCAAGGGGGAGCCCCAGCCATGGCGGCCGCTGGAGAGCACCAAAGGTGAGCCGGCGGGAGAGTGGCAGGGCAGCCATCGAGGCAGCAGCCGGAGACGAGGACGAGGAGGAGCCTGGTACCAACTGATCCATGGACCGGTCTGGGGGTTGGGGACCACTGCTTTTAAGCACCTTGGTGCTTTGCTCTCTTCATATATTTTAACTCTGTCAACAATCCTAAGAACACTTTCCTGGTATTAAGACTGATTGAACAGACCTGAACAGATTCTGATTACATCTGCTTAGGATAGAATAATTACAGGACCATTCTAAACTGAGCTACCCTCTTCTAAGTTTATTGAAGGTTTAAAATGCTTCAGCACTGCTTAGGATTGCAATATTAGTTACTAATCACCTTTTTCAAAGCTACAAATTGTCCCCTAATACCAAGTAAATAGTATTTTACAGTGCTAGGTATTGTGTTTTAACTGTCTATTTTATCTTATTTTAACGTGCTATATACCATCCCAAGATGACTCGAACAAGAAGGGTGGTTCTACAAGTCCAATTATAGATAAAAATAGTTGTGTATGGTTACCGTGTAGCGAGGAGAAAGCACCCTACATATTCCCAGACTGTTCACATTCTTGGCAGTCACAGAATTCATTCTTCTTAGATCCTCTTTTAGATGTTATTTTTCTGTGGTAGGCATGGATATTTTGTCACCTCTGCTTCTTTAAGCCTCTGAAGGGAAATGGTGGGTACCTATACCGTGTCTCTCCTTGTGGCATATAAAGCTGCTGGAGGCTATTTCCAATGGAAGAAATCACATGCATGGGAATGAGACCCAGCCTATGATTGTAAGTAAATTTTTCGAAACTCAAATACACATCTGGGGCTAACGCTGTGTTATACACAGTTTGGCAATTCAGCTTCTTATGCATTCACTATCTGCTTTTAAAGAACAAACCCCTCAGAATTTCATATATATCTCACAGAACCTTCATAAAAACTATAAAACCACCTATTTCTAAACTCACACAGTCTACTATCAATCCAAATCACAGGAGGGTAATAAATATAGCCCAGCATCCAATTCAAAATAGATCAACTGGAAGGCATCTACAATTTGTCTCATTTTACCTATGCTGAAGAGACTCTCAAGAGCTCAGAATGATCATGATCAGGAAGAGCCCTATAGCTTGCACCCTGCCTTCACTTATGCCACGGTACCAAATGGCAAAGACAGCTCATAGAAAATACCAAAGTAGGACCTGAATACTGCTGCCCATGCTCCAAGAAACCTCAAGAACCTAAGGTTCTACTACCATCAATTTTTAGGTGTTCCCTTTGTCACCTTATATGTCAGAAAACAGGGCAACAGTAAAGATTCCCAGCAACCTCAGGGCCTGAACACTGCCTATTCTGCAAGCGAAACTCCAATGACAAAAGAAGCAAGGGCAATATAATTCCCTTTCGCTTCCTCACTGCAGCCCACCAATCTGTGTATCTTACCCCCCCCCCCCAGGTCACCTGGCTTAACTTTTTTCAGGGGATATAAAGTGACTCTTCTCTCAGCAGAAATTTTGGCAGATTGCAACTGCATTGATTCATTGCAACGGAGAGACCAATCTAGCTAGCAGGTGGTGTTTGAGCTGCCGTTTCATCGTTGCCACGCTCCCCCCGAGTGAAAAAAAAATACCCCCCCCCCGCACGGGCTCGATTTTCAGCCGAAAATAAAGGGAAAAATAAAGGGAAAATAAACCGGCAAATGGGGCTGTGTGTTGCTTCGTGCTTGGTGACTTAAAAGAGCTCTGGGGAGGGACTGCAGCCGGGGAAGCCTCGCTGGGTAAATGAAGGGTTGCCGGTGCGTTGATCTCTGCTCACTCCGAGAAAAAAAAATGGCGATCGCTTTGCCGGAAGATCAGAGGAGAGAGCCAGGGGGAGGAACTTTGCAGAAACTGCAACAATGGTAACGCACAGAACTTTCCCGCTAGTGTTGCAGATTGGTTGCAAGAGTGTAGCGCTTTCCGGAGGTTGAATCCACTTTTGGGGATTTCCCTGAAAGCGCTCCAACGGAGCGCTTTTTGCGGATCGGTTTCAGGAGTGTGGCAGATTGTCAACAACGTTGTGCATAACTGCAAATTAGTAGCAATTTCAATTTGCCACACTCCTGCTACAAAGAATCAGTGTGCAATGGCCCCCAAAATTGTTTCAGTTTGTGCTCCCTGAACCAAGGTCGGGGGGGGGGGGAGCACACCTTGCCCAAACCTTTCATGGACTTTTGTCTGGTTCAGTTTGGGGATTGGCTGGTAGCCATTTTAGGCTGACAGGAGACAAGTGCAAATGTCCTGCTGACATCCTAAAAAGGTTGCAAGACACTTCAGCATGCCAGTTCACTTCCCATGCTTTCAACAGTAGTTAAGGGAACTGGCATGCTGAAATGGCTGCCACAGTGCAGTCCAGCAGACCCCAACCTGATCATGCAGACACCTCGCTTTCTGCATGATCGCTTGTTTGGTGGAGTCAGCTGGGCCTGCACCAGTCATCCCAAGATACTCCAAGCTGATCGTGCAGAGAGCTCAATCTCTGTGATTAGGTATTTGGCGGGGTCTGCCTGTCCTACACCACCCAGCCCAGCATACCCTGAGACCATCCTGTGGAGAACTCACTCTCCACAGGGTCAGCTGCTTGGCAGGAAGCCATTTTAGCCTGCCATTTGGCTTCCCCCACTTTTAAGCAGGGGGAAGAGAACTAGTTCATTTCAGAGGATTGGGTGATCAGGGGTTCAAGGTTCAGGTAAACCAGAATCCTAAGCTAAACCAGAACTGTTCAGTTCATACGCACCCTTAGTGTCTATTAGAGTCTTTCTCAACCAGGATTTTATGAAACCTTAGGGTTTTTTGATAGCCCTGGGGTTTCTTGACAGCCCAGGAAGGGTTTCCCAAATGGCTGGGATTTAATTTATTTTTTATATTTCTTAAATAATGTGTTAAACATTTATTGGTTTATGTGACCATATATGGTCATGTCAACCTGCCCCCCCCCCATGGACAATGATGGGAGGTGGTGGGAAAGGGAGGGGCCCCAAGCAGGCAAATATACAGCTATACTTTCCAACCATATTCTGCATGGTTGCACCACTTCTGGGTTTTCTCAAAGAATGTTTCAGGGGTTTCTCAATAGTAAAAATTTTGAAAAAAGCTGGTCTATCAGATGCTTAGAACCACTACAGGGATCAGTATAGCATTGGCTACTTCTTTATTCAAAGATTTACCAGCCTGAGGCGAATCTTGCTGAGCAGCAACCATAATTAATTATTTAGTTATGGCAACACATTCTTGCCTTGACTTCTCATGAGGGGCAGTATTGTGAGGGTGCTTTCCCTTTCTGCCAAATCATTAATGTGGCCTAATGTATAAGCTAACAAGAAAATTGATTTAAATTCAGCATGTTTATATATAGATGTCATGGTGCTGTTAATCTTTTCAAAGCAGGAACTGAAAAGCATAGTGTTGACAGTGGAACTAGTGAAAATGACTTCTTAAGAGTCACTTGAGGGAAGGCATCTAAGCTGTTGTATAACTGTGATAAATGCAAATACATTTCCTTTCCTTTATAGTCTAAGATGACTTCTTTAAAAGTCTGCTTTGCAAAAGCTAGACATTTGAAAGAATGAATATTTTGATAAATTACTTTAGACATTATATCTGTACAATATTTTAATTAATTAAAATATAATAATTAAGATTTTAATTAAGATTTTAATTAATCATGAAATAATCCTTAGCTAGCTTCTGTCTAATGGGAAACAATCTTTCAAATCCACAAAATTAGGAAACAATTTTTCAAATCCACAAAATTATCAAATATTTATTTTTGTATTTTAAAATGCTTGGGTTTTTAAAATGTCTCTTTCAGATAATATGCTCCAAACTCTCTCAATATGTCATTTTTGTATACCTGATTCTATCAACAACCCCCAGAAGCCAAACAGTACTCATTTGTTTCAACTAATCAGTACAGGCCTTCAAAACTCACACGGCAGGAAAGAACATTGCAGTTCATCTGATTAAGAGTTCGATATATACAACTATTATCACTGAAATTCCTTCTCACAATAGACTAGTAATGCAGACATTATAAGCAGTAGCCATAAAACTGAACACATTAATCAAAACAAGAAACGGAACACATTAATCCAGACAAGAAACTTCAAAAACAAATGAGCATTAGCCATAAAGCTGCAGCTGGAAATTTATCAAAGTGTAAATTTCTGGATTCCAGCGTAAAAAAAAAGATATGAAAATTATTCTGCAGCCTTGTTAAATCCCTTATGACGGTTGCCAACACTGCAAACAGCAGGATGAGCTCCTTCATCTGAGAAGCAATGGCCATTGTGGAAATGTAGTCACAGAGACAAGAAGCAGGACAGTCTGAAGTCTGAAACACCAAGAAGAATAAAGACTTATCCAAAAGGTGTGTAATAAAATTAATAAAGGATTTTTTTTTTTACAATGTCCTTTCTTTCCTTCTTTTATTCAGTTCTAAGCATTCTGCCAGAATGGTGTCCAGATACAATCTGTTTTCAAATCACAAATTTTTCCTCACTGGCGAATCCTAAATGACAAATAATCATTATTAATATTCCATAACCTAAATATATTATTACAAAACATTTTTAATGTTTTATGTCAGAAATGGCTGATGGGGGTTGAAGCTGGCAAGTTCTGTGACTATCAGTGCAGTCTGCTGATGGATTGCTGGTTCAAATCCATTGATTTGTTCCAGTGACACAATAAATAATACAATCCCTTGGTAGTATTCTCTTCTATCATTATTATACCACTTAATTATGGGTGGTCCATAAGACAAATGATTAAGGATGTGCACATCTTTTTTAAAGATGACTCAAACATTTCTGTCATTTGGATAATACAATCATATGAGAAAACCAATGAATAAACACATTCAATAATTTCCCCAAATGGAGGAGTTAGGGAATTTGAGATTCTGGAAGCAGTTTTAAACTCTCTCTCATACATTTTACATCAGTCATGTTAAATATTAAATACAAATTAATTTTGACAATTAGCAACTTCTAACAATTATGAGTATGTACTGCGGATCTACATGCACAAAAACCCTTGGGAAAAAATGAAGGGAAAGTCTGCCAGGAAAGCAATTAGACATCCCACAAATGGTTTGGTTCACAGAGTCAGGAGAGTCTTACTGCACACATTTCTCAGATAATTGTTTAATGTTATTTTACAAGGCAGGAATATGTAGCGTTGGATACAGACTGGATAGACCTCAAGTCCCCAAGTCACCTGTAAAAACTCTCTGGTTAACATCAACCATTAGTCACTGCCCTTTTATGCATGTACAGCTTTTAGAAGAAGAAGAAGAAGAGTTGGTTCTTATATGCTGCTTTTCTCTACCCGAAGGAGTCTCAAAGTGGCTTACAATCACATTCCCTTCCTCTCCCCACAATAGACACCCTGTCAGGTAAGTGGGGCTGAGACAGCTGTGAGAACTGTGACGGGCCCAAGGTCACCCAGCTGGTTGCATGTGAAGAAATGGGGAATCAAACCCAGTTCTCCAGATCAGAGGCCGCTGCTCTTAATCATTACACCATGCTGGTCCTTCAGGCTCACATGCTGCGTGGGGGGGCACTGTCAGCACAACATATCTTAGGCTGCTGACTCACAGCAGTAGCAGCACAAGGGAGCTGAAGCCAGTGGTGCAGAAGGCACGCTCTTGGCCAGCATCTGTCTCTTTTTCCTGAGCTTGCAGCTGGATGCCATGCCTTGGGGAGGCTCAGCAACCCAAGGCGGAGCTCCTGAACATGCTGAGTGCCCTGATCCCACAGCAGGGAAGGGAGCACTTTTGCCAGCTCTCCAGGAGTTCATGCAGGATCAGCTACAGAGGATGAGGAAGAGGGGGGTCATTTTGCCCAGCCCATCCTACTCAACCAGGCCCTTGCACTGGCTCTATCTCTCACTCTGCTCCAAGGTGAAAGGAGAGTTGTGAGCTTCCAAGCTTTCCTGTTTAAAGAAAGAGGCACAGTGAACTGAACACAGTGTCTCCCTTCCTGAGGGCATGCATTTTTAAAATTGTAAATTACACTGTCTCAAACACACACAATGTTTAAAACTTTTCCTGGCACTAATTCCCTGTTACTAATTTTCCCTCCAGCAATCCAAGTTTATCAAAAAAGTCATATTGCCAGACTAATCCTATCTATAGATATAGATATAGATTTCATGGATATGCAACAATGGAGTTTGATTACCGATGAAGGGAGGAGGAATGGTGGTCTGAGAAGTGGGAGGAATGGCCTCAATGTGGATGTTGGAGAGGCCTCCAAGGGAGTGGAAAGAAAGTGTGTGGGAGAATCCATAGGAATCATTATGCACCTTCATCTTGGAAGTGAAACATGGGGAAACAGTGATGGGAAAGTGAACTGAGCACTGAAGTGATCAAATCAATGCAGAACAAAAAATAAAGCAAAATGACATGCAGAGTATGAGCCTCTTGTAGCGCAGAGTGGTAAGGCAGCCGTCTGAAAGCTTTGCCCATGAGGCTGGGAGTTCAGTCCCAGCAGCCGGCTCAAGGTTGACTCAGCCTTCCATCCTTCCGAGGTCGGTGAAATGAGTACCCAGCATGCTGGGGGGTAAACGGTAATGACTGGGGAAGGCACTGGCAAACCACCCCATATTGTGTCTGCCATGAAAACACTAGAGGGCGTCACCCTAAGGGTCAGACATGACTCGGTGCTTGCACAGGGGATACCTTGACCTTGACATGCAGAGTGAAAGTAAGGTGAAATGCAGAATGGAAAAGAAAACCCAAGGGACATGCTTAGCAAAAATGCATGAAAGGCCACTGTGAAATTCACTACAGTTCTAGGTCAGTCACCTAGTATTCCTCACAGGTTTGGTAGGAGGATTAAGTGAAGGGACATTAGTTATAGTCCTTTAAAGAATCAAAGAATAAAATGCAAATAAAATAAAATGGTATTTTAAAACCTGTGTTAGCTGACCCAAGCGATTCTCTGTTACGCGCTATTTCCATGTGTAGGAATTGGGGGAAGATTGTCAAGCCCTGCTTCAGTTGATTGCTTGTATGGAGTAGTGGTTAAGAAAATAGGTCAGTGTAATAATGCAAGAAAAAGGAATGATGTTTTAAAAATGAAAATTGAAATTTAAACAAAATATTTTTATATTTCTAGATAAGACAGTGCCATCCATTTTCAATCACATTCAGCAAAGCTTCAGGTGAACCAGTTGTAGTCCCAAAATGGTATTCTCCAAGAAACTAAACACTGGCTGCTTCCACATCAAGGTGATTTTCCACATGTCTGGTTGCTGATGCGATTCAGAGTGAAACTCCTTGGCAATGGAGATTCCAGGCAGCACAGGGGAATCTATTTTCTTACCATTTTTAGCCATAGTCTCCCTTTCACAGCAGAGGTGCATTGAAGCCCCCTGCCCATGCTGTGTTCTCAAATGAACCCCAGGATTGTATGGCCACCCTGTTTTAATTCCTCCCCAGAAGCATGACTGACACTGCATTGCAATAATATAACCTTTTAAAAAAACCTTTAAAAAACCCTCCACATGTTTGCAGACACCTCCAATGATTCCCACTTCCCTCACTGTAAGGCAGGCTGAGCTGTGGGTATTTCTTTTCTTCTTTAAATTCATGAGCATGATTAATGCTGGATATGAATAATGCAATACCTGTAAAACCTAAAAAATACAATCAAAGTTGCCCTCTAATGAATCCTCCCCTTTGTTTAAAGGATAGGTGATTCTCTTCTGCAGGGGACTGGCCCCTTGCAGACATTAAGTGAACAGCGTAACTAACTAGCTGTTTCCCCTTCACATACAAGAAACTGTTTCTGCTAATAGCTTACTGTCTGGGGGAAATTTTTTTATATATACATTTAAAACAATGCATGTGTGTGTGTGTGTGTGTGTGTGTGTGTGTGTAAGGAAAAGGATGTTGATGGTCTGTGCATGAACAGAAGGCAACATGATGTAGAAACATGGGGAAAAAACACCATTCAGATGGCTGAACATGGGAAATCTCTGCTGTAAAAGCAACCACTGTTCAGTCCCTAAGTACTGTAAAATCCTACTGAGATAGCAATGATCACTTGCAGATTTATTCACATTGTCCATGGCAATGTATAACACTTTAGTATCTTAATTTTAAAATCTAATCTATCCGTTCAAGTTACTAATGCAACTCATCAATAAAAATATGGAAATTGTGTGCAAAAACCCACAGTCCCATGGTGAGGGGCATCAACATTAATAAACCCCTCAAGAGAAAAGTAACCACACCTGAATTCTATCTCCATACATATGTGTATAAAAATGTCACTACATTGTATCTTTGGAAAGCACCATATTTACAAATATATAAATAGCCACAAGCCCCATTGAAAAATAAAATGGCCTCACACAACAGACGTGGTACAGCATACTTCACAATCACTCATGCTATAGCTGAATGAGTAAACTGTAAGAGGATATTTGCCAAGCTACTTGACACTTTCTAGTCAGCTTAATCAGATACCCTTTCGTTTCCTGTAGTGGGGAGACCAATGTTCTGCTACTCATAGTATACTCAGGGTCTATTTACATATCCTAAGGGAAGAGATGAACATACAAGTCATGTTACATCTGGCTTCACTGCTGTCTAAAACTATATAAGCTGACACCTTGTAGAAAGAGAAGACAATTTAGTGGAAAACGATTTATTGAACACAGTACCTGGGCAATTGAGATAAAGATGTTCTGCTGGCAGACATTTAAATTCCTGGACTTCTTTCTTTATAATCTGGCTGTATTAAGTTACTGTGGCAGCAATTCAACAGGGTACATAAACAGACATTATGTGCACATGACCAACATTTTTGGCAAAGTTTCCTAATCAAATGTTGTCCTTCCTCTTCCCATAGACCCCACAAAAATGAAATGTCAAGCAATTCAGAAAAATAGGCAGTCTGGTGACAGATTTTTTTATTTAAAGAAACGGATTTGGTACCCACATCTCCAATGCATTTTTGTACCAAGGAGTTTAGGGATTCTCCCGGGGGGAGGGAAAACTTCTGAACAGGAAAATCTGTAAAACATTTGTATATGTATCTGAACACCCATCTGGATCGAGGTTAAAGCTATATTCTATTTATTCATCCCTTTATTGGGGGCAAGGAAAAATAAAACAGATGTTTATAAAACTTTGAACGTACAATGAGGATACTTTTTTGAATAAAACAACAACATTCACAACTTTTTCCATCTCATGCGTCAGATCTTACACAATGAGGCTGAAAAATCAAACCACTGACAACGAAATTCAGAAGCAGCACCAAGTTACACTGGCTAGCCATCCTCAAATGAGCAAGAGACAACTACTGTTGGTGAAAGGCATTCCCTTCGTAGCCATCCACATAAAAACATTCTACAGAACATTCTCCAGAATGTATCTGAAATAATAATCTGCCATATGTGAATGTCTCTGCTGTTGATAGACAACTGTAAATTTTGCATACAAGTCATCCCTACAGGGATAGATTGAAAAATTGAATCCAGTTTTAATCTTATTCCAAGCAGTCAACATACTAAGCCATTTCATTCCCACCACGATTAGATTTTCATTTCATTAGCTAGTTATGGGAATAAGAGCTAAGCAAGAATCTAACAAAGTTCTTAACAAAAGCTTATTGGCTGAAGCCTGCAAGTAAAATAGACATTGGAGGAAAGTGGAAGCTCAAGGGAAATATAACATGGAAGGAAGACAGGGAGAACCCAACAAAAAATATCAAAGTTAGGGACCCATAAAGGGGTATGTAACAATAACATACTGTATTACTTACTGAAATTCTCTGATAAGAGGCACACTCCCCAACTTAAAACAAGGTTTTCCAACTCCACATGAAATCTGCCTCAAAGAAAAGCTTTCAGCCAAATTGAAACCTGCAAAATATGATATAGCGATATTATTTATTGATCATAAAATACAATTTTAAAACCCTGGATAAAATTATTGATGTATTGAATTTTCTAGATTAGCAATGGACATGCTGTTTCAAATCCCACAATTTTAATCACAGAATGTGTAAATCTCATTTTCTCTAAGGCATTAGTGTGAAATTCCCTTAGCACTGGATTTTGCAACTTTTGAGGAATACACTAACTCTTTTCTCCCAAATAAATGAATGAGAATAAAAGTGCTGTTCTCTAAACTTAATGATAGCTCTGCTGCTAATAATAATCACATCTGGAAAGGTGAAAGAAATGGAAATTTCAGGGCCAAACTAGAGGTAACTGTGCCCTCGTGGATCCCACAAGGATGTTGCTACCACTTCAAAGTAAGTTGAAAATATGATGTGGACCAGACCCACAAAGGGGAAACTGAGGCACTCTTGTTCCCCTTCAACTATGCCTTATCACATGCCAACATAGCTGCCTCTTATGACTGTTTTGGCAAAAGAGATCATGCTGTGGGCCTTTGCTGTACTTTAAAATGAATTTAAAATAACTAGTTTGTCCTCAATGTCTGTGCTACAGCCTTTAAAAATTAATTGTTCTTATTTAATTTCTAAAAACATAAAGGTACATTTAATTAAAAAATTAATATGTATATATTGAACATTTTCTGTTTTAAAACTCACCTGAAACATCAGCATTCTCTTTGTAGATGTGGCTAAACGGATGTTCTTCCTTTTTCAATAGTGGGCACACATTATCTATAAAATATGTACATATAAAATTTCATAATATTTTTAAAAAGGAATATATTTCTAATCGCTACACTACCACTAGTTTCACAATAATTTGAAGAGCTTAAAATAACAAAAAGTCATTTTTTAATATGCAAGGATTATGCCAATAACTCACACAAGCCTACAACACAGATTACTTCACCTGTTTTACGGCAATCAAATAAGATCTAAGGTACAGAAGCTGGATGATCCCTGACCTGGATAGACCACGCAAGCCCGATTTCATCAGGTCTCACAAACTAAGCAGGGCATCTTTAAAGAGGTAGATATCACTGGTTTTGTCTTTTTGTGTTTGCTGTTCCCGTGCCTGCTGTAATTTTCCTTTCAGCTTTTCTGACTTGTATTGCAGAACTGATTTGTATATTATTTTTATTGTGGATGCCATTAAAGGTTTTTGTATTGTATTGTATTGCAGGGGCATCTTGACTAGTATTTGAATGGAAGACCTCCAAGGAATACCAGCATCATGATATGGAGGCAAGCAATGGCAAACTACCTCTGAAGTCTCTTACCTTAAAAAAAAACCTATGGGATTGCTATAAGTCAGCTGTGACCTGATAGCAAAAAAATGTAACAGAATCAGAAAAAGAAATGATAAAATTGTTCTCAGAGTTATTCTATTTCAGACTCCTGGTGAAGATCCTGTAAATGAATGCTCCTTCCATATTAGAAGGTATCCAGTGCTGTCCTAAAAAGAGGCCTATTATAAATGGAGTTTTCCCCCTCAATTTCACTGTGTCAGGTTTTCTTTTTCATTCTGTATTGATTTTCCTCTCCTTAGCACACAGTTCACTTTCTGATTGCTGTTTCCCCATATTTTCTGAGAGTAGTGTTCTGCCAGTTTTTCCCTTGCTTCACTTCCAAGCTCAAAAGCAGATAGATTCTTTGGATTCACCCCCACCCTATCCCTGCATCTTGGAGGCCACTCCCCTGCCCACAGTGAGCTCATTCCTCCCACTCAGCACATTGTGCCACCCCCCCCCCCTTCATCAGTGTACAAGTTCCTCTATTGCTTACTATTTCCAGCATGTAAATGGGGGAGAGGGTATGACAGGACGCATGAGTCTATCAATCTGAATTAATTGCTAAACTTGGATCACGGTGAAAAATTATCTATAGGAAATGCTAAGGCTGATTCTCCATCAGCAATCTCCTTCATTGCCACACAAGTGCCAACTTCCCCCCCCCCCTCATCATTTTACTTATTTTTACCAGCAGCATGAGACTTGTGATGATTTGGGGCAATTGCTAGTCTCAGGGGCTTTCCGCACTGGGATCCTTGTAGCAAATTGTTTGCTAAACGAAAACTCACCATTTTAAATAGTGGAATTCGTCGTTATGCATACCTGCCTTTGTAGTGGAATCTAGTTGTGTTTCTATCATTTCCCACAGGCTTCCGGTCTCAGCAAAAATCGCTAGAAAGAAAGCGCTATTGCCGAGCTCGTCCCGCCCCTGGCCGTCAAGCAGCCAATGGGCAGCCGTTAGCATGCTCCCAAACAGCCCCTTTCCCTTTAAGAAAGGTTGTTTTTTTTTAAAACACACCCGTTGCAACGAATATGCGTTGCTTCGTTGCAACGGAGAGACCCATCCAGCTGGCAGGTGTGTTTGAGCTGCCGTTTCATCGTTGCCACGCTCCCCCCGAGTGAAAAAAAAAATCCCCCAACCACGGGCGCGATTTTCGGCCGAAAACTGTGTGAAAAATAAAGGGAAAATACATTAGCAATACATCTCTGTTGTTTGTGCTTGGTGACTTTAAACAGCTCTGGGGAGGGACTGCAGCCGGGGAAGCCTCACTGGCTAAACAGAGGCTCGCCGGTGCATTGATCTCCGCTCGCTCGGAGAAAAAAAAATGGCGATCGCTTCGCCGGAAGATCAGAGGAAAGAGCCAGGGGGAGGGACTTTGTAGAAACCACAGCAATGGTAACGCACAGAACTTTCCCGCTAGTGTTGCAGATTGGTTGCAGGAGTGTAGCGCTTTCCGGAAGGTGAATCCACTTTTGGGGATTTTCCTGAAAGCGCTACAACGAAGCGCTTTTTGCGGATCGGTTTCAGGCGTGTGGCAGATTGTCAACGACGTTGTGCATAACGGCAAATTAGTAGCATTTTCAATTGGCAACCATTGTGCGATTTTGAAGGAGTGCGGAAAGCCCCTCAGTTTGCAAGGGGGGGGGAAGTGATAGGGGAAAAATGCTTCTCTGGCAGCTCTCTGAGAAGCCTCTTTGCAAACTCTGAAAGGGGTGGGGTGGCAAGAGAGGGGAAAGACGAGCAATGAAAGAGGGGGATGATGGAAGGTGGTGACTCTTTTCGATTTTTCACAGTGGCCAATAATAAAACAAAATCCAACAGAGGTTGGCAATAAGAAAAGAGAGCTCTGCAGCTGGTCTAGTCAGTTACAAAAATAGTTTAGTCTGTTTCAGGATTTAAATTCTTTTGCCTGTGTTCCTTTGTGTTCCCTTTTATTCAAGGAATTGAACAATGGAGATTTATATGGAAGGCACTTGATGCTATTGTGCAACTGCAATAGGCTATTGTGTTAAGTTTTTAAAAACAATCTTTGGATCCCCCCACATGTTACAAGTGATGTGCCTACCCCAGTTTCCTTAAAAAACAAAAAACTATGTTGTAGCTGCAGAAAAAAAATAAACCAGAGGAAAAGAATGATGCATCTGGCAGGCACAGAACTCTGAATTTAAGCTTAAAGGCTTGACTGCTCGGATTCTCTGCAGTACGCTGTGGGTGCATAATAGGCTAGAGTTACACCCTTCTAAATCTGTTGAAATGAATGAATTTTGAAGTAACTCAAGTAAGGTTTACACTGTAATTCTTTTTATTAAGTTACACTATTCAAAGTATATTGCCAACGCTGTAATAAGAAGCCTAATTAAACATTATTTCAGCTATCTGTGTTAAAAGTAAATTTATCTGCACTGTGACAAAATGCTCCAATGCTATTCTGAAAGGACAGTTTTTCCTCTGGGCTGGGGGGAGGGGCTGCTAAGCCCCTATTCACCTTCCCTTTCATATGTTAATTGACCTGGTCAGGAAGCAGGTGCCTGAAGTAGGGAAGGGGAGAGCTTCTTCTTCCCAGAATTCCTAGGTGAAGGGCTTCCTGTAGGAGGGGGCAGGAGAGTATATCTCATCCTGATCATAAGAAGGAAGGGGCCTTTTTGGTTTTTGGCTGTTGGTCTTTGCCCGCTGATCATCAGGGAAGGAGCCTGCTCATGGAAGAAGGGTTGAGCAGCCATCTTGGACATGTGAGCAATGCATGGGAACCTCTTTAAGCAAAGGTGCCTGTCCTCTTCTTAACATCAGATAGGATATGTTTAGAGGAGGGACAGTTTCTTTTGCCTAACTCTGTACTTTGCTAAAGATCTGTTTTTTTAAAAAAAAAATCTTGTTCTTTTCATAATAAAATCTTGTATAAATTGGAAGTGGGCCATGGTTCTCTGATCCACGTAGTGCTCCCCCGCCTCAGAAATGGTAGTGGAAGTGTAAATGGAAGACCCAGAGGGGTGAACCCTTGCAGTGCTCAGGTGCTGGGGCTGTGGGAGACCACAAAAGCAAGGCCTCACAGGTGTGGAAGGGGCATCTAGGGGTCCTGGCTCTCTAACTGCAACCCTCTACTTTAGCCAGGTGGTGGCAGCGGTTACCCAGAGTTTGTTTTGCCACCAGCCAGAACAGGGGGTGGGCAAGGAGTGACCGAACTGGGGCTGCGACTGGGCCCAAACAATATGGAGTATAAGAAAGTGCAAAATTAAGCATCTGATTTCAGTGGAGGAAAATGAAGTAGAGGTTTAACTTGGCCACTGAAAACAAGGGAAATATAAAGTGCCTAATTCTGGCTGAGTTACATCCCAAAAAATATTTGCCACTTTGTGATAAAATGTATAATCACATATAGTTGTACATTTTAAAAATACATATGTAAATTCTTGAGATCAGACTCTGCAGTATCTGTTAATATTACAACAATGAATGAAAACATGTAATTGGATTACCAGATCAAGAGCCAAACATTATTTACCGTGAAGACAGAGGTTTTGTCACAATGCTGAGTTAATGCTGTTAAACTTTGGAACAATGTTAAATAACAAAATCATAACCATTCTTTTCTAAATATCTCTGCTAGACATTTAGCTCTACAATAGGAATTGTTTAAAATATGTTAATGCATTTCTCCCTCTTGAATAAATTAATGCTGCAACTCTGAAAATACTTTCCTAGGAATAAGCCCCATAGCATAGAATAAGACTATTGCTGTGTAGATCTGTTTAGGATTGCTCTAAGAGTTGTAAAGTATTCAAAGTCAAAAGAACAAACTATAATAGTTAACATAATAAAGCATGTTATGCAAAGGATTGAATAAATCCAAAATTTTCTCAATTTGCTAAGCCTTCTATAAATTGTTAACAATCAAAGGCCTTAATATTAATAGGGTGAATCCCTATTGACTGTGGAATGGTATTCATATATGAAAAACTTCCCCACCTCAGCAGTCCAGGGTTAGGAGTAGTAGTAGTAGTAGAAGGAGCAGGAGCAGAAGAAGAAGAGTTGGTTCTTATATGCCGCTTTTCTCTACCCAAAGGAGTCTCAAAGCAGCAAATGTGCCCCTGTGAGATGTTGGGTGCCTGGGATCAATGTGGGAGACAAAGGCATTTTCCAGACTGCACCCTTAAGAGGCCAGGCAAACCTTCCAACCACAATGGCCCTGTCGGATTTATTGGCTCTTGCCAAGGAAGACTCGTGTGCTTGATACAAAAATGTTTTGAAAATGGTGGCCAGGGGTGTGCTGTCATTTGCTACGGAGATTGAATGAAATAATGGGAAAGGAGGACAATGGCTGCTAGTGTCAGGCCTCCTAACTGAAATATCTGTTTGTTTCAGCACAGGTGCCTTCCAGCAGTGAAACATTTCCATGCTGGTATGGGATGTTTTCTTAGAAGCCACCCAAACGCAACCTTTCTGGGCAGGTTAGGGGGACAATCCCTGAGAAAATGTTCAGATTCCAAGGAAAAGACTATCTTGTGAATTCATTTTGGAATTAAAAAAAGAATTGGGGGGGGGTGAAGAAGAACTGGGGCAGCACTGGGATGTTAACAAAGTTGTGTGGATGCAAGAAAGAAAAGAAAATGTCAGGGAATGAGAATGGAATGTTAAGGCAGTCTGGAAAACACCCAAGTGAAGGCCTGCAGTGAGAGCGGAGTTTCCCCCCTCTCTTTTCCACTGGCAGAATAACTTGCCTCAGCCCAAGAACACGGCTATCATCCACCCCAATATATATTTTTTTTATTTGGAAACCATCCATAAAGTCAGGGTACAGCTACAGATCCCAAGGACCTCCCTAAATATTTAGTTACTTAGTGTCCTTGATCTGTTTTCTTGGGGAAAGGTCACACTTTTTCCTGGGGCCAGATGATAGCAGGCCTCTTTCTTCTAAGCATCATTGAGTCACATGTGGCACTTTCAGTTGCTGGAAGGTCTGTGATCTCCAAGGCTACAATATATACCTTGCGGATAACAAAACGGCAGCACCCAGCATTTCACTCCTATGAGTAAACAAGTCATGTCCGTGAAAGATGTGGCTCAAAGTGGCAAGTGATCAGCTTCTTGGAAGAGAGAATATCGTGATTCACTGGAGGATTTCATGTCAGGTCTGTTCATGGGTCAACCTTTGCTGGTTGAAATTACATACAGTTAGGAATTTTCAGTACTGAAATATTGTTTAAAGGAGAGACCACATGTGAATCATTTGTGCCGAGCATGGGCCTACTTATTTACTGCAGATGGAATCTGTATTGAATTTAATATGTGAAGTCCCTAAGAAAGATTGCCAAAACATGTTAGGGGTTTTCCAAAATCCCATAAGGTGGAAAGGGAGAAGATCTTGCATAGTACTAGTATCGGTATGTACCAGCAGAACAGCACAGTCAAGAAAAGGTTGCATGGAAAATTAAATACTTGAAATCATAAAAGTGTTTCCAGTTCTCTGGCTACTGTTGCAAACATGCATGAAGTACGCTTTTCAGAGCAAATATATATTCTGCCATACTCTGAGAGCCCCCCAACTTTAACATGTCATTAACTTTTATATCTAAAAGCAGTCATTTCAAACTGTTAATGAGCTGGCTAATAAAGGCATTTTGATCTGAATATAAACGCTTAAGCCAAAATTAAGCAGAATTGCTAACTGTATTGGCTCCTCTCCTTAGTCTGTGGAGGAGTTCACATTAAGAAATAAAAGGTGTGTATAGATTTGTCTCCTGGGTATCAATTATGAGGTTGAGGGACTGAAAAGAAGCTCTCTTTTATTTCATTGTTATCACAATGCCATAGGAAGCATGCTCCATACAAAATGCTCCATACAGGACCCTCAGCCCTGCTATGGATGAACTACAATATTTAAACAGTCTGCCAGTTTGCAAGGCCACTCTCTGTTCCAGGTATTCTGCAACTGCTTCACTGCTCCCATTTACCGAAAAGATCTTCCTAATGCCATCTAGAATAAACACTGTCTAAAGCTCAACACAGTGTGCCTGTAAAAATCATAGAATCATAGAGTTGGAAGGGGCCATACAGGCCATCTAGTCCAACCCCCTGCTCAACGCAGGATCAGCCCAAAGCAGCCTAAAGCATTATATTCCATCTCTTAAGTTCATAATTTTAACAGGACTCTGCTACTTGCATTGATCCATCAGTTCATCCCCTTTAAGCCAGAATGGTGTAGTGGTTAAGAGCAGCAGGCTGTAATCTGGAGAAATGAGTTTGATTCCCCTCTCCTCCACATGCAGTCAGCTGGGCCGGTCACTGTCTTGTTATAGCTGTTATAGCTGTTTTCACAGAGCAGACCTATCAGAGCCCTCTCAGGCACTTACCTCACAGGGTGTCTGTTGTGGGGAGTGGAAGGGAAAGCGATTGTAAATCACTTTGAGACTCCTTTGAGGCATGAAAACCAACTCTTATTTCTTCCGTTCTGCTGTCTTTGAATATAATATTCTCAGTGTCTCTGTTCAGCTCTGGCTTCACTATTTGACTCTCCTGAACACCCATTTATTTAGCCTCAACCACACTAAATGCACATAACCTGCTCCTGTTTCAGGACCTTAATAAGCATAGCTACCTAGAGAAGCACAGGAATAACAAGGGGCTTTGTCAGGAAGGCTGCCAAGAGCCACCATGGGTCTCAGAGAAAGATCCCATCGATTCAAAGCAAACATCATAATAAAACAAATTATTTGGTTACCTGATACTGTGCATAGAATAATCATTGTTTATTAGGTAAGAAGATACAGTAAAGGAAAAGAGACAGGGATATTAAAGAAAAGACTTTTAGAAGAATAAGAAGAATGAACAAGAGATATTAGTCTCTCTTAAAAGAAAAGAGGCATATAAGCCAAGATTCCAGAGCAGTGGTTCTCAACCTTCCTAATGCTGCAACCCTTTAATACAGTTCCTCATGTTGTGGTGACCCCCAGCCATAAAATTATGCAAGCGTTCTTTCACAGAAATTAAACCCAAACCGACCAATGGTGTGAAGATCCATTGTTCATGATTGTATATAAATCGGGGTTTTTTCTAGGGTTTCTCAGTTCAGTTTTGCCTCTTGTCTCACCATGCCAATCTCGCTCTTTTCTACTGCTCCAGATGGATGAACGCTCTATCTCGATCTATCCTGGCCAAGCTGCTCACCCTGCCGCGGCCCTTCTAAAAGGGTTGTTTGACCCCCAAAGGGGTCCTGACCCCCACTGCTCCAGACGGCAGTGTTAGTTTTGATGGTGGCACAGTGTTCTTTTAACAGTCTGACATGGCTGTCCCTTGAGAACCTGTCTGTACTGTGTTTGACTTTCACAACTGCTTACTCCGTTTTGTGCCAAGATTTCATTAATGCTTAGTCTAAAAGTCCCCTCCTCAGCGCACAGGTAATAGCCACTCATAGCTTTGTCCAGCTGCACAAATCTGTCTAATTCCCTTTTAAAGTTTTCAGAACCCACAGATGTGACTACTTATCATGGTTTATTCGATACAATAATTACGAAGCCTGTGATGTAGGATTTCCTTTGGCTGTCCTGGACCTACTGCCAATCAAGTTCACTATGGCTGAAATAGAGCAGTGAGGCAGAAAACAGATCTCACTTTTCATTTTGTTCACATCATTCATAAGCTTAGAAGTGTCTACATTTATATAGCCTATCTGGCTGTAAAAACCTTCATAATTGTGTTTTAAAAAATCCAGAAAGGGACAATTTTCCTTAACTATTTCCTGGCAAGTCGATTCAGACAAAAATGCCCATTAAAGATTCTGAACTGTTTTCTTTCTATCAGCCCGGAATGCTTTCTACTACTATATTATCTACACTGTTTACACAGCTTGTGCCTCTCAGTATTTCTTTCTCTAAGTCATGTATCTAATTTTATAATTTTATATTTGCCAATTCATAAAAGTCTACCGATATAAGACACGCATCTGACATGTGATGAAGTAGTCTCTCTGGTTCACAAAACCTTAATGCCACCATATTCTTGAGTAAATAAAAAGAAGTCGGTTTAGCCCTTCTGCTTTTATGTAGAACAAAACCAGGGGCAAAATAGGGTGCTGCTGATATGCTAAAAGACAGGCACTAAGATTTATTTATATTTATGTGACATAATTGTTTTAAAAAGTTAAGCTGTTTCTCATGTAACACTATGCCAAATGCCCACAGCAGTGAAGTTACATTTACAAAAGGCCAAGTATCAGATTTTCCATTAATACATTAATAATGAAAACAGATTGATTGAACAGTGTTTAAATGCAATTAAATCACTTCTAATTACTGGGCAGAGGCAGTTCTAACTAAGATTATATGCTTTAATTAAATCTAAAACAAGATCTATTGAAACCTAAAAACATAAATTGTAGTCGCATGCTTAAGCTACAGTATTGTTTATATGTACTGTTTAACCAGAAAGGAACTATCTGTTTCACAAATGTAACCTATAAGGAATAATGCTAATCACCATGGAGGGGAAAATCACCTTTTCACTACTTTAATAAAATGATTGCTGGTTTTTTGTACCCTACTATTTACTACCCCACAGAGTCTCAAAGCAACTTACAATTGCCTACCTTACCTCTCCTTACAACAGACACCCTGTGAGGTAGGTGAGGAAGAGAAAGCCCTGAGAGGAACTGTGACTGGCCCAAGGCCACCCAACTGGCTGCCTGTAGAAAAGTGGAGAATCAAACCCAGTTCTCCATCTTAGAGGCCACTGCTCTTAACTATTACTACTACTACTACTACTACTACTACTACTACTATTATTATTATTATTATTATTACTTCGATTTATAGCCCGCCACTCCCCTAAGGCTCATGGCGGGTAACAACATAAACATCCTACAGAAACAAATACACCAACCAACCCGACAGCCGCGGCATTCCCAGGGAGGAGACAAGGGAGCACTGCATATATAGCCCTGAGAGGGGAAGGGGGGGCCAATCTTACAAGGAGGCGCTGGCCTCAGCCATAGGCCTGGTGGAAGAGCTCCATTTTGCAGGCCCTGCGGAAAGCTAATAAATCCCGCAGGGCCCGCACCTCTTCTGGGAGCTCATTCCACCAGGTAGGGGCCAGGACTACATTACAATGGCTTTCATACCACACTGGCTTTTTTGGAAATTTAATATCTTTTGGAAATATTAACTTGACTATTCATGTTAATAGAGGTTTGCTAGTCTAGGAGTAAGTATGTTTTAACTAGAGTTGCCAGCTACAAGATGGAAAATTCTGGGAGAGTTGGGGTTGATGCCTGGAGAAAAGGTTTGGTGAGGGAAGGGACCTCAGCCAGGTAGAATGCATCCAGCAAAGCAGCCATTTTCTCCAGTGGAGCTGACCTTAGTAGTCTTGTAACTTCAGGACATCTCCAGACCCCACCTAGAATTTGACAACTTCTCAGTTGAGAAGGAATAAGACCAACTATATGTTCACCAGGTTTTCTGACTTCCCAGCTTTCTTTTTTATGGAGATATAAGAGGAAAGGTTTAGTGACTAGTTGGGAATTCAGAGAGCCTGATATACATCTAGACTTTTGTCCCCTTGTTCTATGTTCTTGGTGGCCCTGATTGCTATACATCTGGAAGCTACAGATAATGGCTTCCCAAGATATTTGTAGAACTTTTCAGTGTTGGATTTGAGCTGAATCTGAATGTATAAAACTGCAATAACATACCACAGAGTTCGCACTACATAATAAATATAATAAATATAATAAATATAATAAATATAATAAATAATACACCTGTATATAGTAATACAACTCCATTCAAAGATGCAGTGTGATTGTGCATATAGTTGTATCAGGATTATTTTCATTGTGTCTTGTCAGTACACAGGTAGCCCAGTCTCATTTGATCTTGGAAGCTCAGCAGTTTATTGGGAGACCACCAAGGAAGTCAAGGCAGTGGTCCCCAACCTTTATTAGGCTGGGGACCGGCAGGGCATTGGGCCGCGCCCGCAGGGACCGCGCGGGCCACGCCCACGAGCCGCGCCCGGCCGCACCCGCGAATCGGGCCGCGCCCGCGGGCCGCGCCCGGCCGCGCCCGCGGGCCACACCCGCGGATCGGGCCGCGCCCGCGAGCCGCGCCCGTGGATTGGGCCGCACCCGCGGGCCGCGCGGGCGCGGCCCTGCCCTGATTCCCTCTCCCCGCCCTCCCCGCAGTAAGAAGCTTCCCGGGCCGCAAGCTTGCGGCCTGGGAAGTTTTTTACTGCGGGGGGGGGGCGGGGAGAGGGAGCCGCGGCCCGGCGCCATGGCCTTTGCGGCCCGGCGCCGGGCCGCGGCCCGCAGGTTGGGGACCACTGAGTCAAGGGTCACTTTGCCTGGGCAAGCTGTGACAAACCACCTCTGAATATCCCTTGCCTTGAAAACCCTGGAGGTCCCAGAAGCTGGCTGTGACTTGACTACACTTCCCACCACTGTCAGCATACATGAAGGCTTGTCCGCATCAGTCAGAAGCTGCACAAAAAAGGATCTTGACTCAGTCTTATGGATGGTCACGCCACAGTTGCTCTTCTGCAGCATTTTAGCAAGGCCCACACGGGCATCAGTGGTAATATAAAGCGGAACTGAAGGCTGTGACAAATTGTGCATGACACCATTCCTGGATTAGTTTTAGGAATTTTCCCAGTTGAACTGGAATTAAAGAGGTGTTTATTAAAGACATTCCAGATCATTAAAGCAAAGGGACAAGAAAAATCCACTTATTCCTGGTTAGGGTTGTAGTGCTTTCTTTTCATACCTTTTAAGGCCAGGGAAGAAAGCATGTGGAACTACCTTAGAACTACTAGTAGAAAGAGCAGTACAACTGTGCTATCCTTGCAATGTAGCCTGGCTTTAAAGAGAATCAACAGCTCCACCTCTCTCTCTCTACCTCTGTTCTCTTCAAAAGACCTTTGCATGTCAACAGTTGTCTCTGACGGCCTTGGAAAAAGATACAGTGCATGCTAATTTTTTTTTTAGCAGCCTTGCATTCTACTAATTAAATGTAGTGTAACAAGCAAAATGTTTGAAACTACAAGATCGCAGGCTATATTGTACATCTATAAATGTTGTCTGACACGGAGCCATAAATAGAGTGTGAGTTTTAATTGAAAGTCTTGGGAACATTAACTTTTAAATGATGCACAATGTGCAGAATTCAATTTGTGTAGACAGTCAGTGTCTGAGTATACTAGTGAGTAATACCCAAAGTAAATGGCTGTATTTATTCATGAATAGGCCCACTGAAGTCAGTATTCATTACGCTGTTTTAGGAATGCGGCTGAATTTAAACACTACATGGAAATTACTACAATATATTATTGCAGTAACATCTGGCATCTTCTGCACTATTGACTACAGTATTTTGACACATGGTATTCTTGAGTAACAGAAAGTTACATTTTCAGTCTCTATACCGGGCAGTATCCTAGCATTTGTGTGAGGAAGGTACAGGTTTTCCCACGCTCCTTTATTTTAACTCTTATCCCTCTGAAATGATCATTCCTGGGAATGCAGGATTTGTGCAGAAGAACAACAATAAAGGTCAGCAAGATGGACTGAGGGGATGGAATTGACCTTTTCCCTCAGCAGAGTTGTCTGCAGAAGATGGAGAAAGAATGATTTCAGGTCCTTGTAGTCCTCAATCTAGTTCTCACAACCCACATAGCTGTTGCTCTCCACAACCCCAAGAATCACCTGTCCAGTGGCTGGATGAAACTATAACGGCAGAGAGGAATGCAGGGAAATGAGGCTTCTGTGCAGAGAACTGAAGGTTACGGCCCGTCCTAATTGATAGATTTCAGCAGTAATTTGCAGTATTTTCAGATTTGGGATCCATTCTAACCAGCACCCTGAAATATAGGAGTCCCCTTTTAATATTTAAATATCTTGACCACATGAAAAACAGGAGAGGGGTTCTGTACTGGCATTTGGGAGGAAGACCTTGTACACTGGCTGCAATTCTGCCTTCTGCACAATTGAGGATGAATAGATTTCTCCTATTTGATTTCTTACTTTTGCCATTTTATACATTACATTACTCTAAATGGCTGCCAGTTTGTTACCTATCTTCAAAGCCCACTAAGTACTTGGGATCCATGCACTGGAAGGACTTTCTTTTCCCATGTGAACCTGCATAGCAGCTCCGCTCATCCAAGTGGGATTTTCTCCTGGTCTCTAGTTGTATATTCATAAGATCTGCCAGTGCTTGATCTCAAACTTTCTCTGTAGCAGCCCTGATGTTGTGGAACAGCCTCATGGGGAGTCAGGAAAGCACATTTCCTCATTGTTTTATGAAAAGTGTGCATGGCTGAATACTTTAAGAGGGCATTTTAGGACATCTGAATTGCTTTGAGGCTAGGTGGTCTTTTTATTTTCTGGTTTTGAATGTTTATTGTTTAAATGTTTTGTCATTGTAATTATGGCTTTAATTCCATTGTCAGCCACTAGATCCTTTGTTAAGGAGAAAAGTAGGATAGAATCTTTTACAAATATTCAATTTTCTTTTGATCCAAAACTTCTCACTGTGATGCATTACTGTCTGGTTTCTAAAATTAATGGTCATGCACGGTTTGTCACATCATTCAGTTTGTTCAAATGATTTACAGCTTTCTCCCTTCTACATTAAGAAATCGTGGTTGCGACTCACCAGGGATGCCCGTTGATGTGGTGGTGAGCGGGCCGAAAGGAAGCAACAGGCACTGGCAATGCTTTGCATGCCAGCGTGTGTCAGCGTTGGGAGTGGGGAGGTGAGGCTGGAGTGGCTATATAAGCCGCCACGTGGCTCCAGCCCACCTCTCCATCTGAGCGGCCACCAGGGACAGCTTTCTCTCCCGCCAACCCTGTATTCTTTGTGTTTGGTGTGCTGGTTGCACACAAGTTTGTTAAATAAGTTTCAGTTAGTCACAGCTGCAGTTTTGGGCACAGGGAAGACCCTGTTATCAGGGAGTTCAGTTTGCGTACCGGATCCCCTGGTGGATTGGGAACCTCAATAAGAGGTTGGCAAGAGGCACGTATGGCTGACCTGGCTGGGAGGCCAAGGGCTCGCTGGCCAGATGGCTGAAGGAAAGCCAAATGAGGTGGGTGCTCCGTTGGCCCCCTCTTAAAAAGCCGCTTACCCACGGGAAGGATTCCCAGAAGGCAAGGGACCTGCACTCTGGGCTGGAAATGATGCGGGTGCCAGGCCAACCTTCCAGGGGGATGTTGTTCCAAAATAAAGCTGTGGCCTATTTTAACACCAAACATTTATGAGTTGTGTCTTCTTCCGGGCTGAATTCTAGCCTGCAAGTCAATGCACACAAAGGAGTGACACAAAGCAAAATGTGTGACTGCATCAAGATTCTTTTTTGTGAAATGTCTTACTGATACAAATATTGTGCTGAATACCACCAAATAAAAAGAATCTTTATATGTTCAGTCACAAGAAGATTGTGTTTTTGCACTGATTTATCAATGTGCACGTGCATAGGTTCACATAGACCGTTTCCGCACTGGGAACTTTGTTGCTCAGGCTCCCATGCAGGAGCACAAATATGGGGTGGATGAGGTGCACCAAGCAGATGCTCCCCCATGCAGGAGCAGGAAGAGGCAGGGCAATGTGCCCTAACTCAAACTCTAGCCTGCAGCCTGGTATGGAACCTCCAGTTCAGAAATGGTCATGGAGCTGCAACTGAACTAAAGGAACTGGACACCACAGCACATATACCTCCCCCAGGGGGGGAGGGGATGTACAGATTTCTTACAGTCCAAGTAGTTCAAAGTTGCCAAATACATGGAGAAATTTAGACAAAAAACTTTGAAACATCCCTGAGTAACGTTTAAAGATAAAGGAGCCTTCCCCTTTCTAGCATCCAATCTCCTCAGTTGTCCTCTCTAATCCTTTGCACAGCTGCCATTTAAAATAAAACATTGGAAATCCATTTATTGATCTTCAAGCTTTTCAGTCATGTTTGTTAGACAAGAAAAATGTATGTGGAGTGAAGCTAATATTTATAGAATGATGCCCATAATAGGCATTTGGGCACACAACAATAATTGTTCTCAACTATAAAGAACTCCTAACATTTGACTAAAATGTATAAATGAACACTTTTAATTATTCCTGGCTCCCTCAGAGGTCCTGACAATGCTGTGAAAACATTGTGTTCCTAAACAAACCTAATCCCTGAAAAACCAAGGAATAAAACAATTACGAGAAACAAGTTATCTTTAGTCTATTTAGGCTTTAACACATGGCTGCTGACAACCCCATGAGCCTCAGCACTGTAACCCAATCCTCTCTTTTAGATTTGTGATATTTTATTTTTAGACGTAATCACTTCCCTCCAGTAAATGGCTGTTATACCAGAAGCTCTGCAGAAGCAAAAACTGGAAAGGAGCATTGCTGTTAGCGTAAGCTTAGGCAGGCTGCTATGAGCAGAACCAGTGTCATCTGCCATTTTGCAACATCTCCTTTCAGCTTGCCATTTCCTTAATTAATACAATATTAGCTAATTAAATGAAGTCATTCCCCAGGCTCAATCAGGATGCTGAGCAAAAAGCAAACCTTTCTTCATAACAGCCCACACATGTGATCTTCCTCTTTCTTTTGCATGAGTAATTGCCTCCATATTTCAAATATATGACACTTTAAAAATCAAGGTTAATTGGGAGGTTTCTGTGGAGATCCAAGTGTTCCTAGAGTCTTTTCGATTCACGTAGAACACCACGAATGATTCGTAAGGGCCCCAGCCTGTAACAGCTTTAGACCCACAGGAAGTGAGCGCAGCAAAACAAAATTATCCAGAGTAGGCCATGTAGAGGTGGTATTGGAGAGAAACACGGTAGACCCAGGCCCGCTCTGTACGCCGGAAGCTGTTCCGGGCTGCCATTGGTGTGGTGCTATGGAGCAGTTTACTGTGTCCCTCTGGGAGACACCTTTCAGCTCTGGATCCACTCCATTGCTTTGTGGCAGAATAGTTCCTCTGTGTGTGGAGGAGGGGTTATTTTGCAGGAACGTAATCCCACCTTCCTGCAAAATAAAAATGAATGTCCCAATCTGCCTTGCAAAGTGCCACAAAGCCAACCAGGGCATTCTTTGTCCCCTCTGGGCCACTGTAGGGCAAGGAGGACAGGCCATGGGACAGGCCTCAGTGGCCCGCACAATTAGCTAAGGGAACTCAGATTCCATGTTCCCCTAACCTGGGACAACTGGGTGCCCGATCTATGGCAGGTCAAAGAGGGGGTCTGCCTGGTGGCTTTGTCATATGGAAGCGGGGATTAGCCCTGCTTCCATATAACACCCTCTTGGCCTTTTCCACCCATGCAGAATCAGTCCCAGTGCTACATCCTTCTTTCATTGATCACTTTAAAGGACTTAGAAGGGTATGTTTTTTCAGGATTGCACTGAAAGAGAAAGAGGAAGGACCATGTGAATGGGAATCAGTGGAGCCAAAAGGGCAATCCATGATGGAGTGACATTCACCAGACTGTGGAGCAAAAACAAAAGATGTTTTTTTAAAGAATTGGATGAGCAGTGCTGTAACTCTTCTTTTACATATGTCCACCTCAGCTATTTTTTCTGGCATAAGTAACTGACCTTCCTCCCTGTTTTATGCTGAACTGAAAACATTTTACTTACTTGCAGTCTAGCTACCAGACATACACACTTTAAGACATCCATTAGTGTGGATGACACAAATTGCAGGATGTCAACATTGTTTTATAATATTTTCATTATCACCAGTGATGGTCAACATTTTTCATTTCTGATCTTCAGTAAGGCATGCTTTAAAAAGGTAAAGGTATCTCCTGTGCAAGCACCGGGTCATGTCTGACCCTTAGGGTGATGCCCTCTAGCGTTTTCATGGCAGACTCCATACGGGGTGGTTTGCCAGTGCCTTCCCCAGTCATTACCGTTTTACCCCTCCAGAAAGCTGGGTACTCATTTTACCGACCTCGGAAGGATGGAAGGCTGAGTCAACCTTGAGCCGGCTGCTGGGATTGAACTCCCAGCCTCATGGGCAAAGCTTTCAGGCGGCTGCCTTACCACTCTGCGCCACAAGAGGCTCTTATAATAAATATAATAAATATAATAATAAATAATACACCTGTATATAGCTGCTGGGATTGAACTCCCAACCTCATGGACAGACAGCTTCAGACAGCATTTCTGCCGCTTACCACTCTGCGCCACAAGAGTGGTAAGGCAGCAGACATGCAGTCTGAAAGCTCTGCCCATGAGACTGGGAGTTCAATCCCAGCAGCCAGCTCAAGGTTGACTCAGATTTCCATCCTTTACCTTTAAGGTATGCTTATACATTACCAATTGCCTGGATTCTTTGACAGAGAATCTTCTGAAATAGACATGGGGAGCAATTCTAAGTGGATCTTCATAGATCCCATGTTATTCAGCAAAGCTTACTCCCAGCAAAGTGTCCTTGAGATTGCAGCCGTCTTCAAGTCTACCTCTTCAATGACCTAAGTAAGGATATTTTCCCTCCAGAACTCTGTAACTTCACACCTTCAAAGGGCAAGGGAAGGGTACTATAAATGCATTAGGAAGTTACCTTTCCTTTCTGTAAGGAGCTGAGATCAGCAAGTTTGTGGAGCTTTTGCCAGTTTATGAGTTTAGAAAAAACCTCTAATGTAAAGTCTGCTTACTCAGAATTCTTATTCCTTTACAACACAATTGTTATCTATAATTTTATAGGTATTCCAATATTGCATGGAGACCCAACTTAAGTGAGGTCATGTTTTTATTTGGGGAGGGGGGATTAGCTGCTTTGAACACTTTTGAGAATAAAGGGTCTATGAAAAAAATTAATTTAAAAATCCTTCATATGTTACTTGTTCTTTTTAACGTTTAGAAGTGACAACAAATATCATCCATCTTAGCCAATGGAAGATGAACTGTTTATAGGGCTTGATCCAAAACATCCCATTTCTGTCCCAAAGTGAATTCCATCAAACTTGATCATTTGTCAGAACTCAAGTCTAGACATACATTCAAACTTTGACATATCCCAAGAAAGCATCATATTATTATTTCATAAAACACTACCATAATTTCTGAAATCACAAAAAATCATCAGTTTCTGAGAAGATGAGAACTGTTGGAACAGGCACAATCTAGAAAGAGATGGGGCAAAAGGAGGGAAATGTGAGAAAAACATATTTTGGGGAAAGAGAGCGATGGCGATATAAAAATATATCCTAAATAGGACAAAGACCAAAAAGTAGAAAAATGATAAAGGTTATGATATATGACAAACCTCATTTATCATTTCCTTTTTGTACTTCTTCAAGGCTATAATTTTTAAAAATTGGACATATTTTCCAACTATTATTAGTTCTATTTTTATCTCATCCTTCCTCCCAGAAGCTTGAGGCAAGTATACACAGTATCCTCCAACCATTTTCTCCTCACAACCAATTGGCTATGAGAGAGAGAGAGAGAGAGAGAGCAACTGTCCCAAGGTCAACCAGACAGCTTCATGCCAGCATGAGAATTTCAGCACAGATCTCTCAAGTTCTAGTCCATCGCTTTAACTACCACATAACACAGTCATCTTTTAAATGCGTAGGGAGCACATTTTATCTGTCACTGCATGTGCAAACTTCCTAAGAAGAATTATTATCCTTATCCAAAGAAAGGCTGCTCCTAAGCACATTTGTCTACTTGAAAGTCAGCCTCATTTGTTTTGCCTGAACTTACCTCTAAATAAGTTTGATTACAGTTTAAAGCTTGTGGTGCAGGGCTTATAGAACCAGGGAACACAGGACTGCTGCACTCATAAATGTGCTCAGTTTCCAGGCCTTGGGTTGGGTGCTTTCTGGATGTGTAACTTAAGAAAATGAGGAAGTATCAGTGGCAGCACAACATAACTGTAAATGATTACAAGTTCATTCCAAATGTAGCCTCCTCTGTGTGGTGAGGAAATGGAAATATTGCTCTTAGACACCTTGGGTGGAAACATCTTTTAATAGAGAAGTTTAATTAAACACTTCCCAGATTAGAAACTTTATGCAGTTTCCACAGGTCTGTTAGGCTCTCTATACGCTTCACAGTAATATGTAATTTCGTACACAGTTGTATCAGTCCATGAAAAGTAATAGGATACTCCTTGGTTGGCGGCTGTACTGCTGTCTGAATAAGCCACCTTTGGCCTTGTGCTTTCCGTAGCATTATGTTATTTGTCTCTGCATCAACATCAATGTGACATGCTAAAAGTACATACCTGTATTGTCAGTGACTGCCATACAATGCGAAAGAGGGAAACAGAGGACTGCCAACCAAAGCAAAGTTATGAAAAATCCAATGGCCTTCATCTCCTCTCGGACACATGTGAACAAATGGCCAGAAATCTGAAACAAAAAGGGAAAAGCACCATCTTTTGACTCACTTTTGACAGGCAAAATACTTCACTGCATGTTCTGAAAGGTGCAGTTTTGTAGATGAACCGAAGTCAATTGAAACTAGTGGGTCAGTCTGAACAATACCCTGTCCAGTTGCATGGTAGAGAACAGGTAAAGGGGGAAAGCATCATACCTGCCCACCCACCCAGCATGCTGGCTGTTTCCACTCATTGCCATATATAGTGTTACTTGGCACAAAGAGACTATAGACACAGCTGCAGTCCTACATCTACCAACCCATGATCAGCTGAGTTATGCATTTCTAAGACTGTTGAAGTCAAAGACTATAGAAGAGGCGTAAGAGGCCATACTCTGGCTTAATTGTGCTTGGGATGGTACTGCTAATCTAGTGTTTTCCTGCTTGTAAAGAATCTATGGGTGCCAGATTGGATAATACATTTGGATGTCCTCTGGAGAAGATTAATGTGGCTGGTGTTCCAAGAGGGTGAGAATGCAAGGTGTGCTCCCCTGTCTTCCCACTCCCCACTTTGGGTGCAGAGGCCATATAGTCTGCTTCTGCTTAGATTTGCAGCTTTGATCTTGTTTTATATGAGAAGTCCAAAAGAGCAGGGTCTCTTGCAGTTGGAGTAACAAAAATGTGAGCAAATTTTCTTCAGAATATTCAACTTTAATTACATTTTTTGGGGTCATTTCATTTTCATGAGATTTTATTTTTGCTGTCTAAGAGAGAGTAATATTTTTGTTGAAGAGCCTTGCAGTCAAATGACTGCTATAAATGTTTTCAAATTCAGCATGTATTGGCTTTGTTTAAATTCTCTGAAGTCTGTACACTTGGAGCTTTTGTGCAAACATCTGTAATATTTAGCAGTACTTTATTCTCTTTTTTCAATGACTAGATTATATTCCCCCCTCCACAATAACAGGATTTCTTTTTTAAAGAATCATCAGTTATACACAATATTTGTCATATAAAATATACAAACTAATTTTAAACTTATGAAAAAGCAATGAAAGGTATTTTCTGCCACCATTTTTAGATTAATGAGTAATAGATTTTTGACACTGTTCAGTCATGTATTTTGGTCACAAAGCCACTCAATTATAATTTGTTAGTAATAGCTGATTTACATTTTTATTTTTGATGCTTAATCTTTGATACTTCGAGCTAACCAGGATGCAATCACTATGGGTAGGGTGACTTGTAGTCATTATGTTAAACTGGGACATTGACCATATCTGTATCTAGAGAAAAAAGGGCAACCTTTTTACCCCTTAGAAAATATGCAAATGTGTGGGACAGCCTATTTTGAATACAAAAATAGTCCAGTGTATCCACCACAATATCGCTGTCCTTTTGAGACAAGGATTTCTTCTAAAGCTATCATAATGAACAGGGAAGTCAGATTTCAGCAAACTATAGCAAAAACACCGCAATAAAATATCTTTTCCCAATAACCCTGTAACAAGAAAATGGATTTAGTATTTCAAAGATAAACAGCTGCTCCAATGATGCCATCATAGTGTTCATATGATTTTTGCCTTTATAAGGTCAACAGCCTTAAAAGGGTAACTTTTGGAAGACAGATAAACTGAAGTGAAAAAAGTAAATTCCAGTAGAGGTCCTCTGTTTTATCCTCTGATGTTCTACTGGCCACTTGTAAAACTGTTTGAGGCCGGGTTTTTTTAAAGTCAAAATCATGTCTATGTTAAAAAGATTGGCTCATCTAATAGAGATACAAACCCAAGATTACAAAGTATTCTTAGATGGATTGATCAAAAATATCTCCAAGGAGATCCAAGATGGCAAGGAAGAAGTCTTCAATAGGAATGATGGATTAATAACAGTGACTGATGACAGCTTTAAACAAGGTGGAAAACCAACAGCAGAAGAGAAATCTGAAATTCATATCTTCAAGGAGATCCAAGATGCCAAGGAAGACGTCTTTAACAGGAATAATGGATCAATAACAGTGGCTGATGACAGCTCTAAACAAGGTGGAAAACCAACAGTAGAAGAGAAATCTGAAATTCTGGAGACGGAAAATGGGATGCCGGAGTTCTGCAGCCCAGATAAGGACACCCTTTTTAAAAAGACATACAGCCATCTCAAAGCAACAGTGTACAAAAATCAATCAAAAGAAATATGGATCTGCAGTGAAAGTAACCGATTTAAAGGATCTCTCTGGGGAAAAAATTGTATTGATACTGGAGTCCAGGAGGTGCAACGGCCTCAAGATTTATCGATGCATACTCTGCGGGAAAGAGTACAACTGCACTTTTTACGCCTAAGGCCAATGGGACAGAATATAATTTTACGGGAACGACAAGATGTAGCAAGCCTCGAGATGAGAACCCCTTAAGAAGACCGAAAGCTCATATTGTTTTATGTTTAATGTTATACTGTATTCTATATTTCCATTTTTATGAAAAAGGGGAAGCAGTGTCTCTTTCTCTCTTGTTTTTTTTGTCTCTTTTCTTTTGTAGGCATATAGGTAATATAAAAAAGTAAATTCCAGGCAAAGCTAAAATACACTTGAATTCAACTGGATGCAATGGATTTATTTATTTAATTAATTTATTCATTGGCTGCCCCTCATTAATAACACTCTCGGGGCAGCTAATGACATTAAAAACCCATACAAAAGGAAAATGTAAACCATTAACAAATAACTATTAAAATTTTAAAACTCAGTTCCCTTTAAAAGGGGACACTGCAACATGAGGTCAGAATAATCCCAGTTTAGTTTTTATATCCAGGATTGGGTGGGAGGGGAGGCAGAGAGGAGGAGAGGCCATTCTGATGACATTCTGTGCAAGCACTGGTCTCAACCATATGCCTGGTGGAAGAGCGCCATTTTGCAGGCCCTTCAGAACATTGACAGCTTTGATAGTGCCTGGATCTCTGCTGGCAGCTCATTCTACCAGGCTGGAAACAGGGCCAAAAAGGCCCTGGCTCTGGTCAAGAGGAAACACACTTCTTTGGGGCTAGGGACCACTAACAAGTTGGAATTCGCAGAATGCAGTGCTCTTCAAGGGACATAAGCCAAGATTCGATCCTCTTACATGTCCCCAAATGCCATTGCTATTCACTGATTCTGAGCTCAAACATTGGGAGGAGACTTTGGAACATCACACTAAAAGTATCTTCAAGCCCTTTTTGCACACTGTAAATGTGTGAATAGTCAGTGCAGCAAAGAAAGTACAAGTAGGATTGCCTGCTCTAGGTTGGGAAATTCCAGGAGATTTGGGGGTGGAGCCTGGGGAGGAAATTCACCATGGATTGTATGTACCATAACATCCACCCTCCAAAAACAGCCCTATTCACCAGGGAAACTGATTTCTGTCATTTGGACTCAAGGTCGCCAGACAATGGCTGGCACCTGAAGGGAGTTGGAGGATGGACACATGGGGTAGGGCACTGTTAATGTGATATCATGGTGTCAATTTGGGAGAAAATTTGAAAGTGATGTCACATTAGGAATTGCTGGAAGCTTTTGGGGTTTCCATGGAGTGACATCAGGTTGACAGCAATTTTTTGACATAGTTTTTCTCCTGCTGGCTGATGGAGTGGCTGTGGAAAGCAAGGGGTTGCCAGCAGAAGGCCTCCCACTACACTGGAAGCCCTGGAAGTCCTGTCTGGAAATCAGTTGTAATACTTAGAAGACCTGCAGACTGCATTTGGAGGTTGGCAACAGGCATTTTAAAACTGAATTTGCATTCTAGTTCAAAGGACCATATTGGAAGTAGAGAGATGAATGATGCAAACCCATTTTTAATATCATGCCTGAAAACGGTTTAAACATTTGTTCTATTTATTACCTTTTTAATTTCAGAACAGGAAATAGAAATGCTGTTGGTTCAACCTTATGAGAGAATGCTTTGAGAACATAGTGAAATTCCCCTCTGGCAATCTAGTCGTTTGTAGCCATGACTAACTAGTAGACTAGTATAGTGACCAAATGTTTGCACACAAGGTAGTCAATGTGGATATAAGATCTGAGCAAAATTGTATTGTCACATAAGGCCAAACTTTGCATAATACTGACAGATTGCAACTGATCTCCAAACATTTTTGTTTTGATGGTAGGCTGCTAGTTTCCCCTTATTGTGTGATGCCTTGTTGGCATTATCATACAATGGAAATTCACACAGCACCTGGATGAACATATGTGTTCATTCTGTGGCTGCCTCACCTACAATGATTCCAGGAAACTTGATCTTTCAGTATAAAAAACATGGGTCAATATTGACAAACTGGCCCAGGGATATCAAATACGCTGACAACAGTCATCTCCACGTGGCCATCCACCTCCAGGTGGCTGCAGAAGTTCTTTAAATGACTGAAAGAGAAGAAAGTGGGGAGACATGGATGTGCCCCACCTTTGTTCACAGCAAGCCAGGGGTGGGGTCACACAACACACACTATCCAGGAAATGTGCTTGCAAGAACTGCTTATGAGACATAGAGAGTAATTACACATTTTGCTGGGTGGAGAAGAGAGGCATGCCCAGTTCACTATCTGAGTAGAAATATGCCCACTCTCCAGCACACAAGTACAGTGCTTGGTTTCTAAAATGGAAGGAATGGTGCCCCAGCCCCTCCAGCCAGTTTACAGTAGTGGTTAGGTGTGCGGACTTCTAATCTGGCATGCTGGATTTGATTCTGCTCTCCCCCACATGCAGCCAGTTGGGTGACCTTGGGCTCACCACAGCACTGATAAAGCTGTTCTGACCGAGCAGTGATATCAGGGCTCTCTCAGCCTCACCTACTTCACAGGGTGTCTGTTGTGGGGAGAGGAAAGGGAAGGCAAATGTAAGCTGCCTTAAGACTCCTTTGGGTAGAGAAAAGCGGCATATAAAAACCAACTCTTCTTCTAATCTGCATTGGATGTTACTGTATCGTTATCTACCCATGAGAGAGAAATATAAGCACTGAGGAACCCTTACAATAGCCAACTATTTTCAGGCAGAGCGCCTATGTTTAATAGGCACCTATCAAGAACATGTCAGCAGGTGAAGCTTCCCCCATTTTTGCCCTTGCATGCCAAGGCAAGGTGGGAAGACTCTCACACAACAGATAGTTACAGCGCAGACGCTGTAGCAGACACCCGCTCATTCCCAACCTTCCTTTGTCTTGGGTGTATCTCAAGTGTAAACTCCAGCACTCAGGCTGGCCTTTTGTCTCCTTCCATTCGGACAGGGAGTTCCAGGTGGGTTCCCAGGAAGAATGTGTGGAAACAACCAGACCTTATAAAATAATAATGATATCATGCTTTTTAGACAGAATTTAGAAAAATTAAAGAATACATTATTAATGCAATCTTATTCAAGGCAAGCAGCAGATAGCAAATGAGCTAACTGACTTGACTCTTAGACTTAGTTCCAGGAGGCTCAAACTTAGTTCCTCGCAGAAGCAGGTTGCATTTCAAAACCTTCTCTAGAGTGCTGCAGCAGTTTCTAGATGCAACCAGGGAAAATCCACGCTAGCATAATAAGCTTTTCCGTCAATAGACCCAAATATAGTTTTTGGCTTAGTGGGGTAAGGTGATCACTTTGGCCAATCAATGGAATCCTCCAAAACATTATCTCATCTCTCTCCCTTGCCCCCTCCTTTAATCAAACTCTAGGTTCTCAAAGAACGAATTGCACCAGATCATGTAGAGTCCTTGAGGATGATAAGAGAACTAGCCTCTAATGGGGAACCCCTGTCAGATGTAACCTCTCTGCATATCACACATGAATCTTCAGGTAGGGTTGCTTTGCCTGACACACTCCAAGATTTTAAGCTAAGGTGACCAGATTTTAACATTGGTAAAGTGGGACACCATTGACGGGGGGGGGGGGGGGGGGTTGTTCTTGATTTAAAATGTGGTCTATATGGAGCAACAAAAAGGTTCATAGAACACATAAGGTAAAGGTAAAGGTATCCCCTGTGCAAGCACCGAGTCATGTCTGACCCTTGGGGTGACGCCCTCCAGCGTTTTCTTGGCAGACTCAATACGGGGTGGTTTGCCAGTGCCTTCCCCAGTCATTACCGTTTACCTCCCAGCAAGCTGGGTACTCATTTTACCGACCTCGGAAGGATGGAAGGCTGAGTCAACCTTGAGCCGGCTGCTGGGATTGAACTCCCAACCTCATGGGCAAAGCTTTCAGACGGCTGCCTTACCACTCTGCGCCACAAGAGGCTCTTCATAGAACACATAGAATGCAAAAATAGTATTGTAATATATATACTTTTTAATATCAACATAAGTACAATTTGCCAGGTACCCTCAGATGTCCCTCCAAAAGTGGGACAATCTGGTCACCTTATTTTAAGCGCCTCACAACTACAGTAAAGCCATGCTGCTTTGTAAACTCAGTCTTTGTCAATTCAAGCTGTGTGCTCAGTAAGGATGTTTGATCCAAATGAGATGTTGAATTAGGATCCAGGAGATCCAAATTTCCATTTGCCATGAAATGTGAGCAATCTTGGCACAGCCAGTCAATCTAATCTACTTCACAAGGTTGCTTTGGGGTTACGATGGAGAAAAAGAGAGTCTCATGTACACTGGTCTGAGTTCCCTGGGGAAAGGGTGGGGTTAAAGTGTATTAATAAAATAAATTAGATGAATCCTTAACCGCTTGGGAAAAGAGAGGCCCTCTTCCATGACCTGACTGCAATGCAGAGTTAGCGATCCCAGCTGATTTCCGGATTACAGAGATCAGATCCCCTAGAGAAAATAGCTTATTTTGAGAGTGGACTATACCATATGAGACCTTGCTGTAGTCTGTCTCCTTCTCCAGCTCTACCCCTCACATCTCCAGAAATTTCCAACCTGGAGTTAGCAGTCCTACTTAGAGTTCCCTAGTAGTTAAGAAGGTCAAATAACCATAGTACCAATAAGGATACAAGCAAGTTAAAGATTGATGCAGGTGAGTGAGTTTCGTAGTCTGATGAACAGAACAAAGTTTGAGTCCATTCTGGGCGTACGCTTTCATATGCATGCATACTTCATTAGATACCATGCACACAAAAAGCTTATCCCCGGAATTAAACTTTGTCTAAAAGGTGCTGTTGTGATCAAACTTTGTTCTGTGGCTAGATGGATTAGTCTGAAATAGCAGAACAATGTTCAAGTCCAGTGGCACCTTAAAAATCACCATTTAATGCTGGGTATAAGCTGGTGTGTGCATGAGCACTTTGTCGGTTACATTCTCAGAATAAATTATGTTGATCTTAAAGATACCACTGGACTCTAAGGGCCATTCTGCACAATGACCAATGTTGCTAAATGTTTGCAGTAAGCAGAAACACTATATTTAATAGTGCAATTTTATCATTCCGCACACCTTCAATTCTAGTGGAATATAGAAGTCCCAGTAGCGGTTTATTCATTCCCCACAGGTTTCCGGTCTTGCCGGAATCGCAACAAAGGCGGCGATATTTTTCCGCACTTCTTATCACCACTGGCCATCAATCAAACAGGACAGCCAATGAACTGTTGTGTTCATGCTCCCGAAAAGGCCCTTTCCCTTTAAAAACTGTTTTTTAAAAACCCAAAAACACCAGTAGCAATGAGTATTTGTTCATTCGCTGTTTCAGAAAGACCTTTTTCGCTGGCGTAGGAGCTGGCACTTGATCGTTTACACGTTCTTCAAGTAAAAAAAAAAAATCCCCCCCGCCATGGGTGCAATTTCTGGCCAAAATTACAGGCAGTGTTGAACAGGGGGCTGTATTGTGCTCGGGAACTTTAAAGACAATTGCAGAAGGGAGCTTTGTTTTACTGTTAAGCACTTCTGAATTGCTTGTGGAGGGACTTTGGCTGGAGTAGCCTCGCTTATTCGTTGCTTTCGCCAGTTTAAGGGGGGGAAATGGTGATTGCGTCTCTGGAAGCTCGGGGGTGAGAGCTAGGGAGGGACATTCTTTCTACCACTATTTTGAGAACGCACATGTCTTTTGCTGATGTGTTACGGTTTGTGCTCAGAAGTATAGTGTTTTTTTCAGGGGGAATCCACTTTTCTGGATTTCCCCCAAAGCACTATAAATTTCCGATTATTGCTGGAGTTTGGCAGGAGTTTTGCGGTTTGTTTACGATGTCATGCGGAATGTTAAATTAATAGCGTTTACAAAAGATAAGACTTCGGCTACATTTAAGTTGTGTGGAATGGACCTAACTTTGATCCTACAGACTGAAAGCTGCTTTAGGCCATTCAAGCACATAATCAATTTTCTCATGCAACACTGTATAGCAGGGGTAGTCAACCTGTGGTCCTCCAGATGTCCGTGGACTACAATTCCCATGAGCCCCTGCCAGCATTTGCTGGCAAGGGCTCATGGGAATTGTAGTCCATGAACTTCTGGAGGACCACAGGTTGACTACCCCTGCTGTATAGGCTCCTCAAGCTGTGTTAAAACAGATATGCATTCAAGCTTCTTGTTAATTCCCCCATGGCTGACTCGGATCTGGGCCATGGTCTGCATGGAAAAGGAACTTCAGCTTTCTCCCATGCCATTTTCCAAAGTGAAGCCATCTTGTGCGCATGTGCTATTGTGCCTGTTGAGAAAACGCGTGTGTATTTCTGTGGGTTTCCCCTGTGGGCCAAACAGCACACCTCCCCGCCATTTCAGCTTGGGAAGACAGCACAGGAATTAAGGTTTCCCCACAAGCACTGTGGTTCTAAATCTGAATCAGGCACTACACGCTTGGGAATGGAGAACCTGCAACTCCCTTTAGACATTCATAAGCGAGTAGGGACCCCCACATACTCTGTAACAGGTGACTCAGTTACCAGCCTTCCAAGCGTCATAAGACACTCACCCATTCCAAAACATTGTCCGATGCCCAGCCCATATTACCCTCTAAATGCATCGCCTATAAAAAAGGAAGCAAGAAGAATTTTGTACAGAAATGGGAGCTTCAGCCAATGCCTATCTCATGAAGGAGGAACTCTCTCTTATCTGTGTAAGCATGCAAGTCACCAAGCAACAGGCAGTCTTACGGGGCCAGCTTAGGAACATTTCCATTGGAAAGGGCACCATGTTGTCATTAGTGTTTAATGACACACACATGTTTAGCAGAGAACACTGTTCCCACCATTTATCTCTATGTCAGGAAGCTCTTGACTTGCTAAATGTCATCCAGCTGTTAGAGGTGCAGGAGGGAGGCCTGCAAAATTGGTGGCAAGTCTGGCCGCTGGTCACGTCAAGAGCCTGAAGCCACTGCTACTTTTGGGGACTGCTTCCCTGCACAGAACCTTCCTATTTCTATTTTAAGCCAGTCACATCCTGATCAACACCCAACACCTTTTCCATTGGGAAACTGCATCCTCTGATGCCCTCATCCGGGCCATTTGAATGTCACAAAGGAAGCAGGAACGTACCATGTCAAAGGGCCTCCTGAAGTCGGGACAACTCTACGCATGCAGGTGCCAGTGTGGAGTGGCTACAGAGTGAGGATCCCACAGATTGATACAGTTAAACAGATTTGTTTTAGGTAACATGGGAAGAATGGAAAAGGGCTTAGGACAAAAGCACATGCCTATTCAAAGCCATCTGTAGTTAAATCTTATTAAAATTACCCCTAAAGACACAGGACAAAGAAGGAATAAGAATGTGCATCACTTTTTAACTTTGTCCTCGGTTAGGTCAGGCCTTCACCAGAATTTAACCACAGCAAGAGAGAAAGAGAGAGAGAGAGAGAGAGAGAGAGAGAGAGAGAGAGAGAGAGAGAGAGAGATTGTGAGTGCAACACTGATTTTTCATAGACGTTTGCTTTTTTTCAAAAGGACATCCTTTGAAGACATCGTGAGAGCTAGCAACACAACTAAGAACTTTCTGCTCTTTCTCATAATGGCCAAAAAGGGATTCCAAGCCCCTCCCCCCAAAGATATCAGTCCTAACAGCATCTGGAACCCACATAGCTACCATGGAGGGAGACGTGTGGGATACCTATCTGGAAGTTATGAGATACGATGAAAAGTAGAATTGTGAAGGCATGTCATGAACAAAGTGGTACTTAAGTCTTTAAATACGCCTCTCCCCCCTCCCCCTTAGTAAATGAGAAACAAAAATGAGGAGCATGATACAATCAAATGTAAGCATCTCTAAATCCTACTAATGTCAATAGCACTGTTTAGCATGTTGGGTAGGGCTGTGGCACAGTGGTAGGGCATCTGCTTTGCATGCAGAAGGTCCCAGGTTCAATCCCCAGCGTATCCAGTTAAAAGGATCAGGAAGTAGGTGATGTTAAAGACATCTGACTGAGACCCTGGAGATCTGCTGCCCGTCCGACAGTATTGACAATGACAGAGACCAGTGATCTGACCCATTATGAGGCAGCTTCATGTGTTCACATGCTCAAAGCATCTCCCTTTCACATGAAGCTGCCCGATGCTGAATCAGACCATTGTGCCACAAGGTTGGTGTTGTCTGTGCAGATGGGCAGCGGCTCGCCAGGGTCTCAGGCAGAGAACTTTTGCAAAACCAACTACCTAAATCTGTTAGCTGGAGATGCTGGGGATCAAACCTGGGACCTTTTGCATATAAGTCAGAAGCCTTACCAATGAGCCTCAGCCCTATCTTGCGCTGAATCATGGCCCCTCAGTACAGCGGCACGTATAAGCACCCAAGCCAGTCATGACATTATGCATTACAGTAGAATAGCAAAACCTTAAGCACTCAGGAAGCATGTAAACATGACAGGAAGGCTAAAATGGGAAATCTAGCAGCATCTTTAAGTTGGGGTGGCCGAGTGGGGGGGGGTGTCATTTTTTAAAGGGCAATAGTCTCCCATCTTGCTAGCTATGTGCCTTGCAGGTGAAATTCTTCTCTTGACCCAGGCTATATGAACTCCAGTAACAACAGAACAAGATCTTTATAATGGCAAAGGAGAGAGGGTAAGTTTTGTCTGCAGGAGTGCTGTTAGTCTACAAAAGTGCTCTAGTCCCTCGTGGGAGATGCAGTCCTTTCTAATCTCCTGCATCTCAGTAAGACTTTCTTTTCTTTCACCAGATGCCCCTGTTCCTATACACATTTCAAGATAATAGACCTATGCTGATAGGCAGACGGATACAACGCATCGGCACTGCATATACAACTACGGATATTTCTTTAGAGCCATAAACCCTGGGGGGGGGGGGGAGAAAACCACAAGAGCACCGTGTCAGTCTGTAGACATCTGAAGACTTGTCTCTTAAGCTGTTCTTTCTGCCCCAAGAACAGTGCTTGTAGTTGAAAGAAAGATATTTGAACAAGCAGTGACCTATTCTCTCAGCACAGAGCTACACATGCTAGACAAGACAGACGCATACATAGATCAACATAGGATGTATCAGACCATTTAGAGAGGGCTCCCGTTAACTCTGGCAAAAACCAGCGCAAACAAGCCAGCCAAGCACACAATCCAGGGGGGTCTACGCTGGGTGTAAATCAGCTGAGTGCAAGCAAGAGGATCTTACCTTCAGTGCCGTGTGTTAAGTTCTCCCAGAAGCACCGTAAATGCTTGCCATGCAGCTGCTGAGGAAGAGTTGCTGAAGTGAGTCTCTAAAGAGTGGGAGAAGGGGATGCAGCTCTGTCCTTATTAGTCGCAGAGTGTGACCCTCCCACTCAGCAAGCACAGAATACAACTGCTAAGACAGGACAGCCCCCAGCTCTGGCACCAGGTTGGGGGGCTTTTTTGTTGTTGTTGCTGTTGTTGTTGTTCTTGTGGCTGCTGCCACCGCTGGTGCTGCGAAAGCACACACTTAAGAAGTTGCAAATCTGGCCATAATATTAAACGGGTTAGGTATGGATTGCAAAAAGCTGTGTCACAGATAAGACTGCCTGGGGTTTTAACCGCATGAATGAAAGGGTGTCTGGTTTCAGCGTGCTGACTCTGAAGTACTGTACATGATACTAGCATAACAGCAGGGGAGCCGATTCCCCCCCACCCTCCCCGCACATTGAGTGTAGCCACATCTCATTAATTTTATATAGTTTATCATAAATTTAAAATCAACCAAGCCTTGGAATGTGCCTATTTATGGCACCGATGCTGCAGAGAACAGTGGCGGGCTGGGGTTTCGTTTGCCTTTTCAAGCCCCATCATATAAAGCCAGGGTGTTCTTACACGGCCGCTCTCATCTGTCTGTGATAAAACCGTGTGACACTCAGCCTCTCCTGCTAATTCTCCCTTGAATATGCTAAACTGCTTGCCTGGGCCTTCCGAGTGCTCTCCTGACAGCTCCAAGTATCGCCTCTAAGCATTTAACTAGAGGATAAAAGGAGAGGGAGAGAAAGAAAATGACTGCGGCACATACTCAGTAAGACGGAAGGGCAGGATCTTGACATGCCTCATTAGTATTTACTTCTTTAAGTAAGAATTTCCCTCAACCCCATCCAGTACTTTTCTGACCACCTTGCTCCCACAACTAGTTAACCCCTCTCCCCGCGGTCGGTTCCTCTTGCTAACTTCATTCACTGTTTACACCCGACTCCTTCAATTCAGGTTGGTTTTCTTCTTTTTTGTTATTGCTTATGCTAATTGTAAAGATAGTATTACATAAGCAAATAAGCAATAGAAGAAGAAGAAGAAGAAGAAGAAGAAGAAGAAGAAGAAGAAGAAGAAGAAGAAGAAGAGTTGGTTCTTATATGCCGCTTTTCCCTACCCGAAGGAGGCTCAAAGCGGCTTACAGTCGCCTTCCCATTCCTCTCCCCACAACAGACACCCTGTGGGGTGGGTGAGGCTGAGAGAGCCCTGATATCACTGCTGGGTCAGAACAGCTTTATCAGTGCTGTGGCGAGCCCAAGGTCACCCAGCTGGTTGCATGTGGGAGAGCGCAGAATCGAACCCGGCATGCCAGATTAGAAGTCCGCACTCCTAACCACTACACCAAACTGGCAATACAGACAACATCCCGTCTGCCCATATGAATCCACCTGCATGTGCAGGCCCTTGAAGGAGGCCCTACTCAAGTCTGTGCCCTGTCCCGGTCTGAATTATGGTAGGTCATCAGAGGGTACAGGGCATTCTTGGCAGTGGTGCCTTACGTCAGATCTCTTTGTCTGTAGAAGAAACCAATCAGATTTCCCTGCTGTTCTATAGATGAAGACTTCACTAGTTCTAGTATGCCACCAGCCATGGTCATCGATCTGGAAGTCGACGTGGACTTTAATGTAGTTAAAATGAGACCGGATTGCCTATCACTCTTTAGTTATTGGAAAGGCTGCTTAACTTCCTTCTGCTGCCAGGAGTCAGACTGGTCCCATCTCTACAAAGCAATGCAAATGAGGGAAGGGGAGATTACACCATTGGTTTTCTTGTTGATATCTAAATAGCATATACAATTTAATAGCTCCCAAACCTTGATATGTAAGTTCACTTATTTTAGTACAGCTCAGTTGCGCTAAGTCTAGCCCTTTCATGGACATGAATAGATTTCCCCCATTGCTGTTACTTCTTCCTCCCCTAGCTTATTCTGCCCTGCATTATGGCTTCTGAATTTTGGTTTAACAAGGAAAATGTCTAAAATTAACTCTGGAACTGGAGCATGCACCACTTGCTACAGCTTTCAGCTCCTTCAGCTCCCCTGTTAGTTATAGATACATGCATCTGCATCAACAGATCGCTGCAAAGAAGCAACCTTGACATGATGGTTGGTTTAGTGAAATTAATAGTCTTTGGGTGCAGTGTTTTATGGGTGCATACATACATCCCTACACACCAGTGAAATACCACCCTATACAATCATGTCAAGATGGTTTTTTGTAGTATTTTATCAATATTTACACACACACACAGGTGATACAATCATGAAGGGATATGAGTGAACTAAGGTTGTCATCAACTGTCCACGGAGTTTGTACAAAATTTTGGAATCATAGAATAAAAGAGTTGGAAGGTACCTCCTGGGTCATTCTAGTCCAATCCTCTGCACTATGTAGGACACTCACAACCCTATTGCTCATCCAACTGTAATCTGCCACCCCCTTGAACCCTCACGAATTCAGCCTCTGCGTTAGATGGCTATCCAGTCTCTGGATAGGAAGTCTCCCCTATCCTATATTGGTGTGTATGGTTTTTCCTACCTAGAAGCAGAACTTTACATTTGTCCCTATTGAATTTCATTTTATTCAGTTTAGCCCTCTTCTCAAGCCCATCAAGACCATCCTGTATTCTCCAAGACAGTGGTCCCCAACCCCCGGTCCGGGAACCGGGACCGGTCCGTGGATCAGTCGGTACCGGGCTGCGCCTCCTCCTCGTCCTCCTCCCCGGCTCCTGCCTCTGGGGCTGCCCTGCCACTCTGCCGCCACCTCACCTTTGGTGCTCTCAGTGGTGGCCATGGCTGGGGCTCCCCTCAACATGGCACAGCACAGCTGCTGCTGGCAGTGCCCCCCATCAGGCAGCGGGAAGTCGGGGTGCCGGCAGGAAAGCAAGTGGAGCAGGGGCTCAGGTGGCAGTGATGTCCCTTGGCAAAAGACTAACCCCCCGGGCCTCAGTAAAATTGTCAAGCGTTGACTGGTCCCCGGTGATAGAAAGGTTGGGGACTACTGCTCCAAGAGGATGCTGAACTATTAACAAGTACCCTTTGGGTACGATCTGTCAACCAGTTATCATTCCACCTGACAGAATTAGGATCCATACCGCATTTTACCAACTTGTCAACAAGAATATCATGTGGAACCTTATCAAAAGCTTTACTAAAATCCAGATAAACTATGTCCACAGCATTCCCTGATCCAGCAAGGTAGTACTTTCTCAAAAAAAGAGATAAGGCTGGTCTGACATGACTTGTTCTTTCAAAACCCATGCTGAGTCTTAAAAATCATGGCTCTCTGTTCCAGCTGCTCAAGGACTGACTGATAAATAATGGAATAATTGCAGATACCTAATGTAGCGATCCCCAACCTGTGGGCCGTGGACCACATGTGGTCCTTCGACTAATTGGAGGTGGGCCCCGAAGGACACCTTCCCCCCCCCCGGCCCTTTTCTTCATCTCCCCCAGCCCTTTACAACACACTTCATTGTTGTGGTGTGTCTGTATCTTATTTGGAAGGGATGTTAAAACATTACCATAGCGATCAGAGAGCGCTACGGCAGTGGTTGAGAGTAGAGGAGTAAACTACCCCCCCCCCACCGGGCCTCAATAAAAGGTGTTGAGTGGTCCCCCGTGAGTGGTCCCCGGTGATAAAAAGGTTGGGGACCACTGACCTAATGCATTGGTTCTAGTTTAGAAAAAGACTAGGTAATTTAGAACTGCAGGCTGGGAAGACATTCAGATGAAGTAAATTTCAGAAGCATTCTCAGTGTCTCTGTACTGTTCCACTTTCGGGGGTTGTATGAAAGCTCTGCCCGTGAGGCTGAGAGTTCGATCCCAGCAGCCGTCTCAAGGTTGACTCAGCCTTCCATACTTCTGAGGTCAGTAAAATGAGTACCCAGCTTGCTGGGGGGTAAACGGTAATGACTGGGGAAGGCACTGGCAAACCACCCTGTATTGAGTCTGCCATGAAAACACTAGAGGGCATCACCCCAAGGGTCAGACATGACTTGGTGCTTGCACAGGGGATACCTTTACCATTACCTTTATGCCACGGACATAGACAACAACCAAATATATGCATGCAAGGAGAATGCTGGAGCTCAATAATTTTAGCAGGAAAGTTTGTGTGTCCAATTCTTGTTGACAGTAATTAAAGCTGTGCCAGGAAAATATGAATTCTTTGAACTATGTACATTTTATAGACAGGGTAAAGAATTTAAATTTTCTTGGCACTAAAAGAAACAAAAAGAGTTGATTGTATCCAGAATCTTTTGTCTTTTTACCAAACCATTTCTGCTACTTGTTATAAAAGGCAAAAACAACATATAAAATAGAATTCTCACCCACAAACAAAGGAAAAAACAACCCCTGCTGGCTCTGCATTGGGCACAATCTGAAGGCATTCGGCAGCTTTGCTGAAATTAATGACATTTTGGTCTGGCCACGGTAGGGATGTCAGTTCCCAGGTAGACCTTGGGGATATCCCGAAATTACATTTCATCTACAGACCAATGAGATCAGTTCCTCTGGGGAAATGTCTGCTTAGGAAGGTGAACTTCATAGTATTACGCAGCACTGAGGTCCTTCCCTGTCCCAAATCCTGCCTACTCCCAGCTCTACCCCTAAAGTCTCCAGGTATTTCCTGACCCTGGGCTAGCAACCCTAGGTATAGCAGGCTATCTGAGAAGCCCATAAATGTCATTTCAAATTTCTCCAGGATTTAGGAAAACAGGATATGGACTTAACTAAACAAATAGAGATCTATTTGAGGCATACCCAGGAAGAGTTAAGAAATAAATTACTAAAGATGTAAAAACTAAGAATAAAATTATCTTGGCCTACATTAGAAGCAGAAAACGTGTCAGAAATGCATGGCTGAAGTATAAAAGAGATGCCACAAGAAAACAGGGTCATTTTAGAGGAAAGCTGTGGAGGCCAGCATAGCATCTTTAGAACAGTGGGCCCACCTCTGAAGCATCTGCCCCTTGCTCAGTGCAAACATACCTTTTGTCTCTAGGCACAAGCTCAGGAACAATAATATTAGTTCTGCAACTCTGTGGGCTGCCAACCTCCAAGGGGGACTTGGATTTTCCCGGAATAACAACTAGCCTCCAGGTGACAGAGATCAGTTAGAGAAAAGGGTTGCTTTGGAGAGTGGCCTGTATGCCATTACAAATCACTCACTTCCCCCCACCCCTGAAGCTTACCATCCTCAGGCTCAGCCCCCAATATCTTCCACCCGTGATTTGGCAGGCCTTGCTGCAGAAGTTGTCTGTGCCCAACACTTCTTGCTCTGATGTCAGACATTTAAAAAACTCATCCTCCAAACCCCAGAGAATCCCCCTCCCACTTTTAAAAGTGATAAATGGATAGTTGCCATGGAACAGCTTGAAGGGGTAAGGGGGAAAGAAACCATGACCAAAATCCCACATCAGCACAACTGAGCAGCAAGACTGATGGCTGAACAATTGATTTCTGTACCAAAAGTCAACAGAAAATCAAGTTCATGCCATGGCTGAGAAATCAACTGTGTATTTTTTGTGCTGCCTGGTCTTCACTGTTGTAATTCCAAGAGATCTCCAGGCTCCACCTCGAGGTAAGCAACTCTGTATTATACACTATACCTGCCACCCTTTGACCAACCCCAGCTTGCCTCCAGAATCCATAATGGGATCAAGTAAATTTTAAAAATCATTCAAACGGGGGGGGGGGGGAAGAGACTGCTTGCATGAAAACAAAGCACGCTGGCCACCATTACACAACTGTTTTTCCCTACAAATGTTACCATGTGCCCCATTGAACCTTAAATCATAAAGTATGTTTAGATGCTGGAGGGGGAGATGGAGGAGGTTGGGGGGGATGTGGAGTCCTCATTTTTGTCTTTTAACTTTTTGGAGCATCACCAGAAAGTGAGTACTGCTGTTACTGCAAATCTGCATGGCAATACGATCACAATCCAAAATTTTAAAAAAGAGGAGGGTGGGAGGAGAGGCAGAGTATCGGTCGGAGTTGATAAGTCATCACTGGAGGCAGGAAGGGAGGAGGAAGCAGGCCTGAATCCTGAGCTTCCTCACTGGATAAGTGTGAATTCCCTGCTGGGGGAGAGGGAGAAATCGCCACTTCCAAGGATTCTCAAAGGGTGGGCCATACAAGCAAAACATTCAGATCTGCTCCTTAAGAGCTCAGTTTTTGTGTGAAAGATTTGTTATTCCATGGCACTTTAGGGAGGCCCTTGTGCATTTTTCATGAAACAGTCTACCATAGGCACAGGTAGGCTTTTGAACCCGCAATGAGGAATATTGCAAAAAGGAGGCTGTGACAGCATCTGTATCTATATGCATGCAAGGGTCACTGTGCATCTATATAGAGACCATCTGTGACTCCTCTATGCGCATACAGAAATCTTGAATGCTTGTAGCACTCTTTGGTGATCAAAAAAATCCCACAAAACAGACAGGGCAAGGATGAATGTTTGACAGGCATCCAAGTAAGCGGCTGTTTCTGGTGGAGTAATAAAGCTGACACAAGCCTGCCACCTTGTTAATGATTCTGTGCCGAATGATGTAACTGAAAGTTTTCCTAGCAAGGAAAGTCCTGACAGCAAAAACTTGCTTTTTAAAAATAGAGCATTTGTGTTGTTGCTGCTGTTAAATATACAGGAGCAGAGCTAGATAAAGGAGAAAAATGGATTCTCATAGAGAGAGGAAGTTGGGGTGAGGGGAGCAAGACACAACTGGATGACAGGGAAACAAAGTGTAGGCCTAAAACTGGCGGGGATTATTGCACAGAAGGCCTTCATTGCTTTTGGCAGGAAATAGAAGATGTTATATAGACACAAGCCCAGTTCTTGTGCTATAGTGAACACACAGATCACCCATCTGCATACCCTTGATTCTCCTTTAGACACTGAGATATTGATTATCATGTTAAAGTCAGTGCATGTACAAATGAACACGTGTTTTAAACCCCATATCGATCCAGGGACTGCTGCCCAGTTTTATCTGTAAAGTGTATAAACACCGTCTCTTTCTTACAAACAGGTCTGTATGTAGGTTGCATGCATGTTCTAGGCTTGCCAGCTTTGGGTTTGGAAATACCTGGAGACTTGGGCGTGGAGCCTGGGGGAGGGCAGGGTTTTGGAAGGGAAGTGACCTCAGGAAGGTAGAACGCCATAGATTCCACACTTCCATTTTCAACTTCCATTTCCTTGGGCAGAAGTTATCTCTATCATCTGGAGATCATTTGTGGTTCGGGAGATCTCCAGGTCCCACCTGAAGTGTTCCCTGTAACATGTGAACAGGGCTACAGGTGAAGTCAGTGGCTGGGAGTAGTGGTATGGAACAAAACAAGAAGCTACTGTGGCCCAGAGTGAGGGTAGCCAAGATGCCTTTACAGTCTGCAGTCCCTGGGGTTGCCAGCTCTGCGTTGGGAAATACCTGGAGACTTTGGGGGTAGAGTTAAGAGTGCACAGGATTTGGGACAGGGAGGGACCTCAGTGGAGTATAATGCTGTGGAGTCCACCCTCCGAAACAGTCATTTTCTTTAGGGGAACTGATCTCTGTCGCCTGGAGATGAGCTATAAAACCAGGGGATCCCCACATCCCACTTGGGAACTGGGATACCTATTGACAGCCAAGGTTATCATGTCCTGGCTGGGATATTTCTGGAGATTTATGGGTAGAGCCTGTGGAGGGCAGGGGCTGGACCTCATCTTTAACCGCTCCTGCGGAGCAGATTAAATAAAGCGCTAAGGGGTGGTGGGGAGGAGTTAGGGCAGGCCCTGTCCGGGATAAAAACTCGGAAGGGCGAATCAGGAGCCGCTTCACTCAGGGGCCAAGCGGCCAATGGGGAGCCGCGCAAAGCTCGGCTCCCCATTGGCCACTTGGCCCGGCCTCACCTCGGCCACCAGGGGAGTCGCCGCTCAGTCTTAACTAGACCTCCGAGCTGGTGAGTCTGCCCGCAGACCTCTCCTCCCCGTTGGGAAAGGAGCAGGGACGCCACGGCATCCCTCTTCCTTTCTGCCCACCCCCCCAACTACCTTCCCACAAACAGCCCTGCCGAATGGTCGCCGCCCTTCGCCGCTGCCCTTCGCCGCCCCTCGCTGCTGCCGCTCGCAGCTTCCCCATCGCCGTCCCTGTTCGCCGCCCACTGCTGCTGCCACCGGCAGCTCCCCCAGTGCCGCTGCCCTTCACTGCCCGGAGCTCGCCTGCTGCCGCCGCCCTTAGCCGGCCCTTGCCACTGCCGCCTGCACCTCAAACAGCGCCGCCACCCTTCGCCGCCTGTTCCTGCTGCCGCGCAAAGATCACCCTTCGCCCTAGCCAACTCGGAGCTGCTGCCTGGTATGTGCCGCGCCATTCTCCTGCCCCGGGAACAGCCTGGCCGCTTCTGTGACGCGGCCAGCCTGTTCCCGCCGCTGACAGAATGCCCCTGCTCGCCCCTTCCTTACAGCGGTGGCGCCCCAGCCCCTGGGAAGCCTTCACCCTGTGAGGGCTTCCCTGGCCAGAGCGGCCCTAGCACCCATTTTAGGCCTGCCTAAAATGGGCTTTATTCCTAGTCAGGGTATAATGCCATGGAATCTGCCCTCTAAAGTAGCTGTACTCTTCAGCAGAGCTGATCTCTTTGGTCTGGGGATCAGTTGCTGTTCTGGAAGATCTCCAGGCCTTAGCTGGAGGCTGGCAACTCTACAGCAGTTTTGGGAAGCTGAAAGATCAAAGGAGGAGTGGAGACAGAAGGGGCAGCATTGAATCCTTTCTTCTCAAGCTACTTCCCTCTGTAGAAACTCTCAGCTCCTGTCCTCCTAGTGAGGATGAGAGGCCACATCTTTTCTCCTGTATGGGAGAACAGCCAGAGAGAGAGAGAGAGAGAGAGAGAGAGAGAGAGAGAGAGAGAGAGAGAGAGAGTCCCTGTAGCCTGCCATTCCTGCTCATAAATTCACAGCATCCTGAGGCTGTGTTTGGTTTTGCGTTTGTTTTATAGGCAGGCTGGGCAGCAGGGGAACACACAGATGACTGGATGTCGGATCAAATTTGGATTTCAGTAACTGAAATAAAAATGTCTACAGCAATGCCAATTCAGAAATCCTAACATTGCCCATTCTTTGTTTGGTTGTTTTACTATCTTGGGCTGACCAACTAGTATGTCATTTATGTCCATATCCTCACAGATGTTTCTTATATTAATTCTGCCTTCCGATTGTTTCTATGTTCATCATCAACAGCAACAGAAAACACATGACATGCTTCCTCCAGAAATCAGAGAAGATCCCTCCTACGAGTGTTATTAATTGCAGTGTTGTAAGACATAGGATATGTCACAGACCAAAAACATTAATGCATTGCAACTTAGAGCTTAACCAAGACATGTAAGCTAATATGTAAGTGAAAGCACCATATTTAGCTAGGAAAGAAATGTTGCTTCTTAACAATTCTTTTCAGGCCACACGGCCTGTAAAATGGAGCTCTTCTGCCAGGTCTTCGGTTGAGTCCGGGGCTGGGAAGATCTCGGGGCCTCTCCCTCCAGGCTGACCTTTAACATCTGGTCCACCCCTATAGCCCTGGGACATTAATATCTTGGGGCTGGGTGGAGAGTGGGGGAAGAGGCTTTTGTCACCGCTGTTGGGTTATTATTGAGCTATATTGGATTTTAATTATGGGTTTTATTGAGGATTTTATGTTATTGTGACTCACCATGAGCTGTTTGGGAGTGGCGGGATGTAAATCTCTAAATGAATGAATGAATGAATGAATGAATGGAGAATGATGTAAGCTCCTTTGGGATCCTATTGGGGAGAAATACAGGGTATAGATATTGTAAATACATAGATACACCTTTGTAGAAAGAAGGACAGCTTTGTAAGTTTACAGGTAAAGGTAAAGGTAAAGGTATCCCCTGTGCAAGCACCGAGTCATGTCTGACCCTTGGGGTGACGCCCTCCAGCGTTTTCATGGCAGACTCAATACGGGGTGGTTTGCCAGTGCCTTCCCCAGTCATTACCGTTTACCCCCCAGCAAGCTGGGTACTCATTTTACCGACCTCGGAAGGATGGAAGGCTGAGTCAACCTTGAGCCGGCTGCTGGGATTGAACTCCCAGCCTCATGGGCAAAGCTTTCAGACAGCTGCCTTACCACTCTGCGCCACAAGAGGCTCTTCTAGTTTACAGGTAAAAATCCACAATCAAGTTGTTCACTTTTTCTCATACCATATGCATCCATCCATGGGACAGTAATGGACAAAAATGGCTTCACCTGGGGTGGAGATGCCACCTCTGGGAACAGACCACAACTTCTACAGAAGGAAGTAGTTTTACAACAATTTGTAAGGCTAATTTCTTTTACCCAGTTGTTCTCCAAAACCAATATTGCATGTGTGGTACATCAGACAAGGATAAATAAACAAAACCTACAATGTCATTTTATTCCGCAGGCAGCACAGGAAAAGATAAAAATGCTGTTGAGTTATTTTTCTTTTAAAGTGCTTGAGAATCTCTCTATACCTTTGAATACCGACAGAGAGAGAAGACACTACTTTATAACCATGACATTTTTTTTATTAGTTAAGTTGGACTCAAGATTTTATCTCTGGCTTTCCTTTGTTGCAAGTTCAGAATCAAACATGCAACTCTAAAATCCCAGCACTACAGAGGCAAGAACTATTTCTCCACATCCCCAAGGACATTCGCACTTTTCGATGGGAAAAAACAGATCATTACAAAGAGAGAACTGCTCTGCGCACCCGTGGCCATGAATGGGGCATTCATGGCATCACTCAACAAATTGTACAAGGTGGGGGGAGGAAGTGTGCAGGAAAGGGGAGAGAAAGAGAAGGTATCCGTCTAATGAGCTTTGAAAACAACTTACCCCAAATGTCTTGAGTCAGTCTATGGATATTCTTTTGTTAGAGTTCTATTTAAGCAGTGAAGTTAACTATCCATAGATCTTTCACGGTCTTTAGATTTTAGGTCACAAAAGATGCATATGAGGGTTGCAGGATGACCGAGTGTCACTTGTGGTGCCATGTTAACTTGACATCAAGGCCAGGCAGGATGGCTAAGCCTCCCACTATGGCAGGAGACCTCCCACCAGCAACCCTCTCTTGCTGCTCTTGGGGAAAAAAATAAACAACTCTCCCAAGACAAGAATCACTGGAAAAGAAATGATGCTAGGAAAAGTTTTCCACCTCTCTTGCAGAAAATGGCTGCTTTGAAAAGTAGACAATATGATAGTGTACCCCACAGAGGACCCTCCCCTCAACTCCCCCCCTCAAAGTTTCCACCTTCAAATCTCTAGGTATTTCCAAACCCAGAGCAGGCAATCCTACCTCCACACTTCCCATATGTGCAGTGGAATCCTAAACAGGGTTGAAATGGATGTTTCAGGTGGCAGTCTTAATTATTTAATTGGTGCCAAAATCTCACTAGAATATAGTGCAAAAGGCGTGGTGCTAAGGCTGAGTTCTGGATTAAAAACAGAGTATCTTTCCACATCTAAATAATCTCCTGCCTCGCCACACATTTTTAATTCTGGAGCAGGGATTTGATTCTGTGGCATATATTTATGCAAAGTATGTGTACTTAAAAACACATACACACCATTTACAAGCACGGAAGAAAAAGATGCTTTCATGCACGCACAAGCACCAAAACCCCCACTTCCCCCAATAAATTAAGGTGCTTGTAAAAGTTGAGTAAAGTATCGTATTTACTCAGACCCAGAAGATGTGAATCTTCCTGCATATCTCATCTCTGGAAACTTCTGGCATAGCTCCTGATTGACTTCCCCAATCAGAGTTCTGGAAGGAAGGAGACTCTGCTAAATTGATCTAATTGAAGATGGGGGAGGGCGAGTACAGCAGAACCCAAATATATTTTATGCCAGACTCATTCCCATTTATATTTAAATGTTCAACCATATATATTTTAAATGTTTTCATAGACCGATTCTGCACAAAGGTGTAAGATACACGCCACCTCCTGCTTGCAAATGCACAATAGGAAACCACGCATTTGCATGCTTCTTGATGGGAGATACCTCCTGTGTTATTCCACCATATTGTTGTGGCTTTATGCTTCCCAACGAAGCAGTGGAGAAACAGGAAACATGGACAACTCAAAATTTTCCCCTGGCTTGTCGGGTTGTCAATCAATGAAAGCCACCAATCCATTATTTGGGGGACTCAAATTTCCTCCCCCTCCCGAGTCCTGAAATTAATATACAAAAAACAAAAAAACACTTCCGCATTCAACAGTAAAACATTTTTTTTTTTAAACTTGCTTCCACGTTGCTTCGGGATCACGACACAACAATGAAACATTTCCTTAAATCCCTTTTCGAGATTCTTTGTATAATGGTCTCTCTTTATGCTTGGTTAGATTTGTGATAGGCTGGCCATGGTAACTGGACCCCAATGATTCTGTGTGAACACTAAAGTTTTAAAACAAAGCGCACAAATGCCAAGCTAACAGGGAGGGGGCTGCTGGATTACATGCCCCCCCCTCTTTCCCTGTTCATACCCCACCATCAGAAAACACAAACAGGAATGTGATTTAGCTGCCCAATCCCAATATTACCATGCACACTGAATAAAACATTTTATTTTAAATGAGGGCATGTTGCTTTGTGGTCCCGTAGCTATGCATACCATGCCATTTAAAAAAAATGATCAGTAAATGGAAAGGGGATGGCAGGTGCGAGGGCGGGCAAAACACTACCGAGGCTGTGGCACCTTTCTCCCTCCAGACAGGCTTGTTCCTGTTTACGCCCTAATTTGCAGCACAACAAGAAGAGGGAAATCTGGATAGCTACTGGTTGCTGCTGACATCATGTGGAAGCAGCACTAAAACCCGCAAGCAATGAGAGGCTGTCCAGGGCAAATTGTATATGTATTGTTATTGCTTTAATGGGGTTTATATTGGGTAACTGTTTATGGTTTTAATTGTGAGCCACCTCGACAAAAGTCATGAGAGGTGGGATATAAACTTAAGAATAAATAAATATAAAAATAATAAATTCCTTGTGCAGAATTTGTCACAGTCTCTGTGGCATCACGTTACAGGTGATTTGCAGGAAAAGCTCTTTATGACATCCATTCTGGTCTTCAATTGTGACAAATACCTGTATAGCACTGACCCAAATAAATAAAGGGAACTAGAGCTTCAGGGGGGAGGGGTTGTTAGAATATGCAAGATCTTTGGTATGCATGATTCAACAGCATATATGAAGAATATCTTACAGGGGCATTGGAGGAAATGTGTAGTTAACATATGTAGATTAAGAACTTCCTGGTAATTTTTTTCAAACAACTCCTCTGTGTCTGGATTGGCTCAATTGGAGCTCCTTTAAACACACATCTTCCCTGTTTGCCTTGAAATGAACAGTTAGACAGTTAGGACTCACTCTCTTCTGTCTTAATTACAAAGTTGTTTCACTTTTTAATGAAAGTTTTATTCTTTAAGCAGCTGGTGCTTTGCACCTCTTAGAATGTTTAAGCTTTGCCAACAGGGTTTGCTCTGGGACAGGCCTTTGTAAAATGAGGCTGGCCTGGCCAGTATGGGACAATGGGGGAGTAAAGTGTCTGCATCTATGTATAAAATATAATTTTAAATGAACTTGACTTTCCAGCCCAACTTTAATTGCTGGATAAGATAATTATAGATAGCTATGAACAAAAGTAGTTCTAAATTAGCATATTTCACAGCTACTTTCCCACAGTGCCATGAATTTTTGTATTAGATACTCTGAATATTAAACAAGCACACACTGGAGGTTTTTGTTGTAGACTGAAGGTTTTTGTTATTTTTCATGCCTTTAAAATTTTGTTTACAGCATGAACACAGCTGCCACAAACAGACCCTGCAATTTTGCAGGTCATCACTTAAACCAGTTTGAAAAAAGTTGCTCTGGTCCTGACAATCAACTTGATTTACCATAAGCGGTGTGCCCTCAAGAGCCCAAGACAACAGCAGTAGCTGGAAGCACGGCAGTTTTGTGTGTTCTCTCTCATGTTGCTGTTGCTGAATTGGATCCTGGAAACAAAGAAGAGAAAGATGCACTTATTCCTCAATAGTGCTGACTGACATCATTCAAGCAAATCACTTCCTGCACTCCAGTACCGATTATAGACTGTGCCATAGGCTGCAATGTTTCTATCATGTAACCAGCACGTCTCTCCTTCATCTTTCACTTGCAAATGACAAATGCCATGAATGTTATGAATTTACAATAGGGAGGCAATATAAAATCATAGGCACATTCTATATCAAAATATATTTTGCTGTTTATCATTCTGAGGAGGAAAAAGTAAGCTAATGGATAGCTATATCAGAAGAATTTCACTTTAAAAATGTAAATCTTGTAGAAAAAAACAATCTGAAGAGCTGGTTAAAAAAAAAACAGGGAAAGAGTGCATCCAGGAATTAATAATGTGCTATACATGGGACCAGTGGCACCATAAGGCTGTTGACTCTAGGAAGCTTATCTCCTGAAAACTGTGAAGGTCTCTAAAGTGCTACTGGACCCAAAACTGACTGTTCTACTAGTCATGCTCTAGGGGCCGGCCCAATCCAGGTGTGCCCATGGACTGTGTCCGGCCAGAAGTGGAGTCCAGACAGCCGGAATTGGATCCCGGACACGCTCCTCCCACAGTGGCTCTGTTGAAATATTAGAGCCATTAAGTGGTAAGGATATACTGGTGTCATTCTGGAAAGGAAAACCCCAAACAATTTCGCTGATATACTTGGTCTCCAATCTAATAAAAGTAAAAATCTCCACCTGAAAAAAAATCAAAATTAAAATATGGAGTTGCAAAGTTCATGAGTTGTAAACTGACCTACTGGTCTACACCCACAGTAGTTCAATGATACAAGTAAGTCCATTTATGTGGCTATTTTGAGGAGACTGGGAATGCACACTGTTGTTTGTGACAGTCATATATACTGCATGTCACCTTTGAGGTCAATACGATTTTTTGGATTCATTTTCAGTGTGATTAAAATAAGCAACCATATACTACAATTCTAAATAAGAGTTATACTCTTTGAAGCTCACTGACTTCAATGGATCTAAATGAATGCAACTGTACTTAGGACTGTACTGTAAGAGTAAAGGTAAAGGTAAAGGTATCCCCTGTGCAAGCACCGAGTCATGTCTGACCCTTGGGGTGACGCCCTCTAGCGTTTTCATGGCAGACTCAATACGGGGTGGTTTGCCAGTGCCTTCCCCAGTCATGACCGTTTACCCCCCAGCAAGCTGGGTACTCATTTTACCGACCTCGGAAGGCTGAGTCAACCTTGAGCCGGCTGCTGGGATTGAACTCCCAGCCTTATGGGCAAAGCTTTCAGACGGCTGCCTTACCACTCTGCGCCACAAGAGGCTCTTTGTACTGTAAGAGTACAAAAATGCAAATTAAAATACAAATGTCTAGAAAGGGTTGTATTTGAAAATATACTTCTCGCTAATATCTAGCACATGAGACTATATTGCCAGGAATTCTTCCTAAAAATCCAGAAAAAAACCAATATTGAATAATAGCATTAAATAACAGCATAAAAATAATAATAAAGCAAAAACTGAAAAGCCCAGAAGCATGAATCAGGGTACCAGCTGCAACCAAGAAAGAAACGGGCACCGATATTATAGCCCAAGGAAAATCAGTCTATTAAAAAAGTCATTTAATCCAACATACATACGACGTTAGCTCATCACAAGTTTGGAAAGAATACAGATAGAAATGTATTTTCATTCCTAGCAGCACAAATATATTACTGCTCAGAATAGATGTTTGGAGGACTTGGAAATGGAGATGGGCATTTTTTATTTGATTCACTAATGTCAGCTGGTGGATTTCAAGCCTACCATGGAAGTGCACTTAGGACAGACCAACATCACTGGCTCAATAATTCATTCTGCCTAGAGTGTCTGGGTAGTTGTTCTATAAAAGAAGGACAAGGGCCATTGGACAGAAATGTTTGAACACCGTCACCAAAGTATAATTCCTAGGATTCTTAAGCTTGAAGCCTTGGCAGTTACACTGGTAGAAAACATAACTGCTTGTTAGTGTGCACATTTCTTATGGTTCCTACTGCTTAGACTAGGAAGTAGTAATGCAACCAGTGTTATGAAGAGAATATAAACTCAGATGCCACCATACAGGTGCATTTCAGCTCACTGAAGTCAAAGGGCCTCATAATGCCTATGGCTTACTGAAGTGAAAGTCAGAGGCTCTTTGACATGCCACCTGTGACTCTTCTCAACAGTGTGGTTCCTGCCACAAGTTTTAGGAATGTGGGCACGGTCACTGTCTTGCAGGACTCCTGGTTTACAAGTGTTTTGTACTTTGAAACAGCTGCTGCTGGAGGGCCTGGAGAATGGGTGAGCTGCAAGCCTCCCTAAGCTGCAAGCCCTGTGTTAGAAATGGAAGTAAAAGACCTCTCCTCTCCTACAACCCCATGAGGTTCCTTCTAGGGTTGCCAGCTCTGGGTTGGGATATACTTGGAGACTTTGAGGGTGGAGCCAGGAGTAGGCAGAATCTGGGATGGGGAGGGACCTCACTGGAGCATAATGCTAGGGAGTCCACCCTCCAAAGCAGCCATTTTCTCTAGTGGAACTGATCTCTGTCACCTGGAGATGGGCTATAATTCCAGGGGATCCTGATGTCTCAACTAGGGACTGGTATCTCTCGTTTCTTCACAATCTTTGCACTCTCATTCCAGCATCCAAACAGTGCTGAGAGGAAAGCAAGCAGGCCACAGAGAAGAGAAAGTAAAACCACTGAAGCCACCCAGGAAACAAACCAGGGGCATCTTGCTCTCCTCCAGGCACTAGGACAATAACACTTCCCAGCCTGATCTGCTGTGCCTCACATGGACTGTTTATGCACTGGGAACTTCACTGCCCCAGCTCCCGTGCAGGAGCACAAATCAGGGGCGGATGAGGTGCAACAGGCCAAATGATCCCGTGTGGGTACAGGAACAGGCAGGGCAACCTGCCATGACTAAAACTCCAGCCTCCAGTGCGTAAACCTCCAGTGTGTAAATGGTCATGGAAGGCAGAAGGTCTTCCCCTCATTCTGGGTACGCAAGGCCTGGCTAACATTCAACAGTGAGTGAAAGAGATAACCCTACATGTGCAGAGGTACTCTGGTAATTTTTTTAAAAAAATGTTATTGTTATATGGGCAAACCAGAGGACGGCAGACTAGATGTTTGGATGGTTAGGTAGATAGGGAGCTGGTTAGAGAACTGTAGCTGAAGAGTAGTTGTCTATGGTGTTTCATTGGATTAGAGGGAGGTGAGCAGTGGGGTGTCATGGGGTCTGGTCATGGGTCTGGTACATTTCAACTTTTTAATTGATGTTCTAGATGAGGGGTAGAGGAACTCATTAAATTTGCAGATGCAACAAACTGGGAGAATTAGCAAACTCCCCAGGAGATATAGAGTTCAATGAGATCTGAACATGCTGGAAAAGTAGACACACGATTTAATAAGGATAAGTTCAGAATTCTACATCTTGGTCACAAAAAATGAGAAGTATGCATACTTGTTGTGAGATAGACTTCTGGGTAGCAGTGTGCATGAATGAAATCTTGGGATACTTATTGATTGCAAGCTAAATAAATATATACACGTAATTTATAATAAATAAATATGCACAGATGGTATGATGCACTGGTGAAGAAGGAGAATGCAGGCTTGGACTGTATCAACGGAGGCATCACATCAAAATCACAAGCTGTCATAGTCCTGTTGTATACCGCATTGGTCAGACCCCACCTGGAGTACTGTGTGCAGTTCTGGAGGCCTCACTTAAAAAAAGGATGTGGACAAAATTGAGAGGGTGAAGAGGAGAATGATGAGGATGATCTGGGGCCTGGGGACCAAGCCCTATGAGGAAAGGCTGAGGGACTTGGGAATGTCTATCTTGGAGAAGAGGATATTGGGCAGGGACATGATTGCTGTCTTCAGGTATTTGAAAAGTTGTCACTTAGAGGAGGGAGCAGTTCCTATTGGCAGCAGAGAATAGGATTACTAATAGTAATGGCCTTAAACTACATCTAGAACAGTACCAGCTAGATATCCGGGAGTGGGGATTCATAGTCAGAGTAGTCCAGCGGTGGAATCGGCTGCCTAAGGAGGTAATGAGTTCCCCCTTGCTGGCCGTCTTTAAGCAGCTGGACTGATACCTATCCTGGATGCTTTAAGCTGACCTTGCATTGAGCAGGGGGTTGGACTAGATAGGTTACAGATCCCTGTATTAGAGGGTATGTACGGGTCTCATGTACCAATGTAACAGCGGTAGTATAAAACAGCTCAATATGCAATTTTGGGAACAACATATTGTAGAACTTCTGAACATGTGTTCTTGTTTTCCCTATATTAGTTAAGATATTTCTGAAGGGTTACCAGTTAACTTTCAGCTGTTGAAGACAAAAGGCAGAGATGAAAGGCATTCCCATAAAGTTTTTGCAGACAACTGCATTTTAACATGAAACGAGAAATATTTGCCTGTGTATTATTAAAGAGTAATATCCTGACCAAAATGCATTTACGGCAATGTAAACTGCGTAGATTTCAATAGGATTCATTTATGTGTTGCAGAATAATATGTTTAGGATTGATTTATGTGTTGCATAATGTACTGCTGTTCTGCAGCCTGAAAGACAAACAAACAAATACTTTTTAGTTCTACAACAGGAAGGCCTTTAAACATATAAAATGCATGCTTCTATGTACACTCATGTCCATGTTACAACTTTCCCATCAGTAGCTGGAGTTACTGCTAGAATGGAAATACAATGTGGGAGCCCTCTGCTGGACAAGATTAAAAATACCCCTCAGCTCCTCCTGTTATTCCAAAGTGAGGGTTTATAAAAAGGGTTGGTTGTTGATAAAAAGAAGCGATGCTTCATTACTTCTGTGATGGTGCCAGTGTGACCCTGAGTCTAGAAACAGGCATAAGAGCTGGCAGGCTGCAGTGAGTCAGGTGGAAGCGGCCCTTGGATCTGTCATCTAGCACAGGGGTAGTCAGCCTGTGGTCCTCCAGATGCTCGTGGAAATTGTAGTCCATGAACATCTACCCCTGATCTAGCACCTCAGAGGGTGACCCTCAGAGTCTCTTCCAGCAATACATTTATTCAACTCTGGAAGACAGGAGATCTAGATGTTCTGCATCACAGGGTGGTACTAGATCGGCTGGGTGACACTAGAGGGCCTAAGAAGCTTCTGGCTTGTTGCATGAGTCTCCCAGCTGGAATTGCCTGGTCTTCTACATTAAATGGTCCCTTATTTTCTCCTACCTGTCCCTGGTAAAACACTGCCTGCCTTTTTGCTTTTGGGGAGATGCTGCAGATTAATTTCCTACATGTTTATTACTAGAGGGTTCATGCATGTGTATTAGCTCTCCCATCCACCTCATCATACCATTCACTCCCCCATCCACATTCAGCCCATTAAACACAACCGAATATGTTTCTGATGCAGCTATTCTGTATCGATAACCAAGTCTTCTGTGAGATTGTCCCCCATGCCTCTAGCCAGCATCCTCCTTGATTCTGGGAGCTATTCCAGGGGTCCTGGTTTGAGGCCCTGAGTGCCTGGTGTGATACACTATTGGGGGTGGGGTGGGGTGGGGTGGGGTGGGCTGCCATGTAAATATAGGAAAGGTAGGGAAAATTTTTACGGCAGTAGTGGCAGTCTTGCAGTGCAGTCAAAACTAATTATTTAAATCAATTATATTTCAATAGAAGAAGAAAAGTTGGTTCTTATATGCCCCTTGTCTCTACCAGGAGTCTCAAAGCAGCTTACTGTCACCTTCCCTTTCCTCTCTCCACAACCCTGTGAGGTTGTGGCACCCTGTGAGGGAGGTGAGGCTGAAAGCCCTGATATTGCTGCTTGGTCAGAACAGCTTTATCAGTGCTATGGTGAGGCCAAGGTCACTCAGCTGGCTGCATGGGGGGGGGGGGGGGGAGAGAAGCAGGGAATCAAACCCGGCTCACCAGAAGTCCATGCTCCTAACACTACACCAAGCTTCCTATCACCTAAATCTGTGGGCAGGACAGTGAAATAGAAGATAACTTGATAAGCAAATTCTTCTACTTATCTTTAAAAGGAGAGACAGTCTCAAAAGGCAAACAAGTATGCTCTTAAGTTTCAGTCCCGTTGATTTGTCCTATCCTACAAAGTTAATCAATCAGTTATGCCCTACAAATCTTTCCAGGCCATTTCCTGGGACAACAATTTGACCCAAGGGCATTTCCTTCATGTGATCAGGCTCTGAGTCACTGCAACATTTTACAAGGAAGCAGATCAGTGGCTGGTGCTACAAATTCAGTCCAGTGCTGTTGATCCTCAGTTGGAGATAATAGAAGCCCTCATCCTTTATTCAAGGCTATGAGTAAAGACCACTATAAGAAAGCTCCTTGCACCAGGCAAAATGCAACAATCCATGTCTTTTCTGCTTGTGAGCATGTGTATGCATCTGAGACCTGGTTATGATTCTGAATTCTCATCCTACTATTACAAAGCCATGGGGATTCAGATTTCTGGTTGGTTGGTTCCAAATCTCTATATTCCAAACCCTACTGTACTGTCGACTGGATACCGCATCCTGTTGATCATACGAATTTATTCTGCATACATTGCCTTGAGTCCCAGTGACAACAGCTGACTATACATAACAGGAATAAAATGAACTTTTCAGTGCCTCTGAAATACTGTTGCTTATGGACTGAGAAACTGCCTCTTTCCATACTGGCTCAGTGCCTCACAAACATTTTACAAGTACGTACACAAATTTTAATGAGCCTGCAAGGCAAGGAGCTGAATTTCCTGTTGTACTAAGTCCTGAGCCTCTGGGGAGGGCAGTATATAAATGTAATTAATACATTAAATAAATAAGTCATGTGAACATTTCTTCTAAACCATTTCACCCCCCTCTGTCATCTCCCAAAATGGAACAAACCAAGCTATGGTTTGCTGAACACAAAACAACATTCTAATTATGTTTCATATAAATTACAATATTCTAGGTGAGTTTCTGTACAAACATTCTTTTGTATGTAATTAAAAGGAAGACTTGAATTTGACTTTCAGAAGCAGGAATTAAACTGAGCTCTTCTCTCTCTTCCATCCCTTTGCCATCCCTCGAAAACAAACTAGCTTGGACCACAACAGATGCCCAGTCTGTGTTTATCACTTTGTTTTTGCATTTATATTTCTCCTCCTTGGGCTGATCAGGTTGGTTGTAAAGCCTTGTGAAATAAATGTATATAAATACAGCTCAATATTAAGATCATTTCCACACGATGAATCTGGACGTTGCCTGCATCCCAAGGCTGTCCAGTAGCCGGGTCGTGACTTAGCCATTTTTAACTCGTCAGGAACCAAAAAGCCACAACAGGGCAGAGGAAAAACACAGGAGGTGTCTCCCTGTGAGGGGAACTGCAAACACGAGATTTCGCATCCTGCATTTGCAAGCAGGGAAGCCACTCTCGTTTTACCCCTCCCTGTGGAAATGGTCAAAGTTGCACGTACTGGTGCAGTACTGATATAGCTAGTCAGCACCCATACCAAAAACTCCACTCATTCCCACCAGTCATGAAGCAGCATGCTGATGAGGTCCTCATGCCAGCTAGATATGGAAACAGACAACTGGTGCCAACTCACTTCAATGATATCATTACATGCTAGGGTTGTCAGCCATGGGCTGGCATCTCCAGGGTAGAGACTGCTGGAAGCTATTTCTCGTCTTAGAACAGGGACTGATGTCATGATGCTCTAGGAATTTTCAAATATCTATGGCAAAACCACAGATACCTGTGATTTCCTATGCCATTATGATATCACTTCCTGTTCTGAAATAAGACGCTCCAACATTATTTCTGTCAGTCCTCCCTGCAAAGTAGAGGAATGGGGAGCTCTCCTGTCAGAAACTGATAAGCAACAGCCCTGCTGTGCTCCCACCAATCCATGGAACAGAAGAACAGAAAGAACCGAAGTAACCCTACATCATGAACAGTACAAAGGACTGGGGCATGCCCAGTAGGTGCTTTGCAGCTACCTCAGTGCTTGGATTGACAGAATCAGGGCTTCAAGGACGTGCAGCCTAGGTTTGCTGACTCTGATTTAACAAATTCCTGGAAATTTGGACGCAGTATCTGGGGTGGGTAGAATTTAGGGAGTGCAGGGAACTTAGCAGAGATGTAATTATGTAGGTTCTACCCTCTAGAGCTGTCATTTCCTCCAAGGGAACTGATCTTTGTAGTCTGGAGATCAGCCTTCATTCCAAGAGCATGTCAGGCCCAAACAGAAGATTGGCAACCCTATGACAACTCCAACCACAACATCAAACTCTTCTCTGGTCAAACTCTGGTCAAAGTTGGCAGCCTCTCCCACATGAAAGTGCAGGCCCCAAAGACGACAGGTTGTTTTGCAAGTCAAGGGGGACACAGACTGCAATCTGGCCCCAAGGAGGTATGTCTGGCCTCAACCAAGGCCAGGACATTTTCGGTACTGGTCCCTACCTGGTGGAATGAGCTCCTGGAACACATTCAGGCCCTGCCAGAGTGGGCACAATTCTGCAGGACCTGCAAGACAGCTCTTCCCTGAGGCTTTTCTTTCTGGGTGACCTTGGGCTCGCCACAGCACTGATAAAACTCTTCTGACAGAGCAATAATGTGAGGGCTCTCTCAGCCTCACCCACCTCACAGGGTGTCTGTTGTGAGAAGAGGAAAGGGAAGGAGACTGTAAGCCACTTTGAGCCTCCTTCGGGTAGAGAAAAGCGGCATATAAGAACCAGTTCTTCTTTCTTTCTTTCTTTCTTTCTTTCTTTCTTTCTTTCTTTCTTTCTTTCTTTCTTTCTTTCTTTCTTTCTTTCTTTCTTTCTTTCTTTCTTTCTTTCTTTCTTTCTTTCTCCCATTCCACTTGTCCCTCTAGTTATTCCTCCACTTACTCCCAATTCAGCCTAACGTTTGGGAGAGTTTTTAACAACCTCAGTTAGATGCTCTATAGAAGAATTGCTGCTATTTTAACCTGTACTATTTTTAAGCTAACCTTTGTTTTAACTACTGTATTTTATACTACTCTGTGCACTGCCTTTAGCCAGCTTGCCTGGGAGGGCAGTCTAAAAATCTAATTAATTAATTAAAATACAAATGCTCATATCTGTTACCTTAGGATTTACTGGGGTAAAGCACTTATATGGTAAGCAGGAAGGAAGGGCTGAATCCCACCGAGGAAGAAGCTGGGAATAAGGGCAAGCTCACATAATGGCCACTAAATGGCTAATCAACAGCGAAATAGAATGGAAGGGAAGGTTATCTAGCTATTCCCCCAATGGGGCATACAGAGAAGAGACCCATCATAAGGTACTTGTAACCCTTTGTTGGGCCTAGTAGCAAATCTAGCCATACATACCCATGTAAGGAAATCTGCAGGGAAAGTCATAGTGCTGTTGAACAGCACATAGCTAGCAAAGCTGAGAACCCTGCTTCAAGTCTTGCATGTGGTGAGCTAGCACACAGCCACATTTATAGGATTGCCAGCCTCCAGGTGGCACCTGGAGATCCCCCTGATGTTACAATTGATCTCCAGGCAAGCAAGAACCATTCCTCTGGAGAAAATGGCTGCTTTGGAGAGTGGAGTCTATGATATTATGCCCTGCTAAGGTCCTTCTCCAAACCCTGCCGTCCTCAGGCTCCACTCTCAAAATTTCCAAGTATTTCCCAACCCAGAACTGGCAACCCTAGTCACAGAAGGAGCCCTAGGCACAGCTGAGGTTTTGTACCATCACACCAAATACTGGGGGCAGGCTGTTTAAATATACAAAAGGAGCAGAATACCAGAATGCTTAAAGAATAACAGTTTTATCAAAGAAGAGAAACAACATTGTATAGAAAGAGAGAGCCTCCTAGCAGTCTAACTGTTCTGTTCTTCTGTTTGTTCTGGAGGCAAGCAGGGAGGAAGTGTGCTCAAGGGAGCAGGAAGTCTCCAACCGAGTCAATCAGGACACAGGAGGAGAGTATTTGAAAAATATCAAGAACTTCCTGAGCTAAGTGTGCTCGCTACATATCTCCTTGGGTGCCTCCTGTAGGGTATTCTCCATATCCTTTCAAATCATGCACACTACTGATCTTGCATATTCCAGCGCAGGCTGCTCATGCTGACTGACTGTCCTACTCATAGTTCAGCTTAGTGTGGCTAAGTGGGAAAAGAATTGGCATATGAATTTTAAAAGGGATTATACTGTAGTTGTGGTATTATTCTCAAGATGCATCATAGCTAATATATTAAGTACTATCATTAAAAGTTTATTTTAGAAAAATCACATGAAATGTGAGTTAAACTATTCAGAGGTATAGCATTATTAAAGAACGTGGGAGACAGGCTATAATATATATATTGAATTTTACATTAACTTAATATTCTTAAGATAGACATCATAACCTGAAAATGGTAAATACTAAAAACAGCAAATGCAAATTGAATTTTTTCCTGTGTGAGACTGAGTAAATATATCAGCTTGAATAATTACTTTTTTGAATATTTGTAATTAACTGTGTATACAGTTGATTTACTTAGATTAAAAACTGCTGCAAAAGACATGCTCTTCAACAGAATTTATTTTGTGGACTTTTTCCCAGGACAAGAAATGAGATGGCAGCCATCATGGTTAATGCAAATAGATGTATAACTACACATTAATTTTTACAATTCTAATCATCCTTTACCAATGATGCCTTTCGTAATCTACTTTATTGGCAATATAGTCCTGACCGTTCTATTACTTTCAATAAAATGTTTACAAGTGCAACATTTATTTTCTTTCTTCTTTTCGGGAAACAGCACAGTTTTTGCAAGCAAACTTAAAAAAAAATCTTCATAGTATGCACAATGATTTTTGGTTTCATAACATGCATAATTAATAACCAGTAACAACATCAAGGGAATCATCTACTGTTGGTGATTTAATGCTTATACATTAATTATGAAATACAAAGATACTAGATAGGCTGTGTATAAAATAATTGGTATTTTTATTTTTACAGAAATAATGCATGGGAAAATATATGCATTATTCACAATGCCAATTTGCCTTCACAATAGGCTTCACTACTGAAAGTGAAGAAACTTTTTTGCCACTTAAGTAGATTTTCTGCTAATTTTAACTCTTGTCAATTGCCAAGTCCTAATATGAATATTTACTCATGTAAAGTAAATCATGCAAAGTAAATCTCAGGTTCAGCTGCCAATAATCGTTTCATATGCTGAAATGCCTCAAGCCCATGACCATAACAAAACTGTGCTTGATTCAAACAGATGAAGGCTAACATGTTTGGAAAAAGTGATGCCTTCATGTGGGCAGTGGGGGGTGGAGGAATGTGCCTGTGTTCTGGAAGAATCAAAGATGAGCCAACTGGAGAAGGGGAGTTCCAGACATTTATTCTGACCCACTTGGGCAACACCTGAACTCATGATGGTACGCTGGTATCAAGGCATAGCACCCAACCCCATCCATGTTCATCTTGCACAGCAGATTCTTGGAATGGGCAGACAGAAAAGCTGAAAATGACTGGCCTCCAAAATTACTACAACATTTATAAGATCTTTGCATAAACAATCTCAATACATTTCAAAATTTTAAAAGGAAATTCAAGCTCATATGGACTAGCTAAATCAGAGTGTCCTCTAACCCCCAACAAGGAGCACCTAGTTTCAAAAGCACCTAATAAACTTGATTGATTGATTGATTGATTGATTGGACTTTTCTACCGCCACTCCCAGCAAGCTGGCTCATGGTGGTTCACAAAAAAAGACAATGTACAGCAAGTCACATCTAAAACATAACCTAAAACAATCCTCAATAATCTTAAAAACAATCTTCAACATCATAAAAGGCGGTATACTCTGTATACTAATAAAACCTCTGCTCATATATTGGACCATCAGGCCGGTGCTAATGGTAATATTGACAGGCCATACAAATAGATGACACATGATCCCTAATGCTGCCTAATATTGCTCATAGGGACTGAAAGAGGGGGAGGGGGACCAGACTATAACCTTGGGATTACCACCCAGCCCTAACCAAACGCCTGGCGGAAGAGCTCTTTTTGCAGACCCTGCAGAACTCAGTGAGTCCCAGCAGAGCCCACAGTACGGCGGTCCCGTAGATAAGCAGGGCCCAAGCTATGGAAAGCCTTAAAGGTCAAAACCAATGCCTTGAACCTGATCTGGAAGCAAACTGGCAGCCAATGGAGATGTTTTCATCTCAAACACAGTCCTTATGAAGAAACACCATTGGTTTCTTGTAGAAATACACCCAAAGCAAACAAAACCAAAAGGCAAAAAGTTGTGTCTTCTTGAAATTTATTAAATGCAACCCAGAATAATTTTGCAAAATTATTCAGGATTACATTTAATAAATTTCAAGAAGACACAACTTTTTGCTTTTTGGTTTTGTTTGCTTTGAATTGAGATGTTTCAGCAAAGGTTGAACATGGGTCCTCCAACGATGACCTGGTCAGGACCCGTGCAGCCACATTCTGCTCTAGTTGTTGCTTTTCATAGAATCATAGAATCATAGAATTGGAAGGGGCATACAGGCCATCTAGTCCAACCCCCTGCTCAACGCAGGATCAGCCCAAAGCATCCTAAAGCATCCAAGAAAAGTGTGTATCCAACCTTTGCTTGAAGACTGCCAGTGAGGGGGAGCTCACCACCTCCTTAGGCAGCCTATTCCACTGCTGAACTACTCTGACTGTGAAAATTTTTTTCCTGATATCTGGCTTATATCATTGTTCTTGTAGTTTAAACCCATTACTGCGTGTCCTTTCCTCTTTAGCCAATGGGAACAGCATCCTGCAATCCTCCAAGGGACAACCTTTCAAATACTTAAAGAGGGCTATCATGTCCCCTCTCAACCTCCTTTTCTCCAGGCTGAACATTCCCAAGTCCCTCAACCTATCTTCATAGGGCTTAGTCCCTTTTAACACAGAGTGGAAAGACTCCTATGCCTCAAAAGCCCACCCAATTGCTTACTTCTGTCTGTTTCTCAACATGTTGGGAAAGATTGTACCCATTATTTAAATTTAAGGTTGGACAAATATTTTAAAATGGAGCAGAATGAATTGCAGTGCCATCCTAACCAAAGTAATGCACATCTAAGCCTATTGAAGTGAACGGGCTTAAAAGGATATTTATTTGTTTCAGGTGACCCTGTTGAACACACCTCTATGCATTTTATTGGCAGAGTTTAAATATGTTGAGGAGTAAAGCACCAAACAGCTTAAAAGAATAAAACAGTTTTATTATGAAGAGAAACAAACTTTATATAGAAATTAGAGAGATGACATTTGAGTATTTAAACTGTTGTTCTGCATGAATTCTTTCTGCTCTGGAGACATGCAGGGAGGAAGTATGCTCCAAGGAACAGGAAGTATCCAAATGAACCAATCAGAAACCCAGAGGTTATTTGAAAAATATCCAGAAGTTCCTAATCTAACTATGCTAAATACACATCTCCTCCGATGCTCCCTATGGGATATTCTTCATATGCCTTTGAATCATAAATACTACAGATTCTGCATACTCCTAACACATTTTAAGCCCCCTCCCCCCCCCGACATATTTATTTATTCATTCATATCCACACCTTTCTTCCTACTGTGAACCAAAAGTAGTTTATGCTGTTATTCTCTCCTCCATTGTATAATCACAATAACCCTGTGAGGTAGGTTAAACTGAGGGAGATTAATCAGTCCAGATCACCCAGCCAGATTTCTCATCCAAGTGAGGATTCAAACCTGGATCTCCCAGATTGTAGAATGACACCACACTGGTTTCAAAGGTCGAAGAACGTGGGTGTACAAATGGATTTGGATATCATAGTCTACAGCCGTATGTTCTATACACAACGTTCAGACAGTAAAACAAGTTTAAGAGTGGTAGCCACCCCACACACATCTGGAGAACCGGAATTTATCCTCCACTCCTCCACATGCAGCCAGCTGGGTGACTTTGGCCTAGTTATAGTTCCTATAGCTCTCTCAATCCCACCTACCCTGCAGGATGACTGTTGTGGGGAGAGGAAGAAAAGGCGATTATGAACCACTATGGCAGTGGTCCCCAACCTTTTTATCACCGGGGACTGGTCAATGCTTGACAATTTTACTGAGGCCTGGGGGGGGGGTAGTCTTTTGCTAAGGGACGTTGCTGCCGCCTGAGCCCCTGCTCCTCTTGCTTTCCCACCGGTACCCCTGACTTCCCGCAGCCCGCTGGGGGGTGTTGCCAGCAGCAGTTGCACAGTGCCACACCAAGGAGAAGTCCCAGCCATGGCAGCCACAGGAGAGCACCAAAGGTGAGCCAGTAGCAGTGTGGCAGGGCAGCCCCTGAGGCAGCAGCCGGGGAGGAGGACCAGGAGGAGTTGCGGCCCAGTACTTACTGATCAACGGACCAGTATCAGTCCCTGGACTGGGGGTTGGGGACGACCGCACTATGGGTATGAAAACCAGGTTTTTTTCTTCAAGACTAACAATGTTTTATTCAGGGTATAAGCTTCTGTGTGCATATAAACTTTTTAATGGACTCCAGGGAATGGTAGAAGACAGGAAGGCCTGGAGGATCATTGTCCATGGGGTCGCGATGGGTTGGACATGACTTCGCAACTAACAACCACACTTTTTAAAAGTACTGCTGGACTCAAAGTTGGTGCTGCTGCTTCAGACCAACATGGCTAACTCCTAGCTTGTCTGTCAGTAAATAATTTTAAAACTCATATTTGGACATAAAATAATCCATCTCACTGATGTTGCTGCTTTTTCTAGGAGCAATGTCCAAACCGTCCATAGAATCTAGAAAGCCAAATCAAGTAACTATCAGCAATGTATTGATTGCCTTGGGATCGACATGTTGCACAAATGTGCTGGTATTGTGCTGTGTACAGGACTATTTCCCTGCCTTTTGACATATTATTATTTCTATACCACCCCCCCCCCCATATAGGCTTAGGATGGTTCACAACGATAAAGCCACGCAAATAAAATACGATAATAAAATACTTTAAAAAACAACAACCCTAGATACAGACTGATCCCTGAATCTGGAGAAACTAGTTTACATCTTTATTTTATTATATTATTATATTTCTATACTACAATACATATTGCCCTTCTGTGAGGCTCAGGGCGGTTTACATAAGATGTGGAGGGTATACATTGAATCATGGTACAATAATAACAATAGTCATAACAGTGGGTTCCAAGTTAACAGCAGGTTTAATAGCATTTTTGCAGGCATTTGGAAAAACAATCATGAGTCACTTCAAAACTGAGGGAAACCCCACAGGATTTTAATCAAAGTACTTTGGCTTAAACAGAATCAAGATGATCACACTGTGTAACTCGTTTGGCTTGCTTAGAGAAAAAGGGAGAAAATGAATAGAAACAATTTTTTAAACCATTAATTCTACCTGAAGCATAGTAATTCTAGAAGACACACAAATGTTCGTGAAGGATAAATGCAGTGACATTTTGACTCTCGTTTTTTTTTTTTAAATCCCCCAACTTAACCCTCAAGGATTCATCGTTGGCCTCAAGATACCAGTGTGACAGTATCTCCTTCCCATAACTCAAATACTTTGCCCGAAAGGATATTACTGGTAAGACGTGAAAGAGGAGACCTTGGGTTCAGTTCCCAACAGAAAACTATATCGTCTACTTAGTTTTTTTTTTTTTAAGGCACAGAAGGAAAGCATGTAAAGTAATTAAAAAATCTCTAGGATAGAAACCAAAATAGTGGCTTAAAAGAACAGTTATAAGAAGGTTTGAGTCCAGTGGCAAATTTAAGACCAAGAAAGTATAAATCTGGGTATAAGTTTACATGAAAATTTTCATATTGCTTCAGAAGTAATAAGGTACATATTCCAATTCTTTTGGCTTGCCTTTTAGAATACTAAAACTGAAACATGGCAGCTACAATATTTTTAACAGCAAATAACTGAATTATCAGAATAGTTTCTCATGAGTACAGTACCGTACTACACATGCTGGCACCAATACAGCTGGACTTATTTTCAAGTAAACACGCAAAGGGGTTGATAGTCATTCCAAATATAATTTTCAGCTATATAATTCTCTTATACCCTCCTTTTTCCATTTCCAGTGTAGAAGAAACATTTCTGCAAGTGTGCCATTACTCTCATCCTCTGAGTTTGCCAAAGGCAGACACAAAAACCCTATATGGAGACTAAAAAGAAAGCTGAGCAGATGTGTGGGTGGGTATATATTATATGCTGTGTATGCATGATGACTCCTTGAAAATTGAATGTGCCAGGCTGGTTGCAGAGTCTGTAAAATTTCTCCCTCCCCACAGAAGAATAGAAGTTTCCAAGGGCATTAATGAATTTTTTGTAGTTATGATGCAAGGTAGATTAGAAATGTCATGGCTGTATCAAAACAACACATCCCCTCCTGAATGTTACACTTAAAAAAAAAGTCAGCATTACTTTAGTTACCTTGATATAGTCACGTTCATTTCCCTTCCAATAGGAATCTCATCAGGAATCACCTTTCTCACATCCAACACACGTCATAAGACAGCTTGTATGAGAACTGTAGCAGGAGAACAGCCCCTTTAGAGTTGGTTAACCTAACCCTTCCAACAGACCACTTTGCAGAGAGAAAAGAGGATAGATTACTTGGTAAAATTAGGGGGAGGGATCATTGCTCTGTGGTAGGAATCTAGCTGACATTGGTAAAAGTTCCCATGTTAAATCTCCAGCTAAGGATCAAGTAGTGGGTAACGTTGAAGACCTCCCTCTGAAACTCAGGGGAGCAGCTGCCAGTCTGAGTAGGCAATACTGACTTTAATGGACCAATGGTCAGATTATTTCTTTCAAACTCTCTCTAGAGTCACATGAATGTTTATGAGTGTGAGAAAGAATACAAAATCCGGAACTGAATATAGCGTTCAAACCAAGGGACAAAGCAATTTTTCACCAGAGGTCCTGAAAGACACCTTTATTGTCATTTCAAAAACAGATGAACTGAGCAAGGCAGGAAGGAAGATACCCAGCACACACAGTATTCCCTTCCTGTCAAACCAATGTTGCTTTCAAGATTGACAAACAGTTGTTCTGGCAGTTCAGATCTCTGTCCATAGCAGTTATAACAAGCATCTTCAAGGATGATAGTGACAAAGGGTTGAGGCAGCACAGAGAGAGGGCTTGAAAGTGCCTGCAGCACCAGCCACCCTCCATAGCCATGATTCTCCAGGTCAACAGCTGAGCCAACATTTCCAAGGTGGTAAAAAAATTGCCTCAGGAGGATTTTTCACAATAACATTGCTTATCAAAAAGGACAAAAAGAAGGCATTCCCTACACAAAAGTGGTAGATAACAGGCCAAAGGCACGTTTCAGCCCCTTAGGCATGTTTACAAGTTGAAGATTAAGAGATACACCAATCAGACTGCATTCATGAGATTGAAAAAATCATCAAAAGCATCTAGCCATGTTGTCAGAAATCCAGCATCACTTGGACATCAAAGTGACAGAAATGGACTGTCGGCATCACACTGGAAATTATCCTACTGTTTGTATCATGCCCAAAAAGAATACATTTTTCCAACAAGCAGCTTCTCAGCCATTAAAACCCGGCCGAGACTTACCTCGGCAGAACATTGATGCAGCGGAGGGCTTGCTGAGAGGAGGAGGCGACCACCCAGTAGCCCTCTACTGTGCGTGCTGCCAGATTGCAGCACGCACAGCGTCAAGAGCAGGGCGGGACCCATGGGGGCTATTTAAGTCGCCATGTGTGTGGGTCTCACCCTCTTTGCCAGGAATGCCGCAGGAGCTGCTAACGTTGTTGTATGCAAAATTGTTCAGGGTTTTGAGGTGGATGTTTTGTTCAATTATTGTCACAGCTGCGGGTTTGCATGGGATGGAGCCTATTGGCAGGGACTCGGGTGTGCTATCGGACTCCCTGGGGTTCGGGGCCTCTCTATGAGGTGGCACGTATACGAGTGCGACTTACCCAGCTGGAAGGCCAGGGGCTCATTTGCCAGGTGGCCTGGGGACAGCCAAATGAGGTGGATGCCCGTTGGCTCCCCCGCATAGGTCGCTTCCCTTAGTGGCGGACTTTAGTGGGCAAGGGGATCTGCTCTCCCGGCTGGGTGCGGGTCCCCCGGGCGCCTCTGGACTCCATGGGTTGTTGGTGCAATCTGCTGACTGCTAGTTCAGGCTCCCTCTCCCATGCTGTGCCAACCCTCCTGTGGGGAGGTAATAAAGCTGTGGTCTTCTTCATCCCAGCATTGGTGTTGCGTCTTATTCCAGCACATTATGCTCTCCTGCAAGTCAATGTGGAACATAGTCCACATAATAGCTGTGGTGACAGTTGGTAAGGGCCAGCGCCAAGACCTGCTGGCTGTGCCACTACCACCGCCTGTCTTCTGAGGCCATCCCCACTCTCCTGATGGTGGGACCAGCCTCAGAAGATAGGTAGTAGCAGCAGAGCACTGAGCAGAACTCAGCAGTGGGCCTTACTGCTCTGCCGCCTCCGCCTGTCTTCTGAGGCCAGTCCTTCTTTTCTGAAGATGGGACCGGTCTCAAAAGATAGGTGATGGCACTGGTGTGGCTGCTGCCTGGGCCTCCAGGGTCAGCACGGCCACTGCCTTGGCATCCTCAATCTTCTCCTCTGGCTACCTCCCTGCCTCTTCTGGCACGCTCCCTGAGGTGGGACTAGGGACATCACATCCATAGCGATTTCTGTTTCAGGGGGTACACTAGAAGATGTGTTCCACATAAACAAGGATGTGAGAAGCATCAGACCAAAAGAAGTTCAACAAATAGTTCAAAAAAAGAGAATTTCAGGATAGAACCCCGCCTCTTGACTTACCATGAATTCCCTTGGGGTTTACAAATACTTTGATAGCCCTGACTCTAGGTGTAGGGGAGAGGGGCGGTTGAAGTCTTATCATACCCAGACAATATTGAGATAAGTTCACTGTAAGAAACAACAGCCCAAGAGGACATTCAAACCGATGTCAATTGCTTGAAGGATTATGGGTTTGTCATCATAAATATAGACAAGAGGTCTCTGCATCCGCAGCAGCAAATAAACCACTTGGGAGTGACCCTAGATATGCCTCAGGACAGAATGTTCCTTTCAGTAGGGAGGCAGCTGAAGGTGATGGCTTTCACCAAGAGTGTCAGATACAAATACTAGGCAGATGTGATAGAGTTGGCTCAGTTTCTCGGGATGCTGGTATCCTGCTAGGAAGTGATGGCATGGCCAGATGCCATATCCAGCCTCTACAGATGAGCCTTCTGTCTTTTCAGCAAGAAATAGCACAGCAGCAGTACAGCCTCAGTCACATGTCCAAGAATTTGTGGCAGCCATCAAGGAGTCTGTTCTGCAGGATGTTACTCATGGAATCTAACTAATGAAGTAAGTCAGTTGGGGAGCACATCTCATGGCTGAAAAAGTACATCATTTTTTTATAAACTGTTATCTGTTATTGTTCTTGCTATTATCACTGTTGTACTGTATTATATTTTTTCTGATGTAGAACAAATACAATGTATTGTTTACATTCTCTGTGAACTGCCCTGAGCCTCAGGGGAGAGCAGTATACAAATATAATAAATAAATATTTATTGCTCGTGTATTTGTATGAGTTCCAGCAAACTTGAACACTAAGCTATATGCTTACACCTTTGTCCTTTAGTGCTAGATCAAGGCAACATAAACTTTGACAAAACACTGAAAGACAACATCTTAGCCCCTTAGTCAAAGCTTATTAAGACAAGGCGAGCATAACATTATCATCCTTCTTGAGGAAAGACGTTCAAATATTCATAGACACCACGTTGATTCTTTCATGTGGAAGTTCAGATGCTCGATAGCAGGTAAGACAGATGTGTTGTCATCAATAGGATAATTATCACCCTTATAGGCATTTCTGTTCTTTAGATATTTCTACTGCTATGAAGTGTGTGAGGATCAAGGCTGTAGAGGCCTTGATTTCTGGAACAACTATGCTATTTTTATTTATTAAAATATTTATATTCCATCTTCATGACTTAAGAGAGCCACGAAGAGAGCCAGTTTGGTGTAGTGGTTACGAGTGCGGACTTCTAATCTGGCATGCCAGGTTCGATTCCGCACTCCCCTACATGCAATCAGCTGGGTGACCTTTGGCTCACCACGGCACTGATAAAACTGTTCTGACCGAGCAGTCATATCAGCGCTCTCTCACCCACCCCACAGGCTGTCTGTTGTGGGGAGAGGAATGGGAAGGTGACTATAAGCCGCTTTGAACATCCTTCGGGTAGGGAAAAGCGGCATATAAGAACCAACTCTTCTTCTTCTTCTTAAGATGGTTTGCTGTAGAAAATCCACTAGATCATTCTAGAAAGATTATATCAGTTGACATATAAATCTAAACCTTCATCCAGATACAGTTCTATTAGATAACAGCTTTTCAGAGACTACAGACTGTATGATGGTACCTGGAAGGCCTCTGTAAGCCTAAAGAGGCAGATGCCTTCATTAAGGGGCTTTTTGCACGCCTTCAAAATCGCACAATGGTTGCCAATTGAAAACGCTATTGATTTGCCATAACGCACGACGTCGTCAACAATCTGCCACACACCTGAAACCAATCTGCAAAAAGCGCTTCCTTGTAGCGCTTTCAGGGAAATCTCCAAAAGTGGATTCACCCTCCGGAAAGCGATACACTCCTGCAACCAATCTGCAACACTAGCAAAAAAGACCTGTGCGTTAACATTGTTGCGGTTTCTACAAAGTCCCTCCCCCTGGCTCTCCTCTCTGATCTTCCAGCGAAGCGATCGCCATTTTTTTTTCTCCGAGCGAGCGGGGATAAACGCACCAGCGAGCCTCTTTCTGTTTAGAGGCTTCCCTGGCTTCAGTCCTTCCCCTTTAGTCACTAAGCACAAACCACAGAAAAGCCCGTTTGCTGATGTATTTTCCCATTAATTTTTACACATTCATTCAGCCGAAAATCGGGCCCGTGAGAGGGGGGGGGGATTTTTTTTTTCACTCGGAGGCAGCGTGGCAACGATCAAACGATCAAACGACAGCTCAAACACATTAGGCAGCTGGATGGGTCTCTCCGTTGCAACGAATCTACACAGATTCGTTACAATGGGTCTGTTTTTTTAAAAAAAACCTTTCTTAAAGGGAAAGGGGCAGTTTGGGAGCATGCTAACGGCTGCCCATTGGCTGCTTGACGGCCAGGGGCGGAACGAGCTTGGCAATAGCGCTTCCTTTCTAGCGATTTCTGCCGAGACCGGAAGCCTGTGGGAAACGCTACAAAACGCAACTGGATTCCACTACAAAGGCAGGTATGCATAACGACGAATTCCACTATTTTAAATGGCGATTTTTCATTCAGTGACCAATTTGCTACAAAGATCCCGGTGCGTAAAGCCCCTACAAGTTTTGGAGAGGAACAGCAAGAAATACTTGTTTCTTAAGAATCACCTGAAGAAATTCACTTTTATATGGTTATTACTTCAGCTCAAATGGTGTTGGAACTGGAAATTTTGACAACAGCAAGAAATGCATATTTCATCAGGATGAGGTCTTAGAGAAGTTCTTTTATTTATACCAAATAGAATTCTTTATTCCTCAAGGACAGATAAGTATATTTGGGGCTTTTCTGTACATTGGGCTTTATAATGTGACACCTGCTATATGGCAAAATGTGAGAAATAATCTCAGCTCACTGGCACTCCACACCTCTTGAGCTGTCTCAAATGTTTCTGGACCTGTCTACCACTGTCATCAACCAATCCCTTCCTGGCATGGCTGATTGACATATGAACTTTGGGCGACCACCACATTTTAAAAAAATATGTATTTATTCATTTAAATGCCTATCTGCATATTCCTAGAGGCACAGATAATTACAGCTGAGGTCATTTGTTGATCCAGGTGGTTCTCCATTTTTAAAAAGAACTTCCCATCCCGAGAAGAGGGGAGAGGGAGGTGGGTGTGAGGGCAGGACATTGGAGGTGGATGTAGCACTTCTTCACCACCATACATTTCTTGTGCTGATGGCCTGCTGGATGTCCATTTTTTAGATGGCATTTTTTAGGTTGGTGAATCTTCTTTTTGGGATTCACTAACTCGCACTTTAAAATGGCAGATGTAGCAAGTAGTTTGCTGGCCAGACACAGGAGTTTGGTGACGTCATGTGGAGCGGCCAGAATATAGCGTCTTCAGATGGTAAGCATGACGCTAAATTTATGGCTTCCAGAAAAGCCCTTGATATCTTCAGCCTTGACACATCTAAGGGAGGAGGGGATTAAATAGGATGTCTAAAGGTTCTGTCCTGTCAAGAATCAGGAATACGACAAACCAATGTCTTTTATATATATTCCACCACAAAAAGGATTTCACAGCTACAGGTGGCTCAAAGAAATCACTGTGGTGATGTCCCAAGTATTAGTCGACAGTTTTATAGCAGCCTCAATTACTTATTCAAGGAAGTGGGGGCAAATATATCAGCGGCCTTTGGGTCTGCTCTTCTTTTCTTTTCCTGAAAACTCTCTCCACTTTTCCCAAGGATTCATGTATGGCCAATGAAGCATAAGTAATCAGTTAAGTCTTGAATCGATTCTGAAGACAGGTGCACTGTTGGCAGAAGCACCTCTGTTTGGTCACTTGAGTATGAAAGAATTAAAATACAGCCGATTGAGCTTGGTTCCATCTCAGAGCTGGAAAGTCTTTATATTGTCTAGAGGTTTTGCTGCTGAAAAAAAAAAGCTTTGGTGAAACGAGGGTGTACGGGAATCTTGTCCAGCACTGCTTGGTGGATATATTTGTGCAACATTGCTTGGTGTGAATATTTTTCTCTGAAGATTTTCTTCTGGATTATTTTCATTGCACACCAAGACTTAAACAGGAAATAAATAATACTTCTTTGATTACTTATGCTTCAGGGGATACATAGATATTGGCTATGCACGGACTGTTGGTTCTTTTCTTTGTATTTTACTGGAAATAAATTTTACTGTCCTCCCCACCACCTCCCATTTTCTAGGGATGGAGATCCCTGAAATTGTTGAATAATGTTATATACTGGAGATGTTGAATAATGTTATATAACCATTACCTTAACCAAGTAAGTAAACAGTATGTAAAGAAGCTAGTAATGACAGAAAAGAAATACAAAAATCTCAGGTCACATTATTAAATTTTTAAAAAATGGTCCCACCAAATCATACTTACTTGGCTGGATGAGTAGTCCATTTTAGAACAATTCAGTAGAACTAGGAAAGCAACAAAGTAAAAAATTCTATCATGTGCCACACACATGGAGGATCTTTGTACAAAATGTTAAAAATACCACAGCTCTTCAGCTTAAAAAAAGAGATGGTTAACTGGAAATATGATAGAGGTATATGAAACCATGAAGGCTCTTGAAAACGCTAACAGGCAACAGCTGTTGACTGTTCTACACAAATATAGAACAAGGGGGCACCTGATGGTATTAACAAGTGTACAGAATAAGTATAAAAAGAGGGTTTTTTTACACACAATATGCAATCGATAGGAAGAAAAAAGTGCAACTGGATATGAAATGGCCAGTATATAAATGCATTTGCACCAGTTAGGAATGGATGGATATTTCAAGGAAACTGGAAAAAATGTACATTTTACAGTACCAGGAATCCATTCGTGCAAAATTTGTGTGAAGAAATTATTACACATGTATTGCTAGGGGTTCTTTAAATGTACTCAGATATGAAACAGACAAGTCTTTGTTCCACGACACTGCAGCCAGCAAACAGGGATGGAAATATGAGGGTCATCTGTTAAATTTTTTGAGCCTTTGAAGAGCTGGAATCCAGAACTTCTGATTTTGATTACTTGCAGCCTAGCCCCTTTCTAAGAGGCTAAGAGTAATAAATACCTTGGAATCCATAATCATTTTCCAGGGAGAAAGCATCAGAAAAGAGGCAGACATGAGAAGATTCTCTTTTTTGAAGAAAGATAGCAAGAAGTAAATTGATTCATGCAAAATGTGATGTTAGAGAAGTGTTTCATGCGTGGATCGCCAAAAAGACAAATAAGTGAGTTCTAGATCAAATCAAGCCTGAATTCTCCCAAGAAGCTGAAATTATGAGCCTAAGGCTATTGTGCTTGGTCACATGGGAAGAGAAGACTCACTGGAAAATACAATAATGCGAGCCAAAGATGAAGGCAGTATGAAGAGGACATGAGATTGATTGACTCTATAATGGTAGCCGTGGCCTTCAGTTTACAAGACCTGAGCAATGGTGTCAATGTTTTGAAAGTCATTAACTTATAGGATCATCGTATGTTGATGCATACAAACAACCTTCGAGCACATAATGGATGCATTATGCTCTTAGTCCCATGCATTTGCTTTTTCTCCTTCCTCTCTATTTTATGTACCTTGCCTGAACTGCAATAATGAATAACTTCACAGATTTTATTTATTTATTTTGTTCATTTAATTTATACACCGCCCCTCACTGTGACGTCTCGGAGCGGTTCTCTACTTATACTGCACAGACTACTCTTCCCTTTAGTCTCATAACTTCACATTGTTAATCAATGACAATTGTCACATGATGTAATATAAAATTTAATTTAACAATTAATGGCAATATAGAGCAGAAGCAAACATTCCTCCATGAATAATGCTCGACCTTAAAGCACAGTGTACTTACCCCATGGCTTTTGGCTATAATTGACATAATATTACAGACCTGAAAACCACTGTCCCACTAAAGAAAGTGTCACAGGAAACACACAACATGAACATGCTGAAAAATAGCACATCAGGGGAGGGCAGTATATAAAATAAGTAAACAAACAAACAAGCAAACAAATTAAGCACTACATTTCACCCTGGTTTAAATTCCCTTCATTTCTGTCTCTAATAGCTCCACAGAACCTACTTTTGCAAAATCTTTATTAACTTTTCTTAACATGTTTTAGTAAATATTTTATTCCAATATCTGTAGATTTTTGCTTAAACTTATCACCTTACTTGTTTGAAACCCCAACCTCTATCTTAACTCATTATTTGTAACTGTGATTCTGTTTCAGATACACAGAGAATCATTCTACACTTCTAAAAACTTAGCATTAAGCAACCACAATTGCTTAGCGCTATTAAAAAACACACACCCCGCCATTTCTCACCTCCTCACTTTCTTCTCCCACTTCCAGACACTCTGCAAGGACTCGCAATACCAAAGAGTTTCCCCTGGCCTGTCAATCATGGCAGCCAGCCAATCAGCTTTCTCCAAGCTTTAAAGGGAAAGTGATCTTTCTTTTAAGTAAAACTTCTCTATTGCTATGTCTATGCATATAATCTGCAGCCAATGGGAACAGCATCCTGCCCTCCTCCAAATGACAACCTTTCAAATACTTAAAGAGGGCTATCATGTCCCCTCTCAACCTCACCTCCCTCCAGTCTGATGAAACACCATTGACAACAACTCTTTTAGTGCGGTTCTCTAACCAATTCCCTATTCATCTAACTATCTGAAAATCCAGATTGCAGTCCTTCAATTTATCCATCAGAACATTATGGGGAACCTTATCAAAAGCATTACTAAAATCCAAGTAAACGACATCAACCGAATTTCCACGATCCAGCAAACCTGTTACTTGGTCAAAAAAGGAAACCAGGTTGGTCTGACAGGACCATTTGGAGACAAATCCATGCTGACTTCCTTGGATCACCAAATTGTCCTCCAGATGTTTGCAGATCGCTCCCTTTAATATCTGCTCCATTATCTTACCCACTACAGAGGTCAGACTCACTAGTCTGTAGTTTCCCGAGTCATCCTTCCTCCCTTCCTCCCATGTGTACAGCATCTCTGCCCATGTCAGTCTAGAATGATAGAAACAATCAAATATGTACTCTTAACATTGCCAATTTTACCAGGACATATAGAACACATACATTCGCTCAGCACACTTATGGAATCACCAGCAAGCAGCATTCAAAGCATGTGAGAGGTATAGTTTGCCATTGCCCTCCTCTGCACAGTATTCCTTGGTGGTCTCCTATCCTAGTACCAACCCTACTTAGCTTTCAAGCTCTGAGGAAATCAGGCTGTACCATACCATCCCATATTCCTCCCATTAGCCAATTACACAATAGATAAAATGTTTTGAATAAAAATGTGGTTAATAGTTTTCTACCAGCTTGATACAAAAATGCCAGTCCATATTGAAGGAGGAGTAGGGAACTGGACAGAGAGGCTGCGTATTATATACCTTCCAATATTTCCTAGATTTAAACAGGAAAAACTTGTGTATTTGTAATATCCATAATCTCATGTCTTCCCAGAGTGCAGTCTTTGAGCTCTTCCATGTATTGCTGAAAGTTTTTTCTCTATCTGTTATTGGTTATCCACTGGATTAATTTATTCTGAAATAACCTAGCAAAGTGAGGTCAAATCACCCCAGTTAAGCCAAGAAAATGCAATTGGGGGAGATAAAAAAGCAGAATTGTTCAACCTAGTATCTTTTTTACCCTTGGATTTATGGCAAGAAAATGTGATGGAATGACCAGATGCAAAGAAGAATAATGCTTCTGTACCGTAAATAGTTAAGCAGGAACAGGTGCAGCTTGTTATACAGTGGTAACAAAATAGGCTTCTACTGAACTTCCTGCTTTGACACGTCCTAGGCAGAATTATGACAGTAAATGGGTTTAGTCTGGAATTACTCTGCATAAGACAATACTGCCATCACTTGAAAAGATATTGAGCCTGAGGCTATACTATTTTACGCATACAGGACAAATTGAAATGCCATTGAGTCACTGCTTTATGGAGACCCCATAGGCATTCCAAGGCAACAGATGTTCAGAGGTGGTTTGCCACAACCTTCCATGTTATGACTTTGATATTCCTTGGAAGTCTCCCATCCAAATACTAACTAGGTCTGACCCCGCTTAGCTTTCAAGATCTGGGCTGTCCTGATCAGGACATCCTACTTATAGTGATATTAAATTCTGGGGATAGCTCAAGCCCGGAATATAATTGTTAGTAGGTAAAGAACAGATACCACCAAGCTAATGTTAGACAGTTTACTGTTTAGGATTTAGAATAATTGATCATTGATTTGTGGTAAACATGATGAATATGACGTATTTTGTTAGTTATTGTGATCTAATCTAAAATATTTTTATTTTTAGGTTTTGAACAATAATTGCTGGCCAGACCACTAATCAGTAAGGTTGCCAACATCCAGGTGGTGGATGGAGATATCACGCTATGAGAACTGATCTCCAGGTGGCATAGATCAGTTCATCTGTAGAAAATGGCCACTTTGCAAGGAGGCCTCTATGTCATTACACCCCATTGAAGTCCCTCCCATTCCCATTCCCAAAACCGAACATTCCCAGACTCCACCCCAAAATTTCCAGGTATTTTCCAACCCAGAGGTGGCAAACCGACTGATGAGTTAGTTACTTTTATTAATATTTCTCCATTAAAAGTGTATTAATGGCAGCTCAGCAAATACAACACTTATAAACCAAAAGGCCATAATAAAATCTGTTCAAAATACCATTCAATTTAAACAATGAACACAGGCAGAATTAAGTAATTGTACAAATTAAATAAATCTAAGACCAAAGCATAAGCACCATTAAGCATAAAAATATTTAGCAAGTAAAAAGTTCATTACCTGAATGAAAATACAAAAAAGATAAAAAAGGAATATGTCAAGAATTGCATGGCACCTAAGTGCATAAGCCATGCTAATTTTCTCTATATTGTCCCAATTTTACTACTGTATAGCCAACAGATAAGCATTTGCAGACCAACTGATTCCCAAGTTGATATGACTACCAGAAGTGTTTCATTTCAAGGAATGCAGGTGATATACATGGTTCTCCCAGTCTAATTTTATCTACACTGTACCCCTTTGAGGTAAGTTCAGAAGATGATGAAATGGGCACACTTTACCAACAGGGCCCAGCCAGCAAGCTCTCAACTGTGAGGATACGTTTTGAAAATAAAGTGATATTGCTTCTTCATGGCTCATGAGATTTTATTATGGAATCACAGGACCAGAGTGGGTCATGTTCCAAGATTTTACTAAACCAAGGAAACTTGTATGCTAGATGTTGAAAACAGAAGCTAGGGTTCTGAGAGCCAGTTTGGTGTAGTGGTTAGAAGTGCGGACTTCTGGCATGCTGGGTTTGATTCTGCACTCCCCCACATGCAGCCAGCTGGGTGACCTTGGGCTCGCCACAGCACAGAAAACTGTTCTGACCGAGCAGTGATATCAGGACTCTCTCAGCCTCACCTACCCCACAGGGTGTCTGTTTTGGGGAGAGTAAAGGGAAGGCAAATGGAAGCTGCTTTGAGCCTCCTTCGGGTAGAGAAAGGAGGCATATAAGAACCAACTCTTCTTCTTCTATCTGTTACACTGTGGCTGAAGACAAACCTCATAGGGTTTTGCCTCCCGTAATTCTCTGTGATTCTCTATGATAATTTTAAATCCAAATGGCTAACCTCTAGTGAGGGGGAAATAGCTAGTCCTGTTTTTTCCCCTCTGAGATTTTAGGATTGGGTTTCAATCATGTTAAGCATGCCATTTAGCCAGAGAATTATGGACATGGAACGGCAAATGGATCTCTCGAGATCCCCTGAGTTTTTTACATCTCCTATTTCCAGGTCTATTCCAACTCTTGCAGCTTTATATCTTCTTCCTGGGAATTCCTAACCATAGGCAGGCTTACACACACTAGGTGGATGCTCCACTTTGCCATCTGCGATGTCAGAGGGAAAATTTTAAAAGATGCCTAGAGAGGAGAAACTCTCCCATCCTCTCTCCATTATATCCAATGATGAGAAAAAACACCATCGGAAGTAATGGGCCCATTATGTCCTTTGGTGTTTTCTCATCATAGGATATAATGGAGAGGATGGGGACATACAGGAATCTAACATGGAGGTGACCATCACATGGATCACTGTGGATAGGTGTTCCATGGCCAGGTAGGGCACTAGTAGCTTTGTTGAGAGAACCTAGTAAAAGGTCAGTTGAGCTATCTTAGTGACCTGCATTTCCGTTGACAAGGAGGCATCAAAGGTCACATCCAGATTCCTATAGCAGATTGAACAGCTGTCAGCTGTGCAGTGTGTCAAGGCAGGGCAGTCATACTTCCTCACCCAGTCCTTTCCTACCTAGCCACAGGAACTCCATCTTGGATGGGTTGAATTTCAGACAGCTTTACCTGAGCCAAACAGTCACCACTTTCTAATATCTGGCAAATGTTTTTTTTTTGGGGGGGGGGAGTAGAGTTGGGTGTTGTCTGTATATTGATGACACCCAAGGCCTAACCCCCAAACTAGCTGAGCCAGAGGGCACATAAAGATGTTGAATAAGGTGGGAGAGAGGCCCATTCCTTGCAGTACACTGCAGGGAAGTTGGCAGCTTTGTGACTGACTCTCTCCCACTGCAACCCTCTGCCTGTGACTCTGGGGGAAGGAGATCAGCCGCTCTGAGCCTTCGGGGAGGGCGGTATATAAATATGAATAAATAAAATAAATGTAAAGGCTGTCCCTTATATACCATTTCTAATCTTCCCAAATATATTTCTGATATTCTTACTAATTTTTAGCACAGAAATTATCTTTTAAACTCCAACTTGAGGTGTTTTTAGAAGGATGTGTTAATGCCATTTTAATGTCTTTGATGTTAGCTGTTTTAATGGCTCTGATTGTTTTTAGATGTTTGATGGTACATGGATTCATTGCATTTTATTATATTCTTGTTATCTGCTTGGATCACAAATTGGTTAAAGGAAAGGAGGGTACACAAATATCTATTTATTTGTTTGTTTGTTTATTTATATTCCGCCAGTCATGGCAATCACCATCTCATGGCGGTTTACAATCTAAAAGTAATAAAAATAATAAAACCCCATAATGCCCCAATAAATATTACAAAACAATAAATGGCGGCATAACTATAAAACTACAAAACTATAAATGGCGGCATAACTATAAAAACAGTAAGGCAATAAATATCCAGTAAGTAAATAAATATCTGTCTACAACATAGTTTTGTTGTATTTTATTTTAATCATTGCAATGTTCTTGATTGTTTTTAAATGCTGGTTTCATTGTATTTCGTATTCTTGTTACCTGGCTTGTATCATAAGTTGGTCACGGGAAAGGTGAGTGCATAAATATTTTCAGCAAATAAATAAGTATCTGTCTGCAAAGACCTCATAGTCTAAATTCCATGGTTGACTAAAATAAGACTAATCATGGCTACGAATGAAAAAATATTTTTCAAACAGAAGTGTGTCCAGGGTACATATAACATTGGTATGAAGCTGGGTCAGCAATTTGTGTAGAAAATTGTCACTACCTCCTAGTAACATCTTGCTAGCAACATTACCATTTTTATAATCGCAGTAATCTATCCTTGATGCTGATAGCTATGTAATGTGTTTTTTAATATTGTTAGACATTTGTTTTTGTTTTATTAATAACATAACTTTTATTGTTTTATTGTTATTGTCTATTTAAAATGTTGTTCACTGCCCTGAGATGGCTAGTCTGAGAAGGGTGGTATACAAATCAATAAAATAAAAAATAAATAAAATAAACTTTATACTTGGGCCAATTCTGAAGAGTTGGTTCTTATATGCTGCTTTTCTCTACCCGAAGGAGGCTCAAAGCGGCTTACATTTGCCTTCCCTTTCCTCTCCCCACAACAGACACCCTGTGGGGTGGGTGAGGCTGAGAGAGCGCTGATATCACTGCTCTGTCAGAACAGCCTTATCAGTGCTGTGGCGAGCCCAAGGTCACCCAGCTGGCTGCATGTGGGGGAGTGCAGAATGAAAACCTGGCATGCCAGATTAGAACTCCACACTCCAAGCCAAGCTGGCTCTCTGGGTTGTAAGAATAAAGAGGAGCTACCTTGCTTGACTATTTGTGTGGATATTCACTGAGACTGAGAAGGTAGAGGACTGACCATTTGTTTTTCACGATACCCTACTGAAATACATAAATATTAGAAAGTGTAGCATCACTTGATATCATCACTTGATATCACTAGCATCACTTGATATCACTTGCAAGTGATTTAAAGTTTTGTTTAGAAGCAATATGGCTAGAAGACACAAAATATTTCAGTAATCATCAGTCCCCATTACAAACAGCCCAAGGGACAAGTCAAGTCAGTTAGAGACTTGCACATTTTGTGCTTGAGGCTTGTGTATATTACGTATATGGTTCTGTTAACAATTCTGAGGACCAAGCTTTAGTTCTGAGGTAGGATCAGAGCGGGAAATGTAATTGACCAATGCGCTGTTAGTTCCCTGTCCAGTGGGTTTAAACTGAAACTGACCAATAGTGTCTACTGGCGGGAGAATCCATTGTTTGTGTGTATGCATATTGGGTTTCTTGAGGGGTTTTTCAGTTCAGTTTTTCTGTATCTGTGGCACAGCCACATTTGAACTGGCCCAGAACCTCATTGCTCCAACCACCACTGAGGCCGCCACAGTCCAAAAACAGCATGGCAGCACTGGCCACCAGCATCCTCATCTGCATTTTGTGCCAGGTGCGGGGGCCCCAGAACAGACATTAAACAAACAAGTAGGGTTGAGTACTCTGCGCTTTGTCCACTTCAGTGAGCACTAACGCCCAAGTTGGCCAGTGCCATAGCATGGAGGGGGGGGGGGTGCCGGTAGCGCACCAGCTGGTGTAACCCTTCCCTTCATGACGCTGGCCACCTTGGGCATTGGTATTCGCTGAAGCAGCCAAAACGCGCCAGAGTGCTCAACCCTACAAACAAGAGTACTACCAAAAACTGTGGGATGAATTACAGACACTTGAGAATAATATTTTAGAAATGAAAAAGTGGAACTCTCGCCCCTTATTAACAGGTTCTGGGCCAGAATACCTCATGGGCATTAAACAAACAAAAGTACTGCAAAAATCAGGGAAATTCATTACAGACACTCAAGGACAATGTTTTAGAAATGAAGAAGTGGAACTCCTGCACTTTTATTAACCCTTTCTAGGGTAAAATGTCTCTGGAACACTCCGAATGGGCATCGAAGAAGAAGAATTGGTTCTTATATGCCGCTTTTCTCTACCCAAAGGAGTCTCAAAGTGGCTTACAGTCGCCTTTCCTCTCCCCACAACAGGCACCCTGTGAGGTGGGTGAGGCTGAGAGAGCCCTGATATTCCTGCTCGGTCAAAACCATTTAATCAGTGCTGTGGCAAGCCCAAGGTCACCCCAGCTGGCTGCATGTGGGGGAGCACAGAATCAAACCCGGCTCACCATATTAGAAGTCCACACTCACCACTACTACACCAAACTGGCAAAAAAAAAAAAAAAGAGGGGTGTGTGTTAAAGGCACTCCAGAACAATATTTTGGAACTCTAAATGTAGACATAATATATGTTTACTTGCAGCACATCTTCCCTCCTACATGCCCAGCAAGCTCTGTGAAGCTTTGGATTCCTGGGAGACACATTGCAAATCTAAAACCTCTAGTTGGCCCAGGGTTTGATCTGTGCAGTCCTGACCCGATGAGCAACAATTACTCAGCACTTCTCTGGAAACCTCTGTTAATTTTGGATTGTAGCCACTTAACTATGGAATACTTCCTCCCCTTCTCCCATTCTGGAGACATTTTGGCCTGAAAGGGGTTAATCTGTGCACAATATTTCTCTGTTTTGATTTCCTAAATATTGTCCCAGAGTGCCTTAAATCAGGGATGGGAAAATTGTGGCCCTCCAGCTGTCCATGAACTACAATTGTCATTAGGCCCTGAAAGGGGCTCATGGAATTGTAGTCCATGGACTGCTGGAAGGCCACAATTTGCCCACCCAATGCATCCCACTTTTTTTTAGGTACTATGGTTTGTTTAATGTTCATTCCGGCCTGTTCTGAAGGTATTTTAGACCCGAACAGGATAATGTGCACAATATTTCTGTGCTTGGAATTCTAGAATATTATTCTGGCATGCCTTAAATGCATCCCACTGCTTTTTTGAGGTACTATTGTTTGTTTAATGGATGTTTTGGAGACATTTTGGCCTAGAAGAGGTTAATAAAGGTGTGGGAGTTCCACTTTTTCATTTCTAAAGTATTGTTCTTGAGTGTCTGTAATGCATTCTACTTTTTTTGTGGTACTCTTTTTTGTTTCATGCCTCTTCTTGCGTCCTGGGGCATTCCAGAGGCTTTTTAGCCTGGTAAGGGTTAATAAAGGCATGGGATTTCCACCTTTTCATTTCTAAAAATATTCTTGGGCATCTGGTTTTTGCGGTACTTTTGTTTGTGTAATGCCCGTTCTGGCTTTTACCCTGACCCAGAATTACGCGCTATTAAAGGACAGGTGCTTTGAACGAGGCTCGGTAGGCGATACCATTTTAGGCCACAGGTGGGATATCCCAGGTCAGGAGCGCCCAGAGCGTGCAATTCTGGCGTAGGCGAGGGGGAAAGTGCAAGCCTCGTTTCCCTCTGACCCCTCTACGCTAAGGGCTTACTGCTGAAAGGCAGAGGGGAAAGGGCGCCCTTGCAATCAAGCCGTCGCCGTGGAGGCAACAAGGAGTGTCAATTCCCGTTTAAACTACTCGCTCCTCATGGCCGCGGCGCGGCTGAAGGAGGGAACTCTCTAGCGCGGCCATAGAGCCTGTGAAAGTCCCCCAGCAAATGCTTCTCAGATGTTCAGTTGTTCGGCTGCTTTAGCTCTGAATGGGACCACAGCCAGGCTCTGGCGCCTCCTTCCTGACGCCAACAGCGCGCCCGCCCTTCGCACCCGAAGGCCTTGGCTGAGGCGCAAAGCAGCAGCTCTTGCAACCCCCGCGGAGCTCGCTGGTCCTGCGACTTGTTCATTGGTGCGGCGCCAACAGCCAATCGCCGCGCGCTCAAGCGATCCGCGCGCAGGATATTGTTTCGCCGTTTCCTTGGCGACCGTTTCGGGCCTGGCCCCTTTCCTGCCGTCGACCCGCTTCCTCCGACGGGCTCCTCCTTCCCTCGGCGGCGGCGGCGGCGTTTCGTTTCGTGCGGGCTTTGTTGCCGGAAGTGAAGATGGTGGCCTTCACCGCCGAGTCGGACCTGGTCACAGGCTGGTGCCTCTTCGGCATCGCTTTGCTGGTAGGAGGACGGTGGCCTTTCTCTATTCTCCTGCTGCTTCTGCCTCCTGCGCATCTCTTATTCTGCTGCTTCCCGATTCTGCGTTATTTTGGGGGGAGGGGGAATGTAATACCTACACCCCCCCCCCTCGACGTGCCTCGTTTTTTAATGGAGGGGCACGCGACTGACATAGCTCCACGCGCGCGAGGCCATTCTTGGACGCGTTTAAATGGAAGTAGGTCGTGCAGTGCCCAGTAGGATTACTTCCGGGGAAATGTACATAGGATCGCATCCTTATTCCAAAATGTGTTTTGTAGTTTTCTCTCACACGCGTGCATACATGCATTCCAGTAGAAGGTGCTGCGGGAGTCAGAGGAGATGCAATGAGGAGCAGGAGAGAGACTGGGGTGAAGCGGTTTCCCCACGGCCCTGTTTTTCTCGGATTTTGTTTTTAGGAAAAAGCATCATGTGAGCATTTATTTCACCTGATTAAGGCAGTACGTGGCTTTGGTTGCCCTTTGGTGTTCTTACAATGCAGTTCTTTTCAGCTGCTCCATTTTTCAGTGAGTTTAGAATGCATTCATGGGACCCTGTTGCTGTTTTCAGTCAAAGGGTAGCAAGGGTAGGAGAGAAAAGACTACTGTGAGAGTGAACTACGTGATACATGCTCTACATATTATGAAGTGTGAGGTGAGTATGGTAAACCTGTCTTTGCGATATACTCACTTCATGCTTTCCAGTGTGTAGTGAGTATGTCAGAAGGAGAGGTTTACCAAAGCTCTGTACCTTGTTTACCACATAAAGTGAATGATTTGCTTCAGGCAGCCTATAGTTAATATAATTCTGCCCTCTGCACACATCCATAATTGTGTTCCAGGACTCTGCCATATCATTTGTCTGCCACGGAAATATGTACCATGAACCCCTGAGAGCAGGGACAATTTGTTTCCTTTCTGCTTACATAAAGCGCCACAGGTCTGCGTATAGTACTGCATTAATAAAAAATATTTCTTGCAACCATCAGGTTTCTTCCCAGGCCATGTCAGCCACTCATGCACAAGATCATAGCTTTGTATTTTATCCAAGGCATGCCATGGCTGGACTGTAGCTATGTGTGAATGAAAGGTTGAGATGAGGGGGGGGGGGGGGCTCACAAATGACCTTGCTTTACTGCATTGAGTTTTTAACATACTGTGTGTGTGAATCCAAGCACCTTCCTATTGTGCATTAATTAATTTGAGGAAAGCATAGTCTCTTGGTTCAAGCAGCAATTGACATGATTTAGACATTTCTCTTTGCCATCCTGCTTACACTGAGGGAATGGGAGGTGGGATCTGTCTCTGAAGCTGGAGATATTGCAGATATTGATATGCACATTTGTTTGATAGGATCATGCCACTCTTCCCCTCAGGACTCAACAGATGTTATTGTGTTCGCAAGATCACAGTCTGTGTATGCTTCTCTGCAGAAATTACACTGGATAAGGTGCAAGAAGAAAACCAGGCCAGGATCCTAGTTCTTCTACTCTTTCCCCTGTTTACTGCAGACCTGGACAGTATTCATTTTGTAAAGTGTAGTAGTACAGTGTACCTAAAGAGAATGTGATCTTCTTCTGAAGGCCATAATCATGTGTGGGAGTAAATCCCATTGATGATAGTGGAGTTTCCCACAAAAGATGTCTACAACAGGACTCCTGATTTCTAAGCATATTTCTATGCATATCATTTACCCTTGCAATCACTTTGGAATGCAACGTTCTTAATTTTGCCACTTCATTGGTGGGGTCAAAAGTGAATAATACAGACTTGACTGAGTGTATATTTCAATCTAACAAAATAGTGATATGGTTGAAGTTGGTAATAGCAACTGTTTTTTGTATTGTTTTAGGTGATTCTGGCTTTCTGCTGGGTCTATGTTCGCAAATACCAGAGTAGACGGGAAAGTGAAGTAATTTCTACCATAACTTCTATTTTTGCCTTGGCAATTGCACTTATTACATCAGCACTCTTACCAGTGGATATTTTCCTAGTTTCTTATGTGAAGAATCAAAATGGAACGTTTAAGGTATGTACTGATTATCCCCCCCCCCCAGATATAATTTCACCCCCAAATTATCTTTAGTTCTTGGATATATTGTTCCATTTCTGTTCTGTGTGATGTTTTAAAGTTGCAGTCAACACTTAGTCATGTAATTGAATAATATAGGGGCTGTTACTTGTAGTTTTAATAAAAAATGTTAATAGCAATGCCATGGCAATTACTTGAATGTATGCAGAAAATCTGCTGAACTGCAGAACAGGCCATTACTTAGAGAGATGAAGGCAGGACTTGATATGGCTGTGAGCTACAAATGACTTCAAAATTAGTTGTGGATTTCAGAGTTTAAAAGAAACAAATCTAATAAGGTGTTGTGTCTCTTTGTGCAGAGTATCAGAGCTAAATTGGTGTCTGGTACATTTCTGAAAATAAAAGAACTTGTTTATGTACTTCTTCCACTCTTGCTTTAGACACCTCTTTAAAAAAATAATGATAAGGTTAAGGGGACATAAAATAGACTATAATAATGCATTTCCCGTGAAAGACAGCAACCTACAGGTATAATCAGATGATCAGGAGTGGCTTTCAGACTCCATTTCCTCCTCTCACTTCCATCCTCCTGTTTACCATTAATAATGGCATGCATTATGTCTTTACTGGCATAACTAAAGCTACTATTTACCATGGGTGGCTTTTAAGTCTGGTTGACCACAACTTCTAATACCTGCTTTAAACACTCACTGTGGTGTAGGTATGGATCTAGTCCGGTAGCATGTTTAATACTAGCCTGAAAAAAGGAAATAATTTTCAGAGACTAGAAGGGAATGATGTTGCCCTTAAAAAAATAGCCTGATTTATAGATCTAGCTTTTATTGATTTCCAAAAGAGTATATCCATTCCACTTAACATTTCTGGTAAGGGATTAGAGGAGGAGCTGGTCTCATGGCTTAAGTGCCACTCGGCGCTTAACACCCACTGAGGACGCCTGTGCTGCCTCCTCCAACCAGCTTGCCTGCCTGTCCAACAGCCAGCCAATAGCCTTCCATCCCGACACCCCTGACCACCGCCTCCGTCCAGCTTGCAGCCTTTCCAGGTTCTGGGGGGAGGGAGAGACCATCCACAGAGTTCTCCCCCCCCTCCCAATCTACCACCGGTGTATTCTTGAATGCAATGGGGCTATGCCCCTGGTAAAATACATAAGATACATGAAATAAACAACATTCAACATTTTACAGAAAAACCGTGCTTAACAAGATGACTATTAAACCTTCCACTCCTTGCCAGACCTCCAGAGTCTACTTTTAAAATATATAATCTGTGTAGAAATGCCATTTTTCTTAAAATTCTTCCAGAGAGTTCCCATTAACCAAGCTGGTTAGCTTCACCATTTTATATAATTCAGCTATTTTATCAAACTGTTCTGAAACTGATGGTGTCTGAAAGCTTCCAAATGTTGGCGAGCAGAATTCGCAGTTGTTGCATGAAAAAAACCCACTGCAGCTGATCTCTGCAAGGAATCTGGAAACTTGCTTAATGACAAATAATCAGGTTTCATGGGAAATTTGACCTTCAACATTTCTTCTAATATAGTATGCACTTTAATACAAAATTTCCTGACTCTTTTACATCCCCACCACATGTGAAAAAAGGAACCAGTTTTTCTTTACATTTCCTGCAAATTTTGCATTTCCAACAAATTTTGTATCTACTTAATCATACAAGACTAATCATATAGGCCACCTATGATCGTTGGTTGTTTCTGGTCCAGACGACAATCCTTGCCCATAAACATGTAGACAAACTGGAGAGTGGGTTTTTTTTTAGTTTCATACTTGCCCATATTTTAATGCACAAGTGATTTTTTTATAAGTCACACTGGACAACAGAAAGCAGTTTCCTTCTGCACATTATTCAAGACATTGTGATTGCATGAGTAGTTGAATATGGCCAAGAACATATGCTGTCTTGATGCCAAGATGTAGTTCTCATAAACTGCTGAGATGGATAATGGTTGTCTTGTTCAGATAGAGAAGTGTGGATCAGTTCCCCAGCTGTTCAGTTTATGTCAATCACATCCTCTTGTTTTTTGAATGCATTCATGTATATGCAGTTTATTGCCTTCCTGGAACAACTCATATTTAAACAGTTCTCAGGTTGTGGATAGGTGGCTGTCTATTTGAAAGTCTCATTGTTTATTGTGTTTATATGGGAGGGACTCTAATTTTGTTTGCCAAGCCTGTTAAAGTTATTCTGGCTATATAAATGTAAGAGAGATTTATGTGATTGTTGTATCAATGACTACAAACTTAGACATGAATACAATTGGTTATCTGAGAACTGCTGTAAAAAAAGAGATTCATAGAATCATAGAGTTGGAAGGGGCCTCCTGGGTCATCTAGTCCAACCCTCTGCACAATGCAGGACACTCACAACCCTATTGCTCATCCACTGTAACCTGCCACATTCTTGAACCTTCACGGAATCAGCCTTTCCATCAGATGGCTATCCAGCCTCTGTTTAAAGATTTCCAAAGATGGAGAATCCACCACCTCCTTAGGGAGCCTGTTCCACTGAGAAACAGCTCTAACTGTCAGGAACTTCTTCCTGATGTTTAGACGGAATTTCTTTTGCATTAATTTCATCCCATTGGTTCTGGTCCGTCCCTCCGGGGCAAGAGAGAATAACTGTGCTCCATCCTCTATATGGCAGCCTTTTAAATACTTAAAAATAGTTACCAGATCCCCTCTCAGTTGCCTCCTCTCCAGGCTGAACAGACCAAGCTCCCTCAACCTTTCCTCGTATGTCTTGGTCTCCAAACCACCCACCATCTTTGTTGCCCTCCCCTGGACACTCTCCAGTTTGTCTACATCCCTTTTCAACTGTGGTGCCCAAAAATGAACACAGAACTCTGAACCAGAGCAAAGTGATACCGTCACCTTCCATGATCAGGACACAATACTCCATTTGATACAGCCCCAAATCCCTCCATACTGTTGGCACCATGTTCCTGATCTTGCCATATTTATATGGGTAAACTAGAAAAGATTGTATAGGTACCTACAACTATTGTGGTTGATGTTTACAAAGGGATTCATAAGTGACAGAATTATCTGGTAGGTAACTTTTCTTTCATTTTGCTTCACCTATTGGCCAGTGAAAAGGCCATTTGGGTT